>NW_008794446.1:6833810-6866520 GCF_000699145.1 Aptenodytes forsteri | reverse complement strand
TGGCCCGCTGCCCCCCCCCCCCAGGGGGGCTGGGCTGCCCCCTCTTGTCTCTGCCATTAGTAGCTTTGCTCCTGGTCTTGCCAGCGTGGAGATTGCTTGCTCGGTGTCATAGCACATGTTGGAAATTTGGCTGGGATGGCTCATTCAGTCCACGATCACCTGAGCATCTGTGCTCCCTGCTTCCTGGCACTGCCAGCATTCAGAACGTGGTACACAGCCAGCTCAGGCCAGGACAGATCCGGTAAAACAAGTTAAAAGGGCTGCTATTGCACCTCGCTAGTGAGATGTAATTAGCCAGTTGGGAGCCATGGGTCTGGAGAAAATTTCTGTCTGTTCTTACAGGAGAAGCAATATTTCTTCCTAAGGATTTCATTATTCTGTTATTCTGCGAAGATGGTGCCTGTGATGTCTAATCAGCAGGGGGAGTTGTGGAGGGACAGAGCATGGTCAGAGAAGATTAAATCTTCACGGTTTCCAGCTGCTATAATCGCTTTTTTAGCTGCTAATATCTTGACTGAACTGTGATTTTTTTTTTTAAAGACACTCATAAATTGGCCATATTTTGACCCTAGAAGGGCAAAAATTACATGCAAGACAGAAGCCACCCTCTGCCAAACCGTAAGCTGCAGAGGACAAGGACGCTAAAACTTATAACAGAAAGTGTCACACAGGTGTGTCTTAGTGTGCATTTTCCCTAGGCTGATGCCTAGAAATGCTTACCCTGTTTTGGTTAATATTTCCTAGAAAGATTCTGCCTGAAGGAGGCACCTACTGCAGAGGAATTCAGCATCAGCAGTCAAAGGGGCCAGGCATGTACTCAGGGCAGGACCAAAGCTGGGGGGTTCGGTCGTGCAATGGGGTGCGCACCCAGACAACATGGGTGATTCCTGCAGCGTGGCTGGAGGGGCGCTTGCCTGGTGTTTGGGGACAGGGTCCAGGCTGGCAGCCCCCCACCTCCAAGGGAGGCCCTGGGACTTTGCTCAGCTGAGCCCTTGGATGCTTCTGGCTTTAACCTACCTGGCACAGCAGAGCTGTTCCTCACAGGGCTTCCCATTGGAGGGAAGCATTCTGAACCATTTTGAATTTGCTGTGCAGGTGGTTTTCCTTTCGGAGGCTCAGTCAGCATGGAGAAGGAAAATTGGCTAGTCATTTTTGCTTTTGTTTACAGTCAGTTACTCCCTCTCAAGTGGTATCAGACCTCTTCAAGGTGTGAATTATAAACATTGAGGGACCACGTTTATTTGTTTAGAGAAAGCCCTGACTCAAATATAATTAAAATCGTATAAACATTTGTATTGCTCTTACGGAGTGTAAATTTAAACAAAGTTTTTCATGAGAGGATGTCTTCTAACCAAAGCATCTGTCAGTGTTTGGACTTATAAAGGTATGTTCATATAGGTAGATAAATATGTGTTATCTACCTGTCACTTATGATACTCAGTAGATGATAAAAATAAACTGGAAAAAAAGAAATGAATAGAAGATGGAGAAGGTAGGCTGGCAGGTATATTACTGGTCAGCAGAGAAAATTGGAAGACAGGCTGACAAGTGAGGACATGCTGCTTGCTTTTTCCTGGACAATCATTATTTCTGCAGGGGGTATCTGCGCTGCGAGGATCCTTTGCAGCAACTCACCGGCAAAGGTGAATAACCCATAACCCCAGATTGCTTCATCTTCAATGCATATTATACCTGATCCACATTTTAGTTGATTCTGGCTCCTTCTGTTTTCAAATTTAAATACAATTCTGGGGTCGCTGGTTGAAGTCCCCACTCCTCTGGAGGTGCCAGAAAGCCAATGGGATGCTTGGCCCCATGTAGGGCGCTCAGCCAGGTGGTGCAGCAGCTTTTTTTCCACAGCAGAAAGGGGACATTGGGGGGTTAACTGTATCCAGAGGTAATTAACACAGCACGTACCTATATATATATGAGGAAGGTAACCTTTTTAAAGAAACACTGCTAACACTTACGAATGGCATCACATAACATCAGCCTCTTCCCTTTTGAACGGTGAGAGTTCAGTGAGATGGACAGGGGTTACTCCAGGGAAGCTGGCTTCAATGCCAGAGAATGGTTCCATGCATGTTTAATTTACTTTTATATAAATACTGATGTGATTTTACTACTGTGTAGATGTAGCCTCAGTGGGTTACTTGTAGGACAGCATAAAACAGCACCAAGGGCCATTCCCTTGGACCAAAACCTCGGGAGCTGATGGTCCCTCATCCACAGTGTGCAGCGCTGGTGCTCCCAGTAATGAACCAGTGAGGAAGAGTCACTGCTGGAGCGGGCCAAAACAGAAGCAAACCAGAAGTTAATCTGCATAGTCGGGGTTGAGGGTACAAAACATGGGATTTATTTCCATTAACTAAAAGTATGTCTAATATAAACATGTATCATGTCACCCTGAACTGTGCCCCCTGTCCCCTACAGTCAATAAAGAGAAATAAGCAATTTTGGGGCCTCATTTATGTATGACCTATTTTATTTAGGACAAGATGGATCCTACGGTTACTGAAGTTACTGTTTTAACCCATTGTGGACAAAGGGAGTTTAGCCAGCTACCTTGTGCATATTTACCTGCATTGTAAATGTCTGAGTTCAGATGAATCCAGCCCTGAAATATCTGTCAATTGTGTTTTGTGACACCTAGCTTGGGAGTTCCTGAAAAACTTCCCAGGTCTTACTTCCACCCCTGTATACCTCAATATCTGTGGAAAAATCCAGCCCATTATCTTTAGAAGTTTACTTATGGAGGGGCAAAGAGCTTAGCATGCTGAGCATGTTAAAGGTTTTCTCGCCACCAGAGAAGTTTACGTAAGAAATTACTTTTATTTGCTGTGTGAATTGTTCTTTGTATGAAGGCACTTCCTCAAACCCATGTAATATCAGTGTACCTAGCAGTGAAAACACCAAATACACTGTCTTTGATATCTTCAAGGGGTTGAAACAATCACCATTAATCACTCAAATATATGGAAATGACTTATTCCAAGCGAAAAAGAAAAGCCACTTCCCAATCAAAGATACAGTGCTTGACTTTCCTTTTAGTTACACTGGTGCACATTGAGAGTTGCTGGTGTCAATTACATTTTGTCTGGATTTTCACTGCTTTAACGGAGATAACAATCAGGCCCCCTGGCTTCTAATCAAGTTTGATATTACCCTGGTGAGTTGTTGTAATCCCTTAAATGGCACCATGTGGTAAGAAATAAATTGCGTTATGAAAATCACTCAGCTTTTCAGTTGTAATAGTGTAGTCTGGTCTAATTGTCTAATTTTACCTGCTAAATAAAGAAAACATTCAGAGTTATCTGTTGTACCACAACTCTAATGGACATCCATATTTGTAATTCTCAGTGTAAAAAAGAAGGATAAATATTTTTGGTCAAGGAAGAGTTTTGAATATGCAACACAATAACTAGTCACTAGTAAGTACATTGTCTTAAAAACCTTGTAGTTAAATTAAATTAGCATAAATAGTCTTTGATTGCAAACATCTATATAGCGTTATATAAGGACAGAAGTATGCCAGATTAGAGAGAATTTATACAGCTGATGTAAAAACTATACCTTGCTTTATTGTACTGCTGTCCCTTGCCATTGTCTTTGCAGTTAGCTCATTGCTTTAAGTTGGGACTCCAGCTTTTGTGAGCACTGTTAGCATTATGGGTCTTTTGGGATATACAAAAACAGAAACAGTAAGTACATAACAAATATTTGCTCTTATACTGGATAGAGGCAAGTTGCATTCCCCTCCATAAGCTGTTCTTGAAAGTTATATAAAAAGTGCAAAGGTATGGTTAAGGTATTTACTATGCTAATAAATTCTAGGGTTTTTTTTGTTTGTTTGTTTTGTTTTTAGCACTTATGAACATCTGTCTTTCATAGTTAGAGAGGTCTTGATATTCTGGGGAAAATTTTCAGAGTTTTGGCTTTTGAAGATGAAGTTTCACTTTTGCCTTTAATTGTATTCTTCAGTACAACTCAAAACAATTAGTAAAGCCTAGAATGAATCTTTTCAGAACTTTAGTAAGAATGAAAAAGAAAATTAAGAATTGAGAAATATTTCTACCTTCTCCTATCAGACTGTTCCCAGAGGGAAGAACCAAGCTCAGAGTTTTTGAGTTCAGTACCTTGAAATGAAGTGAGCTGTTTGAAAAAATAATATTAATCAGTTTATGAACTTCAAAAGCTGGTAAAAAAGATCCCATGATATCCCTGAATAAGGATACTTGGAGCATGATTGGTTGAAAAGAACAGAAATAGAAGTTTTTCATCTTTTCACCTGTAAATATATACACAGTCTGGTTTTACTTTCATATGAGCACACAGATAGCTTGGAAGAAATTCTGTTTTCCTGTCTGCTATACTTTGTGCACAAATGCTTGGGCATGGGTATTTTTTTCTGAAGACAACCTCTTGCCAGTGCAGATAGTGCAGGTTATTTCTGCTGTCGCATGCCTGTGGTTCAGCCTGTGGAACTTATGCATAACTGAGCAACAGTCCTACAAGTTCTGCTATGCACAGAAATGGTGTGTATGCACTTCTCGGAAACAAATGCATCTGGAACACAGTTTTCAATATTATAAATTCTATACTGGAAGAAAACAACAAAAATAAGCACACTCACATATGTGCTTAATAGGCAGCTGTTTGCTGTTAGAGTTACCTAGATGCAAATTTCTGTCGTTTGGGAATATCTTGTATCTTGTAGTTGCTTTGACTGTGGCTTTAAAACCAAATGAGTAGATTCAGTTCACGCAGGTGTTTGCTTGGTCATCCTGCAACTAAAGTGGATAGATATAGTTTTGTTTATTTTCTGAAGAAATACCAATGTGAATCACTGAACATTTACTTTGTGCTTGGAGTACTTCTCCACTGTGCAGCAATGCCTCAGAGCACCATGAGTGGAGTTGCTTGCATAAGCCATGAAGGGTGACCGTGGCATTTAGAGGAACTATGAAGTGAGAAACTTGGAACAGCTTGGTTTCTAGAAAGCCACATTACATTGCCAAACGACCTGTCATGCTTTTCACTCTGCTGATGTGTCACAACACACCGTCATCCTGCAACACTAAACTCCTACAACACGTATTGATTGACTGTGCCGCATACAATGTAAGGTGTGGTTGAGAATAAGGTGAGCAACAGACATAAGCAAAACCTAAAATTCTTTCGTGGTCATGTGTGTAATAAAAAAGACCAGATTTGTTGCACTGGGGAAACCCTTACATGCAGACCTGGATGCACACATTTTCCAAAGCAGTCAGAATTACTGGCATCACAGACTGTTTGTCCTTCTGGATAAGTTCGTGCTTCATGAAACCTGTCAAAATGTAACATCAAAACAATGGCATTTCATGGACTTTGGATAATATTTTAGGATTTCTTATGTCCTCCAAGGCACAATCCCTTCACAGAACTAGACCTGAAAGTAGAGTATTGGAAGGAGTAGTGACTGCTAATGTTTGTCCCCAGTATACTTCTCACACATTGATCAATTTATTATCTGCTTGTGTTGTATTTTTTTACTTTGTTTCCTTCCTTTTTTTTCCCCCTGGGGAAAAACGTGGCATGTGGGAAGGAGGCACTAATAGTACATCAGGATCATAAATTTATTATAATTGCTTTATTATGGTAGAAATTAAAAGAGCACAACAGAGGGAAGGTGTTTCATATAAAGTGACAGTTGATTTTTCCTCTGCTTGCCTGTAAAATACCCCCTTATCCCAGCCTTCTCTGAATATCATGCTGTATTTTCCAGAGAGAAAATTCTAAGCTTGGGGCACATTTCATTAAATCTTTGCAAACCACTGATGCCCAGAATATGTTCTGCTTAGTATAATCACATTAATTCCAGTTTTCACAGATGTATTTGTTCCACCCTCCACATCTCTTAATTTCTAATCCCACCTCTGTGAAGAGCTTTTTGGGTGAAGTATGCCATATCTTAGAGGTCTTTTCCAACCTCAGTGATTCTATGATTCTATGATTCTATATAAGATGAAATTAAGTTGTTCTGGGGCTAGTTTCTCAATGTTACATGGAAGCTTTTACTCTTGGCAACACTGGCATCAGCTTGCCTTTCCTTCAGATGAAAAGTCTAGACATGAAGCAAAGAGTCGTGCTTGTTTGAAGCCTGGTACATTGGCAGCACAAGGACTAGGCATTTTCTCAGCACTGTTTCATCCTAATCACTACTGGGGAACCTGAACGTGGTGGTTGCTCCGGGTGGAGTAGGTCCCCACGGGTAGTTCATCAATTCAGTCCTGGACAGGGATTATCTCCAGTGCTGAGCAGGCACAGGGCCTTGGCTGAGACTGGAAGGAGTCACATATTTTTAAAATGCTGTTACACGTTTATATTCATACTTGTCAATCCTAAGCTTTCCCATTACTATTGTTGTCTGAGAAGGAAGCAAAAATGTAGGGGTATGGGTAAGGAAGAAAAAGCAAGAAACAAATAAAATACTGGCGTAACCAAGCTAGGACTGTTAAAAATGGGAGATAAGCATTTATAATAATGAGCAGGCATTATGGAAGTCAAGTCTGGAAAAGGCCTTCAGTGTTGAGTATTTCAGTGACAGCTAGTTCCTCTGGTTTCTTAGGATATTGGCCCCAGGTAAAGGATTAATAAAATATTAACCTGACGATAGCTACTTCTCCTGGATGCAATTGCTCATTATCTGAAAAAATAGTCCGAAGAATGTAATAAAAAAGAAAATATCATTATTAAAATTGTCTTCCTGAAATGATTTGCACATGGAAGAATCATCTAAGGATCATTTCATCTTGATTGTGTATCATGCTGTGTATCAAATTACATCAGATTTATGCTGCAAGCAGCCGTTCTTCAGGAGCATCTGCCTGGCAAAAGCTTATTCTAGCCAAGAGGCAATGCAATTGTATAAATCATCCCATTTCATGGATATAATTCTTCAATCAATCAGCAGAAGGGGAGTAAAAGTTCTGAATGTGTTGGTCACAATACATCTATCTAACCTGGGATATTTTCCTTTGTATGACGGTGATATTTGAAGCTGTATGGGGCAACTTGTTTACCCGTGCAGAGCCAGATCCTGCCAACAGTACATTCAACAACACATTACTCCATAAATAAATGTGATAGGAATGCTTGAAAAATGAGACTCTGCCTAGACTGAAAAAAAGTTACAGTCTGTCCCTGAAAGAGTTGAACCTCAGTTACAAGAAATGGCTGTAAGGTACAAGAAAAGATGGCCTTCCCTTTTCTGGTCTCTGAAAACTTCTAGTAGCTTGCAGTTCATGGCTAATGTTTCCAGAAAAAATAGATACCTGCTCCCATTTCCTGCTCATACATACTGTGGCAACAGATTTTGTATGGAAGTACAGTGAATTGTTAAAGGTCTTCCATTTCATGTACAAGTTTAATTACTGTAATTTTCTTCATGTGGTTTTTCACTTTCTACTATAATAATAATGACATAGATAAGTAGTAATAAGATAATACAATAGTAAAGAAGGATTATAACATGAAATGGGAATTAAAAAAGCAAAGTTTCTGTGTCAGCAATGCAACAATAAAAAGGCATTAAGGAAAAAATCTCGGTCTGAGAGGGAGAAGCAATTTCTCAGGTACTGAAGCTTTAATCTAAATTCTGTTGAAGACAGGGATTTCCCCGCAGATGATGATAAAGCTTTTACAGGTGCCTAAACCAGTACTCATAGTCTTCAAGACAGCGAGACCTATTTGTCTGCTGTTGGTATCTTCTCTTTCCAACTTCTGTATGCACAGTTTCCAAAGACTGGTGGCCTCACAGGAAAGTCTTGGGCGATCCATCTGGGTTAATAGAGCTAATGTCTGATTGTTTTGCTCTAGATCTTCTACTGGCACCACCAGCGTACCTGATTGTGAACCATGTGGCCAACATCTGCCACGTCATTCACTCACTCGTCTTACTTGCCTAGTACATTTGCCTTTCTTTCCAAAACTGCGTCTCTTACTCTTGCTCCATGATCTCTGTTGTTTCTCTTCCTGGAGCAACCCTGATTTTACATCAAGATGTCTTTGATCCAGTCTTTGCTGAACTTGACCAAGGCCCATAATGTAGAAAGCAGAACACTGTTCTCTCTTAATCACTTTGAGCACTTATTTAATTTCTTTCTTAAATTGAAACAAAAGTCATAACTGTTCTACAGCACATCGTTCAGATCCCTCTGGCAAATGCGGACCCAGACTGGACGTTTCCCTGGTGCAGTGTCACACTGGTGCATCAGGTTGGGTTCAGAAATAGGTAGTGTGTTACACCATGGCACTTCCATCCCAAGTCTTGCCTTGAGAAATTAACGGAGAAATCTCTGTCAAGAGCCTCTAAGAGAGTATAACCCAGGTACACTGGACTGAATTTGCTTGCACAGGGACAGTTTGGCATAGGTACCTCCAAACCATGCCTTCCCAAACCTTCTGTTAGTGGCTTAAACTTGCAGGCTAGCAGCCACTGGGCAGAGATGCCCAGTGCTCAGCAAGTTTAAGACTGTGTATTAACAGTGTTAAACACACAATAGCACAGTCCAGGTGCTATTTCAGGTTTAGAAACAGTTTTAAAATTCTGTGTTTGTTGCGTAGAAAGAATTAGGACTTAATACAATACTGTGTAGCTATGCCTTGTTTCAAATAGAAAGTACAAAAAACATGACGAAATGAACAGGATTTTCATCATCAGTTACCCAGGTACAGATCTGAGAAGTTAATTTTTTGTGTAACTGTTTTGTCCAACTTTACTCTGAACTGGTACGTAGCTGTGTCCTCCCTGCTTGCATCACTTGCTGGTATGTAAGATTCTCAGACATGCTATGAGCTGGAATCAGAGGGAAGTTAATATACTTTTTTTAATGCAAAGCTTTTTCTAGAGAGGTCTTTATAGGACCAGTGTGGGACCACCCAGACATAAGGAGTCCTCCAAAACATGCTAACCTCTTTCTTGCCTAAATGCTGTTTGTCTGGGAGGGACAGATGATGCATCTCCTTGGCTCTCTGCAGATGTTCTCAGATGACAGCATGCAACATTAATCACCCTGCTGCATCCACTGAGCTGTCATGAAGGTTTCATGCGTCCTAGAGTACTGTGAAATCCCATCCCCAGGGCATCCAGACCTCCCCACATTCCTGGGACAGCAGAGACTCTGTGGAGTTGAGGATGTGAGCTGCAGACAGACAGATTTACCAAAGGGAGTCACTGGCCAGCTTAGTCATTCAGGGACACAAACACCCCTACCTTCCTCACAGATGCCATCATCTTCATCAGAAGAGATGATCCTAGTCAAAAGGACTAGTAAAAAGGGATGGCTGGCTTCTAGCTTCTCTTCTTCAAGGAGCTCAGAAGCAGAGGGTGGCAGGACCAGTTTTAGGCTACCATCTCTGGTTAGAGGGCTGCTGGGAACCCAAAAGCATCTCAAAACTGGGGAGGTTAGGACAATGAGAAATGCTTCTTTCATTATTTTGTTCTTGTGTGTCTGGGATGCCAGTGTTGATCAAAGTAATTTTTGTATCATCTTTTGGCAGATTTTCCCAGTGCACTGTGGTTGGTAATTTACAGCAGAACACTTTCAGCAGTAACCATAACTGACATCTGAAAGTGGTTTATACTCATTTAAAAGCTTGGGCAATGTAAAAGTTAGGCAAGGTTTGTAGGAGAGGTAATATCGCATATTATAACAGCTGATGTAGCTGAAAAGGCATGGGCACATTTCCAAACACCCAAGCCCTTCTCAGGATTGCTACAGAGACAGAGACTATAGAGAAACAAAAATCCAGTGCCTCCTTTTCAAATGTGGCATTTCTAAAATGCCTCCCAGTGCTGCAAATCAGTACAAGTTTAGAATAAGTTTGATTTATAGCCATAGCACATGTTGTGAGTTTGGAAACTCAATAACATTTTATTACCTACTAAAGAAGTTGTTCATTTAAATGATTACTTCTTGTGGCATATACCAGAAGATAAACAGTGTCTAAATGAGTAAACTGTGTGACTGAATGCTTTGTGACTAGCCTCTTCCGTTCATTTTATGCCATTCATTTCTGAATTTATTCCACAATAAATACAGATACTACTATTACATATTCCAGAAAAAAAAAAGTCTCTTCAGCTGCAGAAATCAGTGTACCTTACAAGAACCACATGATTTATCAGATTTCATTCCAATAGTCAGTTGCAATTGAAATTTTAAGTTCGTATTTTCAGAGTGAAAAGCAATGATAATTCATGTGATAATTCTCCCAGCTAAAAAAAAAATAGGAAGCTTTATTTTAGAGATGCATAATGAAACATGATGGGAAGACGTCTTGTTCCATGGCCTCACATTTCTTTCCCTATTAACGTGATATTTATGGATATAAAGGGGAAAAATCAGTTTCTCATCTGACAAAACGTATTTATCTTCTGCTTATAATCTGGGACTAGCCTTTTTTCCCCCCACCCTGTTCTTGAAAGTGTCATTCGGTGTAAGTTCATATCTGCAGCTGTTGTGCTATAAAAGATGTTCTCCCTTTCCCACAGAGGTGTGGTATCTCATTTTGAAAATTGATGTATAGCACTAGTCTCTGTTGGTCCTCTGCGCAAAGGAGTAGTGAAGGACTGAAGTGTCCTGTGGTCCTGATCTCACCGTACTGAGAGTAGGGTTTCTGCCTACCCAGTGTCATGGGGAATATTAAGGGCTCATGTAGCCAAAAGACTGTGTTTTGCCTGATGGCCTAGGAAGGCCTTCTTTAATCGGGGAAATTGTGTCTGGTGGAGCTGAAGCTTTCTCTTTCCATCTCCCTTTGCCTCTCTCCCTGGCCCCCTTTTTTGCTGACTTTTTGCTGACTTTTTGCTGCCTGCTGGGGAGGAACTGAGACTATTTTGATGTTACCTTAATAATTTCTTATCCTATCTTCCATCTCCAAAACCGCTCCGTTTCAGTCAGTGGCTCACCGTCACCAACTTGGTGTTCTGCTAATTGCTTGGTCAGACTTCGCAGGTTTTTTGCTGCAGTGGGGAGATAAGCAAGGTCTGACACTGGCATAAATGTCAGTTCTCGATAACTAGGCATGGCGGGGTGACATATGTGCGTAGTCCCCTTCTTTTCTTCTGGGCTCCAGCTATAGTAGGCATGAAATCTGTTACTAGTGAGACTGGCTAATAAAAGCCATCACATCCTGGCTGGCATTTGTCATGCTTAATTGCAGGCACATTTTGAGGTTCGTGTTGGAAGTAGTTGCTTAGATTTCCGTTCAGTCAGCGCACAGAAATAGGTATTTCTAGAGTGGGATTCACGAGACTTATTTTAGACTTCTACAGTGTTAATTTCTGCCCATGGCCTGTGATGAAAGTGTAAATGCTAATCTTGAATGGCTAAAAGCCAAAGGTTTAGGTATAGTGTCAACAGTGTAGGCATGGAAAGTTAGGTGAGACTGATCCCTCTGCTGATGCATTTTACCATCTCCCCTCTTTAGGTAAAGTGGATAAATGTCAGCTCCTCCAGCAGCCACTGTCTCTAGCAATGGAGCTGAACTGGGAGGAGAAACACTTTGCTGGGGACTGCTGTCTGCTTCAGACCCTGACACCCATTGGTGTGCACCCTTACACCACCTCATGGCCACAGGTTGACTGTTGGCTGATCAGCAGGCAGGATCTTATTTCTGTGGCCATTCTCATCTCTTAATGTGAGCAATGGAACCTAGTAGAATTATTTTAATAAATTTTTACAATCAAAATTATTTCCAGAACAGAATTGGGGGTTGTTGGTTGTTAACAATGTTTCTTCGCATATCTTTGCTCAAAGGCCTTGCAACATACACCTCTATTTCAGCTTGAACTGGAACAGCACGGCAAGCTCTGAAAGGATCTTTGGAAATCATAGCCCTGTTAACCATCAGATCAACACAGATAACTGCTTAGTGCTCTGACTCCAGTGCATGTTTCTGATGTGCAGTATAGCTTTATAGCAGTGTGGCAAAATATCACCAGGGTATTACTTTTGCTTTCTTAGTGACTAATCATTGGAAAATTTGATGTTGTTTGACAATTTAGCCATTATCAAATATAATCTAAATCTTTGCTGAGAGCAACGCTGAGTATATGGCAGGAGAACAGTAATAGTGTCTGAATTGCAGCTTTCTGGAGAAATCAATTCTGATTTTACAATTAGGCTGTTAAAGTTTCTGCATGTTGTAGAGAACAGCGGAAGTCAGACTAAGGTACTAACAAATTTTTGTCTTGGGCAGAATGTGTGTAAAATACAGCAGAGCTGTCATGACTTTTTTAACAACACTAAAATGTAATCACTGTTTTCTAATACACATCTTAATATTTTGGTGTTTCTCACATCTCTGTATCTTCAGAAAACAACTTCGTCCGTTGAAGTGCTGACATTTTCCTTGAATAAGAAACTCTAAACCCTAAACTTCATTTTCACAAAATAAATTATTCAGCAAGTCTTCTTTAATTATCTCCTCTTTGACTGCTTTGTTGCCTGAATTGTTCATTGCTCTTGCAGAGAAAATGAACCCCTGGATTTCCCTAATGGTTATTGTATATGTCAGCTGTAGTGTGCAGACTCTTCCAAGGATCACTCCCATGACCTAATCTCGGTGCTCCCCAAAGCTCACCAATGATTACTGTATTATGTTTTAGTAGTGACTGTGAGGTGGTGGGGAGTGCTCGTTGCTAGTTTTCATTATCCACAGAAAAAGCTTTGTACCATTGAAAAATGCAAGCTGCATAGTGATTAATGTGCCAAAGACAACTAAGGTCATGGTTACATATAAAGTGGGAAACTTGCCACATATTGATAGGATAATCAAACAGGATGGAGGAGTGAATGAACCGTACATAACAGATGTTAGCCACATCACTTAATGTACTATTGGAAGGTGCTTGGGTGCTGTTATGAGTAAGCCGACACAAGGAGCTGCATAGGAGAGTAAACACTTAGCTTTCATCCCGCACCATGTGCCTTTCTGTTTTCTTCCCTGTTTTCACAGATAAGTAGCATTGTACATTGTGTAAGGTCTTGAAGGCTTCTGCATCTCTGACCTGCAAACAGACTGGAGGCAGTAGCATGGAAAATCCCAACTGCTTTGGTCCCTGCTCCTGGTGGAGCATTGCAGTTCAGGCTAATTCTAAGTGATCGAAGTACCGTGTTGAGCAGTGTGGGGTTTTGAGAGAACATCCTGCCAAATCAATACCTTCTGTATTTGTACTGTGGGCTAGATAGCTGAAACCTCTGTGAAGACTTACTCTTCCCTAAAAAACCATCCTGCATTTGGACGTTACCAGGCAGGGTTGGATGTATCAGTCAATCAGTCACTGATTGACCAGACTGCGTCCTTCAGGACAAACTCTGGCAACATATCAAACCACTGAGGCTAACTCTGACTGAGACTAGACTGGTGCACAGCTGAAAACAATTTTTTTCCTGTACCAGGCACTCGGTGACTGTCAACTCTGAACCTTCAAAGTCAAAGTTCTTTTTTCATGTTCAGACCTGAGATGACTTCTACTGAAGACCAACACGTCTAAAGAGCCATCTCGGGCTTTGTAATCACTGTCTTTGTAGGAGTTTGCAGCTGTGGCATGCTGCTGACATCTGATGAAAGCCAAGCAGACAAGGCTTTTTCTGTCCCACAGCCTCCCCGAAAGAACAGCAGATTTTCTTATAAATATATTTGTAGTAACAATAGTATCTTTTTCCTTTTCCAATTTTCTTTAGCAACTTGATTCAGTCTTTCATTCCTAAACGTGGCAGGTGAACTCTTTGGGCCAAGTTTTAACTTGCAGCTCGTATTTATAAGGGAGAAGTAGGCCATGGAAAACCAGGCTTTGAAATGGAAATTCTGCCTCAGCTACAGCCACAGCAGTGCTGCTCAGTGCCCTATTTTGTTTTCTTTTTCCCATCGTCAGCCAAATCAGGCTCACTGCTCCTTGTTCAAAGGAGAAGTGTTAACTTTCCAGAATTCCCTGTGCTGCTGCTTACGAGTCTTACAGACGTTGTCAAATGCCGTATCCAGTATTCCATGTCTTTGAGTGGGTCCTGAGTTTCTAAGAAAAGGCTGTTCTTCTCTGACTTCCAGAGTCTTGGAGCTAGCCCTAGGATACAGGGAACCCAAACAAAATAGAAGGTATGTTTTCATATTCCAGTGCTTGCATGTTATTTCTAAGCCAGTGTATGTACTTCTGCTGGATAACCCTACCCCAGCTGCATGCTTCTGTCTTACCAGGCTTCCATTAAAATCAGTAGCTGATCATATGGCATACGTAGAGTAAGTCAATATTGTATAGTTATGGGAACAGTCAATATGTCACTGGCAAGTTCCTTAAATGTTTGCTTGATAACAATGTGAAGTGAAGTTCGTTGAACGTGAAGCTGGAGCTGCTACACGACTGGACAGCCACTGTAATTGTGAGCTATTATTAACATATTTCTCTTTTTAAGCAAGTATGCTGTCTCTTTTGGAGTTCATTTTGCTTCTAAATATATGAATTCTGATCTCATTCCGTTTGGAGAAGTCCTATGTTTTGGCAGATGGCAAAACTTTCTATGGAGTGGCTTGTAAATGTTGGGGTGTGAAGCGTGCTTGGCGGTGATGCTCGGAAAATGATCTGCTGTGATTTGTGAAGCATGCTGTACTGGTATGCAGTACCTGGGAGAATGAAACCATGAGCACAGTGTAGCGTGCCCAGGCCTTGCACAGGGTAGCATAAAGCATAACTCCTCGGCATTTTCTCCAGTGCTGAAACAGCAGGATTTTAGCTGACGATCTTGCCTGGCCATCTGGTGAAAGAGTGTGAAAGAACTTTACAGGGACTAATTATTTCCTAGATTAATATTGCTGACAAGTACTCCATGAGGCAGTGTGTATGTTTGCAGGGTGTTATGCTAGTAGAAATGCCATTAATTATTTTGCCCGTGATTTGTCGAACACTGCGATTCTGTATGCTGGCGTTCTGCCCCAACATCACCATCTGTGTATATCACAGGCTATACCATAGTATTTATTTCAGATCTTTCTGGAGATTTTTCCATTTTCAGATTTATGAGCCCAGCTTAAGTAATTTTTAATATAAGGCATTAAAACAATCTAACTTTTTAACCCAATTTTCCTCTCAAAACTTGTCAAAATCTGCTCACTAACAGTATGCTCAGTGGGATGTACTCTCACTCTAACTGCTCTCAGGCACTGCAATCTAAACTAAGTTTAACAGTCTTATGCATTGATTAACTTCTCCATGGGTTTTTTTTGCAAAAAAAGTCACTGTGACATAGTTCTTATTTAAAAAATCTTTTCTTTTTTATACCTTGTAACTAAGGTATAATATTAATTATGTTGTAATGTAAATATGAAAAGTACAACATTGGCTATCCATATTAAATATTTATGCTATACATGGAGACATGTCCATAATTTGATCAAAGATATCAACATAATCAATGTAACCATCAGAAATGTTAAAACAACGATAGAAATGTTCCTGGTTTCAAAATACTAGAAATATTTTAGATAAGTGTAAACTGATTTTGCTTTCACGGCTTCACTGGATTCTGATTGATGATGGTTTTCTTCCCAACACAGAAATCTGATGCAATTCCACATCTAGTCAAAGAACTTGTTGCTTTTTCATTGATTTATCTATAGAGCTCTTATTAAGAATAATTTCAGATTAAAATGCCCGTAGGTTCTTTTTGACCTTCTGTATTACTTACTGCGGCGTCAAGGTCTTTTAACACTTAAGGTGTACAAAACCAGTCTGATCTGACAAACTCCTGTAGGTTTTTCTGTGGTTAAAACAGATGTCCTGCCTTATTTACTGTAAAATGGAACAATCACCCAGTGGAGCAACACATATGGTCTAAATTCACTGACCTATATTTATTGGTAAAAAGAAAATCTCTGGTGAAACCTCAGGGAGGGAAGAAGCATCATGTTATCCCTTCAGAGAGAAAAAGAAGGAATCAAAGAGTTTATAGAGCACTGGGGAGTTTATATAAAAGAAAAATATTTTTGAGGTGTATGACTGTGGAAAAATAAAAGGCATTTTAGACTCTTACGTTGGAAACAGAGGAAAGTGGTGGAATTTGTGCATGGACAGTTGGGGTGAGATAAAATGGAAAAGGCAAGACTTATGATGGAGTAGCAAGAGTAACAAGCTCCTTGTTAATGGAGCAGGGATGCGGTCCTCAGGGAGAAGGGTGTTCTTGTTTGGGAGAAACCTCTGGGCTTTGCAAACTGTGTTGGGAAGTATCCACACCCCTGCCAACCCCAAAGCAGGTACATGAAATTTTCAGGGGAAAAAAAAAATCATCGCTGATTACTGAAAAAGGAACAGGTAGGATGAGACTGCACAACTCAGGATCTTAGATTATTAAACTGCTTCAGGGATATACTCACTGTTTCTTGTCATGAGGACTACTGGAGTCAACCCAGAAACCTGTTATGAATGCCCAAATAAAACCTGTGTCCTTTCTGTTCGGTTACCTTTGCATTTGGCAAAGGTTTTCCTTATTTGTATGAACCTCTTAGAGCTCTAGCACAGCATAACTCAAGAGTTTGCTCTTAAGGCAGTGTCTGCCTAACCCTGACTCTAGCTGAAGAGGCGCTTTATACTCCAGCCGGGGGACCTGTGGCTTAAAGCCAGAGTGCTGCTAACATGACTATTAGTAATGACCCAGAGAAGTAGCTCTGTTCCTTGTGCAGTAACTTTCTGCTCCCAGTGCAGTGTTTCGCAGTGAGTCAGTGTTCCTCTGTGTGGTTTTATCTCCGGAGTAGGTAACATAAAGAAGCTGAGTCACTACTGCAACAGAAGATAAACTCTTGAACAGCACGAAGTGTGAGACAAGTGTTTTTACAAAACAGGCTATACGATTGCACTTTGCTTTCAGCTACCAGAAGCCTAGATGGTGGTTTTCCTTGAAGGAGTCAAACCTGTTTTTCAAAGGCTTTTCCAGAGCCCTGCCCATAGGATTCACCACTCTAACTATAGGAAATACTATTGCAAAGCAGGGAGCCAAGATTTACCTGACTGTAACCATATAAAAGAGTCAGGATGATTCAGGCCGCAAGTCTAACTTGAATTTCCATCGAGAAGGGCCTCTTTCTCTCAGCAGGTTGTGGAGTACACCTGCATGACTTGCCTAAACTCAATGCTTACCTCTTAGGCAGCTAAAGTTTGGTGAGAGTTTGCAGACATGAATTGATTTGCCCACCACTAAAATTGGCTGGAGTCCATAGTCCCGAGTTCAGGCCTCCAAGGCTGGGACTTTGGCCAGATGTAGATATTACATTGTAGGTGTCTACACCTGAACCACCCCTCAGGCTGCATTCAGGTCAGCAGAGAAAATCATCTCATCTCAGTCTAACCTAGGTACATAGAATGAATCAGATGAATTGTGCCCTGAAAATACCTCATTTTTCTGTTCTTTGTAAAAGGAACTTGAGGTGACTAGTTCAGCTGTAGATGCTTGCAGAAAAGTGAGATGAGTCCAGCCTTTCATTGTAGCCCTTACTCTACAGATGCTGGCTTTTAATATCAACAGCAAATGGCAGGAAATTGGAGCTTCTGTTAGATCTGTGCACTGGTATAGGGAATAGACTGGACTTGTTGGGAGACTGCGAATTGGGACCTCAGTCCTAAGCCCAACTAGGACAGTCTGCTTCCGTGTGTTTGTTGTGGGTGATGAGTCACCAGTAAACCAAATCCTAAATATTGATTCTAGGTACTTTTACCAATAAAAAAGCAAAGGAAAGGTTGCTGCGTTATTACAGGTAGGGCATGAACTAATAAGAAACAGCTTTAGTACCAATGGTTGTTTAAATTTAAGATCCCCATCCACACTGTCTTGCAGTCTCTTTTATCACCTCACTTTTTCTTGCCCAGTGCTCTGGAGACCCCTTTTTTTCACACAAACATCCACCTGCTACCCCTTCTCTGGATTACAGGACTGGGACTCTTTCTCCCATGTGTCCCTTGCTCCTCATTCTCTAAGCTTTCTTTCCTTTCATTTCAGGACCAGCCTGTTGTCACAGCAACTTGTGTTGGCTTAAGCAACATGCAAGGGTAGAAAAATTGAAATAAAGCTGAGTTGTGCAGTGTGAAATGTCTTCCCACTGAAAAGCTGAATGACAGAACATTAGACAGGATAAACCTGAGCATCACAGATGATTTAAATCTGCTGCTCCCTCACAGCGTGATGGTGCCCTGTGTGCTTGAGCTACCTCTGTGCAAGGGAAGTAGGCTGGAATTGAGGTCTGAGTGCCCTGTCTTAACTTTCCAGCTGCTATTTATATTATGTTACCTCATAGAGGATCCAGCTGGGAGCAGCACCTTGCTGTGTGAAGTACAAGGAGTGTACAAAGAATTTTGTACAGTCTTTGACCACAGACCACAATCTTTTAGTGAGTCTTGAACAGTGTTTGACTAAAGAAAAGCACACAAGCTAAACACACGGGGCAAGCAAGAGTCAAAAAGGAGAGGAATGTCTGTGGGGAGCTTGCCATGAATCAAAAAGAGATGGAGTATACATCTACTCTGTTGGTTTTTTTAAATTTAATCTTATGCTTTGGTTGTTTTTTTCTTGGATGGCTTTCAATGGCCCATGCTAGCCAAGCAGGTGAAAGACACCTGTATCATGTGAGTGAAACCCCAACAATTAATTCAAAGGTGCTACAGCAATAAAGGATCTGGTCTTATAAATTACTTAGCACACCTTCAAGTTACCCCTTTTAACAAAGACTGAGGTGGAGCCAAGAATGAGCAAGGCCTGTATCATTAAAGATTAAGTGAATCTCTCCCTGTGTCCCCAAACCCTAGCTTTGTATTGCAACATTTCAGATAATACCTTCTCACTGGACTATATGTCTCAGTGAAATATCTGTAATGTATGTGTGACAGGACGAGGGGGAATGGCTGTAAACTAAAGGGGGGTAGATTTAGACTAGATAGAAGGAAGACATTTTTTACGCTGAGGGTGGTGAAGCACTGGCACAGGTTGCCCAGAGAGGTGGTGGATGCCCCATCCCTGGAAACATTCAAGGTCAGGTTGGACGGGGCTCTGAGCAACCTGATCTAGTTGAAGATGTCCCTGCCCACGGCAGGGGCGTTGGACTAGATGACCTTTAAAGGTCCCTTCCAACCCAAACTATTCTATGATTCTATGATTCTGTTTCATGATATTCTTCTCTCCCAGGTGGGTTGTGTCATAGCTGATCCTAAGGTCTCTTCAGATTAATGGGATTAGGCTTTTTTTTAACGCTGGATATTTCCAAGCATGCTATTCAGTTGCCTTCCATACTGCAAACACACTATGGTGTTATCTCTGTCTTTTACTAAAAGCCCTATATGTTACATTCTGAAAGGCTTACACTGAGCCATACTATTTCTTGACTAGTCCCATTTGCATAAGGTGCTTCTCCATATGGCTTTGTGGTCTAGCCCCTTATATAGCATTGTCGCCTGTAAGAAGCTGCTTCTTTCCAAATTTGCTCTGTTTAGGTACGTTGCTTTGATTTCATTTGAGGTGTGTGTGCATAAATGTGTGTCTAAACAGGACGGAAAAGAAAATGGGGTGACTTCTTGCAGGAAATAGTTGTTTCTAATAGTTGGGAAGGATTGTAACAATGTGTTTGCTCAGCTGCAGATTGACTCTATATGGACGGGGAACCCAAATCTGAGCCTTGTTTAACTGTTCAAGGGAGCTGTGTACTGGCTGTACAAGAAGGTGAGTTCCCAAATGGATGCATTCATGCCAAGAGCCCTGCTCCCATCAAGAGCTGCGTGTGTGGGTTGGTGGTTGCTGAGGGGAAAGGACCCCCAATAGCGGAGTCAAATTGTTTGTTCTTTTTCTTAGTGGAGCATCAGTGTGACACTTTTTAACTGGAGGGCACTTTCTGGTCCATGAGTCCTGCCCCACGTGCCACAAGCTTCACATCATATAATCCTTTCAGAATTTTCCCATCTCCCATTTTAGAAGTATCTGGGTAGCAAAAGCTTTCTGCTGTAAAGGCTAGCAATTGTCTTATACTTTCTACCTAGATATATTGGTTGCTAGGTTGTACTCACTTGCTTTTATGACTCATATTTAAATACCTTTTCTCAGGTACCAGTCTCATAGTATATATTCTTAGATTTAACTCCCTTATGTTCCCCCAGAGAGAGATACCAGCCTGTCTTAACTTTTGTTTGACTAGACTAAACAAGTCACTTTCTTCTTTTCTCCCCTCCCAAAACAGGTGTTCATGTCCCTCAGTTACCTTAGGTGCCATTACTTGTGTATTATATTGAATGTGGCTTGCCAGTTGGGTTGCTTGATATCTCACCAATACTCTATACAGACACACTTGTATTTGTGAATCTGTGTTGGAAATGCCTCCATAAGATTGCAATTTCCTTCATTTTGGCTGCATCACATCAGAAACTCACAGTCGCTCTATGATCAGTTAGTTCAAAAAGATGCATTTCCAGCTGATGAGCACTCAGATTTTAGCTGTTACTTTTGTTATTAATCCATAAGGGCAAGACAGAAATGTTATGGGCTTGCTGACTGCCACAGAAAGCAAGTGCTGGAACGAGGACAGACCTGGACATGGCCTGATCCCACCAGAGCCAGATGTGACATCAGACTTTTCTTGCAAAACTTTCTGGTTTTAAGCAAGATAACATTGACACCATGAAAGTCATGGGAATAGATTATTTTTATTATTGTCCTTGACTCCAAGATAACATCCCCGATTTGTTTAACAGCACAGAATAAGGTGAAGTCACATTCAAAATAGTTACTTTGCTTATCAGAAGGAAGCAGTATTATTTCTGTAGGGCACAACCATGGCTAATCACTTTGCTTGCATTTGTATTTCTCAAAAAATATCCCACAGTATATGATAAGGATAATGGCATCATGCCACAATTTCTAACCCAGCGATCCCTTTTCCAGGGACATGGAAAAGGCTGATGACAGGAGAGCTTTGGACCCTTTGCTCGGGAGGTGGATGTTGTGTGTGCTGATGATGATTATCAAGTAATTACAACAGGAAGGCAGAAGCTAGCCTGAACACTCACATGCTGTATTCAGATAGGAAAGCTCTTAGCATAATCTTCCGCTGATCAAACAGGGCTTGGGCTAAGCCAGGACTTGGCTGACTGTAATATTCCTCCTGCCAGAGAGGTCAGGGCTAGGCCAGGCTGGCTGGGAGCTGGCGGAGCAAACCACCAAGGTAGGTTATTTATGTGGCAGAGCAGGCAGAGGCTCCTCAGCCCACCAGAGGACCTCCCTGAGCTGAGCAGCTCTCTCCTTAGGTTTCCAGGTAGGTACAAGGGGCACAGTCCAGGTGTCATTGCGAAGGAAATGAATTACAGCAAGGAGAAGTCTGCGAGAGAGCGAAGAAAAGGAGGAATTTCTCAGTATCTAGTTCAGAGGAGAAAGGGATATGGTCACCCCGGAGTGTCCTTTCTAGCAAAATACTAGGAAACGAGATGTAATGGGGAGTTATTTAGCCTAGCTCCATACTTATTTCTTTACTTTTGATTGCATACCTTGTGCTTTTCTCTCATTTTTTTCCAACTTTCCCAAAATCCGAAGGATTTCCTCAGAGTGACAGTTCTGTCTGAGAAAGGCCAGAGCTGTTATTTGCAAGCGGGTGCAATTTCCTCCTCTTCTATGAGTATATTACTCTGCTGTCTTCCTGTTTTTCAGCCTATTCCAGTTTCTTTTACTACTGACTTTATTTTCCCTTTCATTGCAAATAACTGATTTCTCAACACTTTTATTTTTTATAATCCCGTTATCCATTAAAATTGATTAACTGTTTCCTGCCTTCCTGCTTTTCCTTAGCTTTCCTTCTGCTGTCTGTGCAAATAGTCTTTGGCACTCTCATATTGTCCTCATGTCCGTTGTGGGATGAGGCTAATTAATACAGTCTTTGCACTTTCTTTGTAGGTCACGGTGTGGCTTCATGCCAGCTGACTCAGACCCTTTTGTCCTGAACTGTCAAATAAAAACAGTGGGTCAAAAGTATTGACTGTATTAAGCGAAAAATGTAAAAAAAAAATCCTTAGAATTTTTTAATCTATTCATGAAAATACTTGTTCAGAATTAGTTTTTTTAAAAAGGTACATATTTATCATTGTCATTGCTTCCTTCTTCTCTTCTCTACTTAGAAAAAAACAAGATAGAAACTTTCCTACAAAAAATGTATAGAATTTTAATGGGGTGACAGGATTATTCTGACAAAAAAATTAACCTGCTTTAGTAACCCCACAGGGGTGAAAACCTCTTCTCTTAAAGGCAGCAGATGTTTTGCTGTGAACATTTCTTGCCAGGAACTTATGTAAGGCTCAGGTGCATCTGGAGGACGAAAGCCTGCGCTGCGTAATGCTCTAGGCAGTTGGGTAGAAAAAGGCATTTTGATCCAGAAGGTAACGAGGTGCTCCATGCACTGCGTCCCCTCCCCACAGGGTTTGGCTCCGGCTTTGGTACCATGTGAGAGATGGGGCAGAAGACACACAACTGCGCTCTGGGGGATTCCACTGACAATATATGTTTTTTTAAATTTTGAAGCCATGGATACCACATGAATGTATTTGCTGGAGTATTTCTTACATAAACTGTTTTCCAGAGTGAAGAGGCTGGAAGACAGAGAAAAAACATTTCAGATTGCAGGAGGAGCAGGTTCTGAAGAAGACAATAGCCATTACTATTCAGTGGCTGATTCCTGCCTTTTGGGCTTATTTCATTGGGACTGGGAGCTGAGAAGTACAGTGAGATTTTCCACAGGATTCCGTAAAGTTACAATTTTATTGGCTACATTTTCTTATATATCCCCTGGCCACATCTATGTAGGTAAATTAAATAGGGGGCTTTCTTGAGCACTCAAACTTGATCTCCACCTGGTTAAACCATTAGAGTGGAAGCTGACATATCTTTGGCCTGTGATGGTTGACACTCTCACAAACATTCTTAGAGTATCTCCAAAATTTGAACATTCAAGGATGCAGTTGCAAGTATCCACCCTCTTTCAGTGGATAAAAATATTTGGGAGGATAAAGATGGGCTGTTCCAGGCTAGTTGGCCCCAGTGCCCAGGAGCATTGCTAGCCATGTTTATTTTGTTAATCTAAGTGTGGGCTGGAAGTGCTACCATACCACTTTCTTCTGTTTATTCTTTTTTTAAAGCCTTAATATTCTATTTGATTAGAAGTATGTAATTTCACCAAGAGAGCTGTGCTATGAGAACACAAATGGCTGTATTTTATGAAAAGTTAGGTGTCAAGGGGCATTTTTGTTGTTTGGAAAAATTCTTGCCAATGTAACTTATAAAACAATAGAGCTAAAACAAAGGGGTGGAAAATGTTTGCACAAATAGCAGTAATTGCAACTGAAAGGTGTAATTTTCATATCTTTATCTGACATGATGAATTTGAAATACCATTCATTATAAAAAAATGCAATGGGACAGTCTGTGTAAACAAAGTAACACAGTTCACATAGGATAATTTTCACAGATAATTTCTTTTTATATGCAAAACCTGATCCAAAGATACCATTTTTTGGTGATAAGAGCTATTGTACAGAAGAACTCATGTATGCTTCCCATAGGAGCGCACTGTAGTCTTGCAGCTAAAGCAGGACAGTTTATGTTTAACAAGTAATCTAGTTAATAAATGAGACATTTTCTCCCCAGAGTACCTCTGAAGAGACTTTGCTTTGTATGAATTCATCTGTCACTTGAAATTACTTCAGTGCTTGATTTGGATGCATTTTTGTCTACAGATCCTTACTGGACTACTCATTAAATTCTCTTCAGTACACAGGGATTGAACAAGGCAGATTTGAACTTCATGTGAGCCCTGTCTTACTTGCCCAGGATTTCTAGCTGCTGTGTTTAAGTCGAGACTGCTCACACGTGTCTTCTTCCACCATCCTCACTGCAATATTTAAAGTCAGAGAAAGATAAAATTAGGTAATTCCAAGTGATCTCTGAGCACCGAGATGTCTAGTCATTCCCAAGTAGCAATACACAAGTACAGAAGTGTAATGGCTTAGTATTTAAAATCCCTTGATGTGATTATGATATAGGACTTCTGCTAATAGACTTCATTGATCTGGTGGTATTTTTCCTCTAACATGCAATTTACCAAATGTTTTCTGGATTTATTTGTATTTGATGGGGGGTGGGGATGGAGGAATGCAGGCTTGCTTTAACTTGTGGGTTTTTTGCATTCTCTAAACAATCAGGGATGAAACCCTGGTGGAGCTGGGACACATGTAACAAAGACAAGAGGTACAAACAATCTTATTTCTTAATTAATTGGCTGGTGATTCTTCGTTTAGATGCTCAGCTTCCAAATCCTGACCAGATTTTGGACTTGGAAGAAATTAGCAAGGTCAGATTAGCAAAGACCAGAAAATTCATGATTTTTTCACTGCATCAGGGAGCACCATTGCCTGCCAGGGGCATTGCCTGTGCAGGCAGCACATCAGCTCCCTGCTGTGTGTGGACCTCACACATTCTTATACCTTAATCTCACATGTTTCTGCCTGGTTTCTCAGGGACTGAAATGCTTTAATTTGTCCACATTCTTGGCGTCAACACATAATGTCTTCATATAGATGCAATTCAACTGTATGATCAAATACTATGGCCTCTGTGATCTAATATTCCCTTTATCCTTAAAATCAATTCACAGAATCCGAATCAAGTATGCCCTAACACATGTAACCTGTCAATTCTGAAATCTGTACCTTGTGGTTTGTCATTGTTTTTGCAAGCTGATTTAAACTGAGCCTTGTGTTTTAATAGAAAAAGTTCTTGCTAAATCATATAACCATAAAGAACATCCTAAAATATAAGTATGTACAGTAAAACCATAGTGCAGAAAACTTTGATTGCATTTCAGTTGCTGCCGGTGCAGTTGTATAGTCTTTGCGTTCATGTCTGTGATAGGGGCATGGGCTTCATATCACATAGCAGAGATTAGATCAGAGACACCATCTGATTCCTTATGCACTCACACCACTAGATTTTTGCCCACTCCTGCAAAATATGAAACTGGATGGTATTTCTCAGTTAATAAAGAGGATGGATGCTGAAGGGACTTTGTTACCTCTGGTTGATGCTTTGCACTTTCCCCAAGGATAAGATAAAAGAATTTTCTGCTTGCTTGTGCTTTGAACAGAACATTAGATGTCAAGACTATGGGAGAGGAAGGAGAGAAGATGAAAGTTGAAACATGATTAGGTATACATGTATTACAGAGGAAGTAATTAAGGCTTTGGGTAGGTTTTACAAGGATTTAAGATCTGCAGAAGTGTCCCCACAGCTTGTAACATCCTGCTTTTGCATTATGGCAATGTCCAGTGCCGTTGTACAGTGAAGGGTCTATCTCTGCCTGTCTTTTAAAAAAAATCCTCTGTAAATAGTTTGTATTCAATCATAAAAAAAAATAACTCTAGCCTGAAATTTACCATGTCATTCCTGAAAATGTATTTTAGCCATTTAAACTTAACATTATGTGCAAACAAGGGAAGAAAACCTTTCACGCGGCTATTCCCTACTTCTGAAATTACCAGGTGTATAGCAATTCACATGCTAAAATTCCTACATAAGCAGTCCCTTTTTAAAATGCAGTCCACAGTTAGTGTAAGATGCAGCTTTTGAGTGCAATGAAGGCAAAGGGGGAAAAAGGTATTTCAAAATGGCAGCATGACTAATGATTGTGTGCAGTGACTTCTGTCAGCAGGCTTTCCAAGATTTTTCACTAGGAAGATGTCATCTGCGTATATGTTCCTTGCATTGAGTGAATTATGGGGAAATATCTCCACAACAACTGTTACAGCATGTCTTATCGACTGTGTATGTATTCATGTAATAGACAACAGATTCCACCTTCTAATAAGTTGTTGAGTATGTATTTGCAGTAGAGATTTAATGTCTCTGCAGACCAGATAACGCTACAAAAAGTTTGCCAAATGATACTGACCTGTAGTTTTTGGCGACAGCCTGCCTTCCTTCCTTGGAAGAATGAAAAAATTAATACACTGAACACAGAGAAGCTGTGTATAAATAGGTCTTCTTTATGTTTTCTCAAGCCCAGGAATAATACATTAGCTGATTGAGTCCTTGTGACTCAACGGTATTTAGACAGTTTGCCAAATAAAAGAAGACAAACCACAGAGTTATTAAAAATGCACTCTTGCAGTTTTTGTGTTGTATTTACTGCCATCATTGTCAGTTAACCAGTGGAAACTTTCTCGAAAGATAACTCATTTTCAGAAGGATGGAATACCCAAAAGGCAGCCTGATTCTTTAGAGTGTTACTCCTGGCAAGGGGATAGTTTCTTTCTTCCATTGTGCTTTTGGATATTTATATTCCCTTATTGCCTCATCAAAGTTACTGTAAGTAAACAATGAGACTAAATGAATAAGCCACTAATTTTTCCATATCTAATACATTCTGTAGCGTGAGGGCAATAGTTTCCTAATGTTTATTTTTCAGTGCTCTCTTTTAATCAGTTTTTAATGATTAAAGCAATAGGCTTCGTCCTGCGCCATTCGAGGCAGTAAAAATGCCCCTAGTAACACTCATGGTGCAGAACTGAATCACAGCAGGAGAAATGTTCATTTAACTTTAATTTTCCTTTTCTCATTTTCATTCTGTTACCACTAATAGTGTTACTTTCGGAATATTGTGTGTTAGACCAATTTAACTGCTATTTCTTTTTCAGATTCAATCCTCTAACCAATTACATAAAAGTTATTAAAGTGGTTATCTGACATAATGCGTATTAGTCCAGTAGACACAAACCAGGTGTGACTTAACAGTCTTTATCACTCCTTTTGTGTAAGTGTTCCAACAAAATCCCTAGCACTCTGTCATCACACGTAATATCTTTGCTTTGGCAAGTGAGATAACAGCTCTGAGAGATCCCACCCTGGGAGACATCCCCCCAAAAAGTCTGTAAACAGTTGGATTTATACCTCCAAATCATGAAATCGATTCATCTGTTTGTTAACTATAGAAACGTATTCTGTAATATTGAACAAGGATACCTCGCTTCACTTCAAGACTGACAACATTAGGGTCTCTGTAGAGATCATGGTAAGAATGTGCCAGTATCCTAAAACTTTTGGTGTCAAGACATCCTGACTTCACCAGTGGGAGCTTCTGACACTAAATCATCCTTATTATTTAATCTCCATACACTCCAAGTGAATGTACGAAAGCATTACAAAGCTTACTGATTCATCGCCCCATTACTTTTTCTATGTCCAAAGTCCTACAAATGTTTCTTGTACAAACTAACAAAGCTCTTCACTAGCCAGACATTTCCAGACATTAATTATTTTGATTTGAAAGCTCTCATACAGGCAGCGTAGAAGTGTGAACAGTCATCTTTCCTCATGCTGTACAGAAGTGAGAGTTATTGCACTCGTAGTGCAAACACTTTGACTTGTGCATGATTTTACTGTTCTGAGTCATCCCCTTGAAATCTGTAAGATGATTTAAGATAATAAAGTTCAGCATGTATGGAAGCATTTGCTGGACAGGAGCTTATAGTTCCCATAGTCATTATTTATCCATGTTGCATATATTAGTTTCTTTTATTGTTTTTTCCCAAAGTTTCATAGATGAGTTAGAAAATAAGACTGGGAGGGAGATCACATTAGTCATTCCTCTTCTTCAACGTAAGATAATCTAGAATCGCATCATTTCTAAGAAGAAGTTGTCTAAAATGTTCTTAAAAACATCCAATGGTAGCTCCATGTCTCCTTATGAAATCTAAGTACAATGTTTGATTAACTACCTTACTGGTATGCAGTGGTTAATTATGGGACACTGCTATCCTATTAAGCATTTATCTTGCTTTTTTCTTGATTTCCTCCAATTTCTTACTGAGCTTCCAAACATTGGCATGCTCAGAGCTGTACGTGAGGTGCAGATCTCTCCAGTTTCAAGCAAAAGTAATCTTTAGTTTTCCTGTTAGTGTAACATTTCTACTTCCAAGAGTTGTATTACGATGTGCCTAACACTCAAAACAACTTTTATATATATTAAAAGTTCTCAAATTGTATTTAAAAATACAGTTAATGCAACATATCAGATAGTCCATGTCCATTCCTTCTGTAGTTCTCTGAGAGCACATAGGTAAATTGATGTCCGCTGTTTTCCAGTGCCGTCTCTTTTTATAACTGTTTTCAAACATCTACAGTATCTTTCCAATTAAGGACAAGATGAGTGAATATTACTGACTACTTGGCTGCTGGTGCACTGTGGATCATGAGACTGAAGAAAGCCAACTGACAGTAGACTTTTTATTTGTAGATCTTTTTTTTTTTCCCTAGTTGCTGAAGTAATTAAAAAAAAAGGATTGCAATTTTGGATCATTGAGACTACTTTATCTTGGGAAAATAAAAGGTGCAGTCCCATAGAACTCCTGAAAGTAGATTTTATATTGACATCATTGGGAAGTTCTTTGTATGGAGGATCAGTCCTTTAGTTTTAACAGTATTGAAAGAAGTGAAGGGGAAAAGGGCAGATGGGATGGCTGCCTGCTGCAAGTTAGACCAAAGCTTGGCCATCTCCAACTATGCATTCTTGCAGTATTAGTCATTGCTCTGCTATCCGCTGTATCATTACCTACTTATTCAGATTAAGAAATATGTTTTGCAAGTGGTAGAGATGGTTGTAGTATTAATTTTTCTCCTTCTTACAGGTTGAAATGGTCTGCTTTATTTTCTTCAGTTCTTTCTGAGTTTCTGCTTATTTTCCTCCCAGAAAAGACTTCCCGTATATGTTACTTCCCAGTAACATATATAATTTCCCTTATAACATGGAATTTGTGATTCTAATACAATTAGAATCTAGGGTTTAATTAAAGAAATATGCTGTTGAATCAGGTAGAATAAAAGAAGTTTTTACGGAATTTTGCCTAAAACTTTTTCTTGCTCTGCAAAGGTGAGTGTGAGCAATTGAGTCTATTCTTCTCTGTATGTCACTAGGA
The DNA here is from genome assembly GCF_000699145.1 of Aptenodytes forsteri. Classification (NCBI taxonomy): domain Eukaryota; kingdom Metazoa; phylum Chordata; class Aves; order Sphenisciformes; family Spheniscidae; genus Aptenodytes; species Aptenodytes forsteri. The sequence goes on along the minus strand of NW_008794446.1, from coordinate 6,837,509 downwards.
GAATGATTAATTTAACATATAGAAGGAAATGGGCACTGTAATTTTCTCTCAGGAATAATATACTGACAAAGGTGTCACAGATGTGAAATGGAGGGAATTTCGTGTCCTGCTTTTCTGACACTTTTTGATGAAGAAAGATCTCAGTGTAGTAGTATTCACATACCAGGTTCAGCAGGGCTGATATTTAGAGTAAGGAGCCATTTTTACCTTCAGTTTTTTTCCCACAGGTGTTAGCAGAATCTTGGGACTGCTAGTCATTGCTAAGTGTGCTTTTACAATAAACAGTTTAGTATATAGATATATGAGATGAGTGTTTTGAGTGATCTTCTGAGTTTTGGCAAACGCACTCACTAGCAGTGTGGCACTAATTTACCTGCACTAAGTAGATTTCTATAGGGTTCCCATTCCTTTTGTGTCCTTTCTTTATGTCATCTAACCATGGCCACACTATTAAATGCCCTGGCCAGGACAGACAGAGACAGCCTAAAACTCAATAGAGTTAAAAATAAATATTGTGGCATGAAGGAGGATTGTATCCTTCTTTTTGCTGTGGGCATGTGCCAGCCAGTTTTACCTGAGCTACGGTAACTCACTGGTAAATGTTAGGTACCATGTCTCTGCCACATCCTTGGTGGCTCCAGCATTATAACTGCTCCTAACCCAAGAGCAGGGCTCTTAACTGCAAAGTAGCTTTACATTACGGGTGGTCCTTGCTCCATTCCTGGAGTGCTGAGCAAATGATGACTGCTACAGTTTCTGGGTACTATTTTGGGCAAAATGCACTGTGTTGGAGATACAAATAGTCATTTCAGGCTCTCAAGCCTGCATTGTGTCTTGTTCAGTAGTGTTTCCAGCAGTGTGTCATGAATTTGCCCTTGGTTCCTCTTCCTGTGAAGCTGTTGCTATTAGAATCACGGAATAATTTGGTGAGAAAGCCTTCTGGAGGACACCTAGTCCAAGCCCTGCTCACAGCTGGACCAACTGTCCCATTAGGTCAGGTTGCTCAGGGCTTTTTGAGTCAAATTTTGAAAATCTCCAAGGATGGAGATAGTATAACCCCTCTGGATGACCTGTACCAGTGCTTCACCCCTGTCATTATGATTTTTTTCCCTCTTATGTTTAGTTAAAATGTTCCTTATTGCAACTTGTTCTTCTTTTTGCTTCTTTTCCTTTAGCTGGGCACCTATGAGATGAGTCTGGCTCCATCTTCTCTATTATTCCCCTTTTTTAGGTAGCTGAGGACAGCTGTTAGGTCCCCCCCAGCTCCTCTCTTCCAGGCTGAACCAAGCCAGATCCCTCAGCCTTTCTTTGCACATCATGTGCCCCAGATCTGTAACCATCTTGGTGGCCCTCCTCTGGATCCTCTCCAGTATTAGCATACTGAGGCCCCACACCTGGACACAGTGCTCCAAAAACCTCAAGCATGCCAAGTGGAGGGAAGGATTGTTTCTTTGACCTGCTGGCTAATGCAGCCCAGTACTTGGTTAGCCTTCACTGCTGCAAGGGCACGCTGTTGACTCATGTTCAGTTTGTCCTCCACCAGCACATGTCCTCCAACCAGCTCCACCAGCAAAGCTGGAAAGTCTTGGGCAGTCCCTTGGGAGGCTACATCCCTTCGGTTTGCGGACACAGTCAAACTGGAGAAAGAAGGAAGGGAACTTGCTGGTGCTTCCTTTGCAGTACCTCATTCTTTGGAGCTAATTTCTGTGCTTTGCCCGAAAGCCCAACTGGTCTTCAGCATATGCTGCAAAGCCTGAACCTCTTCCCAGCTTCAGAAGGAGGGAAGACAATTATATGGTTGGGGTAAGTAGAGAGTGGGACTACTGTAAGTTGAGGCATGATACTTGAAAGAAACATCCCTTTCTCCTTGGGCTGAGGGGGTGAGTGCTTGCTCGTTTTCATTCAGTTGATCTGTATCTGATACATACAAAAGATGCCTGATGCACAACTGTGGGTGCTAATCAACAATATAAAAAAATAAATATGAGCTTAAAGCTCTTAAATCCTATAATTTTATTGTATATAAATTTGCTGTTGAAAATACAGTAGGGAAAAAAATCCCCAAAGCTCACAGTGAAAATATTTCTTATTTTATTTATACATGCATGGTGACTGAGTGCATGATAAATAGAAAGGTGATAGAGTGCTAAAGCTGAATCAAATCTCTGCTAATTTATGAAAATGGGGATGCAATCTTTTGACAGACAAGTGCTGCAAATGTTTTTGAGCAATATATACACATTTTTCTAAGCAGTGAAGTCCTTGTAGTACTCTTTCAAGATCAGTAGCAGCAGGCAGGTAATGCATTAGTTGTGCTTGACCTTTGTGAACAATAAGATTTTGCATTCTGCCTTCTGTGCTGTTAAATGAGAGCTTCCTTGCCAGTTCACCCTTGGTGAGCGCCCAGCCACCACAGATGTGTGGTGCATGGTGGGCAGCATGGCATTACCGCTTCTGAACTTCTAGCTTCTCGGTCAGTCAGAGTGGCTTGAGTGGAATAGTTATATATGTTCCTTCTGTCTTCCTAACAGCTGGAATTAGACCTGGAAACCTACTTCATTTATTTTACAGAGCCTGGTAGGAAAGTACGACTGTGAATAAAAACACACCGAGCTTTATGTCCTTCAGTCGGTAATTGTAACTGATGTAACCGGGGTCCTCTAGCCCAGTCTGGATTTTACCACAGTTTTCATCTTGCCACTGTTTTTTAAAAAAAATTGACAGTGGTTTTCCCCTTAGGTCTCAAGTCACAAGGAAAAATATTTTGGAAATGTAGATCGAATTATGGAATATGTTTTTTACTGCAGTTAAAGCAAATGACGAGCATTTCTGATAATGCTTTACATTTGCTTTGGATTTTACTGATGGGTTACCTCTGTATATCTGCAGTAATGTTTTTGAAAGTTTGACAGCATTACAGAACTGGTGGTGGTTCAAATTGAAATGTGCAAACCTAGCAATCTAAAATTAGGGTCCTAAATTCATATTTAGGTATTCAGTTAAGAACTGACATATTTACCTACTGTTGAATTCAGTAGAATTCAGAAAATGATGTGGAAAGGCAGTTTACCCTTGGCTACACTTGAAGTTAAACAGAGTTCAGCACCAGTTGTAACTGCTTTATCAGCAGTGGGTAAATTTGCTGGAGTAGACAAAGCTTCTGAGTTTCTGGTTTTTGCTCAATAGGAAGCAAATTTATGAACTTTTTTCATGTTTGAGTGTTATAACTAAATATATTTTTCTCTGTCTCCCAGATGTTTTTTGGAAGGCAGGAAAGATTTAGCAGTCTTAGCAAAAAAAACAATGATCATTTTGGAAACATTTTCCAAACCCCTTTCTATGTCAAGTTTTCGTGCTGTACAGAAATAAATTAAGCAGTGTTTTGGGGCCCAGCGCATCCACCATCCAGCTGTTGCAGATTTTATGATAAACTGCAGTTCATGTTTTTGGATAGAGAGGGACATAGTATTTTTTTTATCAATATCATTTTATCAGTATCATTTTATCAGTACCATTTTATCAATGATCTGGATGAGGGGATCGAGTGCACCCTCAGTCAGTTTGCAGACAACACCAAGTTGGGCGGGAGTGTTGATCTGCTCGAGGGTAGGAAGGCTCTGCAGAGGGACCTGGACAGGCTGGATCGATGGGCCAAGGCCAATTGTATGAGGTTCAACAAGGCCAAGTGCCGGGTCCTGC
>NW_008794446.1:6818385-6833198 GCF_000699145.1 Aptenodytes forsteri | reverse complement strand
ATGGTGGTGTTGGGTTGACGGTTGGACTCGATGATCTTAGAGGTCTTTTCCAACCTTTATGATTCTATGATTCTAAGTTGCTGGCTGGACTCTGCAGGGTGAAGGTGCTCAGAAAAGATGGGCAGGATCCCTTAGCTGTTCCCTCCCTTCTGACAGAGGAGAACAACAGGAGCTAATGGTGCATCTCCTACCTTTGCTACTATCTCCTATTTACATTAGCGGGACTTTGTGCTTTGCTGTGCCCAAAAGTGCCAGGTGGTGAAGCAGTGCATGCATGGTGGTCCTGCTAGCATCCACGTGCAAAAGGAAGAGTGCAGAGGGCTGTCCCCGTGCCTTGTGTTTGGGGTCAGCCCTGGGGTAACGTGTCCATATCTAACGAGTGGGCTGAGCTATGACAGCATGGACTTCATTTGATGCATCTTTTTTCTTCTGCTGTTTGTTTCCACTTGTTTGGGAGAAATCAGTTTTTGCCTTGACTATACTTGCCTCCAAGAAAACTAATTTACTGCTTGCTTTCTTACCATTTCATTTGCTCTATGGTGCTTTGGGGTGATCAGTGATAAACTTCTCTCCTTTGGCCCTTTGATTCAAGATTTTCTTGTGCTGCCTATGTTCTGCTTGTGGCTGTGGCATTATAGATCTACGTGAACTGTAGCTCTGGGCTGAGGTCTCACCTTGCTTGATTACCAGCTTTTACTACTTAAACAGCCAGGATGCCCTCACCTAATACTGTCTCTCTTCACAGTGGTTTTCCCTGAGGTTCTGCTGTTTGTTTTTCTTTGAAGACCTGAATTGAATAGCATTGTGCCTCAGAAAGTATGAGCTGTTTCTATACCTTTAACCAGGTGTACTTATCTGGAATTAAAATAAAACCAGAAATTTGTTCAAGATAAATTGCTGTGGTTATCGAATCAGCTTCCTGGTTGCATTGCTAAGATGATCAGAGACTTCTGCCTTTTGAGGGGGGATCCAATTAATAGGATTGCTTATATCAGAGTATGTTGTCTTATCCAACAGAGAACATTTGAAAGCAAATGGAAATGTTAAAAAAGAAGTCTTGAAAAACAACTATTAAGGCTTATGCCTTGTGGAGAGTTGATTGATGTTAATAATTAAGATAATTTGTCAGTTTTGATAATGAGAATCTTTAATCCCAAATCCCGTACTCCTTTGAAAGAGCAATAAGCAGGATCCTTTCCACATAATGTGCTTTGGGAATTCAGCCCTCACAGGTAATAAATTATTAGGGTAGCTCTTCAGATTTGTATTACAAAATGCAGTTTTGCCCAAAAAAGCCCCCAAACCTCACACATTTACAGGTTTCTTATGAAAAGGAAATAATTTATGTACATTATCTGGGAAGGATTTTGATCTGTTTGCATTGAAGACGTACTGATCCCCACAGTGTAACTGGAGGTAAATTAAGGAGCTGTACAAAGATTTCTGCTCTTTGCATTGCCATTGTCACTGTCATGGCAGGAAAAGTTGTGGGTCTGTTCCCCAGGGAGACCAAGCAGCCTCAGGTTGCTTTGGCCTAGAGCAGTTGCAAGTGGTCATGACTGTTTCCCATCTGCAGCAGGGCCTATGAGATAAAAAGCTCCAGTGCTGAAAAGGGGTATTCAGCCAAAGGAAGAACAGTGTAATCCCTTGGCTCTCCCTGCTGGGTTGATGTCCTCCAGTTGCCATACATTAGGCAATTAAGGATATATATAAATGCTTCTAATATGGAGCATCTTCTCCATTTTTTCATTTTATTTAGAAAGGAAAGTTCCACTTGCAAGCCGGTTATACGTTGTGATACTGCCAGGAGCTACAGCGATTTCCAGGGGTGGGGTTTCATGCTGGCACCTGATTTTTCAGTCCTATTGCTTCAGGTGATGGAGAGAGATGCTGCCATCTCCCCTCCCCTGGGAAAATCAGGGGACAGCCTTGCTTTAGCACCTTTACCTTTGGCTGTGCTTTCGGTAGTGATGCACGTGGCTGTGATTTCTAGCAAATAGGGAGTTGTGCTGCTCCCCAGCGACCTCTCGGGGGTGTCGTATAAGGAAATTGTATTACTGCAGCCTTGACCCCAAAATCCCTGGGGAAAGAGAGCAAAGAGTGTAAACATGTAGGACCTAGAGGATGAGACTGTACTCTGATTTGGGTGCTTTCTAGTTGACTCTGGTGGTGGGCAGGACCTGGGCTGAATCCTTCTCAGCAGTCCTCCTCTGGCTACGTTGCTGTCTCGTTCGTCACGGGCTCAGTTTTCAGGAGCTCAGGAGCTTGGCGAGCGGCCATGCGGGTATGTGGCCCTACCTGTCACATTTGGTGCGTACGATATCCTTCATGGGACGTGACAACTGGAAGTAAAGGGGAAATACTGACCCAAGGAAAAAAGTGAAAAAGAAGCATCTCTTCATAGGCCTCGTGAAAGCAAGAACCTGAGTCCTCCACTGGGCTTGTTATCACCCTGTAATTCGGGAAGAAAAAATACTAATTTCTGTAGAGGAAATAACCTTCCTCTGTCACCTGACTTGTCATTTAAAAAACTTTTGAACATGTAAAGATGAAGTAAATCTGATCTTGAAATATTATTTGGAACTGTAAAGTGGAAAAGTTTATTTTAGCAAATTTTGAGGTGGAATGTGGCAAATGTTTAAAATCTGTTTTGTTCAGAATCATTTAGATAAAATTAATTTGATAAAACAGCGTAAGCTCATTAATAATTTGGATGAACTAAAACCTGTTTTACTGGTGAATAAAAAATAAAATATAAATGAAAAACTTTGCTTTGGCATATGAAACCTCTCATTCCTTACCATTAGCTATTCTATATCCAGTTTTTATATCTATATTTATATAGATATAAAATAAGTAATCATGTAAATAATGAAAAGATTAAAATTTAGCGTAAGCTCATTAATAATTTGGATGAACTAAAACCTGTTTTACTGGTGAATAAAAAATAAAATATAAATGAAAAACTTTGCTTTGGCATATGAAACCTCTCATTCCTTACCATTAGCTATTCTATATCCAGTTTTTATATCTATATTTATATAGATATAAAATAGGTAATCATGTAAATAATGAAATGATTAAAATTTATTGACTGTAAAGGCAATAAAACCATGAAAACACTGAAATTCTGGAAATGCTATAGAATAACGCTCTACAAAAGCCTCTGATATTTTCAGATCATTTCAGTTTTACAAGTGAATAAGAACTGCCTTCCTATCATTTTCCAGTGTGTAAAAATTTAAGAATTGCTCCACCGTTTCTCTTCTCTGCCTATGTCTTAATTGCTCATCAGGCAGAAAGTTGCCTATCTGAAGTACTGTCCTCTTCATGATATACAGCAACATTTCCATAGAATCTGCCAACGATGAGATTATGCTGTAATTTCCCCAAACAGCTGGGTCTGCTTCGTTATGAATAGAAGCCGTTGGGGAGTGTATCCAAATCTTAGTTCTCAGCCTTCCAAATCACATTAACAAAATTATCACATGCCTGGGTGAGCGCTTCTCCACCACTTTTAATTTATTCCAATTGTATGTTACCCACTCCAAGAGATTTACTGGCTTTTTTTTAATGTCCTAGTGTCAGCTTTCAACTTCCATCACCGTTGGAAGTTCTTCATAATGATTTGGGCTTCTCAAGAAGATATTCCTGCCTCCTTCCCTTTCAGCACTGTATTTTTTTTCATCCATGAGGCTCAGTTTTTGGCAGTGTGCATCCCTGGCATTAGATCAGGTGGTGTCTCTCCTCCCAGAGAAGTCCTCAGCTATGCTGTGGCTGGTTTGCCAGTTCTCCCCAGTGGCATTTCTTGGGACAGCTGTGCATATCAGGAGGCTGCTGTTCATGCCAGTTTTCTGTAGTAGCTGTAAAAACCTCCTGTTTCCCGCCTCATACAAATGTGTTCCTCGTAATTTCATGCATCTTCCTCCATCGCTGCATTGGTCAGACAATAGGAACATCTTTCCTGTGGGCTGAGAATTGTTTCTTGGGGTCTGTTTCCACAGGAGTTTATCTGTGGGTGCTGTAATGCAGTCAAAGATGCTCATCATGTTCAGATCTGTGCTGCTTGTGCAGAGGGCAGCAGAGCTGGAGTTTTTGCTCAGCCCTGGTCCTGGATGCTGCAGGAGTTTGTGAACTTGGAGCTCAGGACTAGGATAGCCTTTGAGGGTAATGACTGGAGGCTCCTCGCTGCATGCTTTCAATGGGGAGGTTCAGACTTGACGTTAGGAAGCATTTCTTTACTGAGAGGGTGGTCCAACACTGGAACAGGCTTTCTAGAGAGGTGGTTGATGCCCCAAGCATGTCAGTGTTTAAGAGGCATTTGGATAATGCCCTTAATAATTTGCTTTAACTTCTGGTCAGCCCTGAAGTGGTCAGACAGTTGGACTAGATGATGATTGTAGGTCCCTTCCAACTGTCTATTCTATTCTATTCTATTCTATTCTATTCTATTCTATTCTATTCTATTCTATTCTATTCTATTCTATTCTATTCTATTCTATTCTATTCTATTCTATTCTATTCTATTCTATTCTATTCTATTCTATTCTATTCTATTCTATTCTATTCGAGTTGTGATCAGGCCGTCGTGGCTGCCTTCTGGGAGGATAAACACCCCATGACACCTCAAAGTGGTGTGGTGTGCAGGTCCCCACACACAGCTGAAAGCCTGCGTGATCCTCATCCCCGGGCAGCACAATCCACTACCCCACCAGGTCGAGAGCATTTACCGTGCAGGAACATGCAGCCGATGGGGGGATGCCGGCCCATGGCTGACCATTTGCAGGCTACTGGCTCTGCTCCAGCTGTTCACAAACCCGTTGCTTTTTTTATGGTAGTAGCAAGAGGCATCGGTTCAGCGGCAGATGGTTAATAAGGTATTCAGGTGCTTCTCATACACTTTGTACTGAAAGAGCAATCAGCCCAAGCCGTGCCCAGTGTTAGCAGTACCATCAGATGTTTTTAGCGTATCTTGCTGTAAATATTCTGGTTTTAGACTTTCAGTACCGGGATGGGTAAGCAGCTGTGACAGCCTGCATTAGGAAATGTTTATACAGGAGCCAAACTTCTCAACGGATTTCAGGTTTTATTTCTTTATCTCCGCTTTTATTTTTCCATGTCTTGTGATAATTCCTTTGCATAGCTCATAATTGTTACTGCTCTATTTTTGCAGCAAATTGAAAACAAAACAAACAGCCAATAAAATGGTAATGCTTTAGCATTTTTCTTTTATTTGGTGCCTGCTGAGGATAACAATATTCCTATGCTGCTTGTTTAACCAAAAAAGCTGCTGGTACTATTTAGAAGCAGGCTACTGCTTTCCCTTTCCAGCCAGCTATGTTTTGAGCCTTGCTGCTACAGCCCATGCTGTGTGTTGTGGGGCAGAAATCATCCAGCTCAGCTTCACCTTCTCCCTGGTGTCTCCAGAGGGTGGGGTGGGACCTGCTGACTAAATGCAGCTTAGGATGGAGCAGAGCATAGGGGAGGAACTGCAATAGCAGGCAGGAAGAAACTCTTGTAGACTTCTTTCCAAGATCATCATTACACGGGCTCAGGCTTAGAATAGAATCTCTTAAGAGATGGACATCTCAGAAGGAAACTGATACTGCTGAAGTTAAGCAAAAGTATTTAATTATGTTTCTGGCTCCTTGAACTTTTCTCCTCCCTGTGGAGGAGAAAACTGGCTCCTTGAACTTTTCTCCTCCCTGTGGGATTCATAGCTAACCATAGTCTGGTAGATACCATTTTATTCTACTGTCTAGCATGTTCACGTCACTTTGTAAAGGTTTTTTCACAAATATAGTTATTACATCCTGCCAAGATGCTGTGATATGGAGACCTATGACTTCATTTTCCACTCTCAGCAATTCAGAGGGGACATTTTTACACTATACAGTATCAAGAAATGTTTACCCATATCAAGGTTTACATATACTAAGTCCAGTCTGTAAGACTTACAGTCATGTTTCTTGTCCAGGGTCCCCAGTGAGATGCTGCTAAGTGATGAGGTGGTGTCATTGCTGGGATCGAGTCTCCTCTTACCCCCTGCTCCTGCACTAAAGAGGGCATCTGAAGAGTTAGGAGGTTCACATCTCTCTCATCTCAGAGTGTTCATGCACAGCGGGGAGTGACTTTAGATGTGTGTATGTCAGCCAACATCAGTCAAGAGAGGCAAGTAATAAAAAATAGAGGAAGAGCCAGCAGAACCCAGGCACAGCTGAGTCTTTTCATCTCACTGACTCCAAAGAGCATAGTGAAGTTGAGCCTGGACAGTGCCACATAAAATAAACTATCCTGCAGAAAATCCAAGCCGAAGCTTCTTAAATAGAAGCTATTTACAGAAGAATGATCAAATCTTCTAAGGTCACAAATGTAACACAAAACCATACGTCTTACTCCCAAACATGCCTATCACAGTATGTAAGTCCTTACCACATTGATTGAACCAAAACCAAAAGCTTGTATTCCTTAACAGGGAAAAGTGGATTAATAAGGTATTAATTGACATAGATGCTTGATTATATTTTTATATTATTTTAGCAGGAGTCCTGTGCTGTCAGTATGTTCTATAGCAGAATGGAGTCTTGTATTATTTTCATAGAATCATTATTCTGTGTATTCATTGTAATGGCAACTGTAAAACAGATTACAAAGTTAAACAGACAATATTCTGCAGAAGAAGAAAATATTTTTGGGTAATTGTATGGATGCTAGTTGTAAGGATGTAATGGGTTCTTCATGTCTGTGACATCCTTAATCTGAGACTGGATGTCACCAGAAGAGACACACTTGGAAGGTCGGGTGCATAGGGTCCATCGTGAAAGGTGTTAGCATGAGATGAACCACCTTTCCGAGGTGCCCGTCCCTTCTCACTGACTGGCAGAAGCACAGGAGCAATGCTAACACTGCCTGAGATTAATCTCTGCCTAGACAGTATTTTATTGTCCCTTCTCTTAAAAGCAATGTAATTGCACATACAATTGAAGTCCGTGTCTCTGGCCAGCGTTGGCTGCTTTAAGAGGTTAATTTCAACTGGCAACGTACTGAGGTTGTGGAGTGCCCTGTATTTGAGAGGGAACAGATCTTTCCTGACCCACATGTTGATCAGTTTGTACCAGCAACATTAAACCAAGCATACCAGCATGGCCTGTCTCGCACACTGTGTCTGAAGATGCTTTGAATGAATACAGGTACTTCCACGATGTTCTTTTCAAAACTATCTTCATTTGCATTGCTACTAATCATATTGGGGTTAGTGTAAACAAGAGGAACCAACAACCTCTTAGCACCATGTTCATAATCTTAAATGCCTCAATTAACTTTGTTCTAAACCCATGTTTAGATTTAGAGAAGAAAATAAGTGGCAAATTAATGTATTGCTCTACTTGTATATTTGAAATGCATCAGCCTGATACGGTACTTAGGGTTTAATGTACATCATCATCATCATTTACCAATTTATGTATATATAACTGCTATAGCACCCAGAGGTTCAGTGTCTCTGGGAGCGCAAGGCAGGGAAGGAGCAACTGCTGTGATGGAGGAGCTGTGAATGAAGGAGTGAAGTTGAGCCTGGGAAAAAAAAGGGGGTGGGGGAGGGAAGGTATTTTAGCTTTTTTGTCTTTGTTCCTCACCATCCAACTCTATTTTAGTTGGCAATAAATTAAATTAATTTTCACCAAGTGAAGTCTGTTTTGCCTGTGATGGTGCTCAGTAAGTGATCTTCCTGTCTTTATCTTCACCCATGAGCTTTTTCATCTTGTTTTCTCCCCCTGTCCTGTTGCGAAGGGAGAATGAGAGAGTGGCTGGGTGGGTGTCTGGCAGCCAGTCATGGTCAACTCACCACAATCTGTTAAAGTTTTGGGCCATCAGGTGACACTTTTGGTGAGAGAGTACAAGGTAGTGCAAGAAAGTTGAGGAGTTTCCTCCATCTTTTCCTCAATTCCCCAAATCTTTCCTCACTGTACTTTCTATTCAATTCATAGAATCATAGAATCATGGAATCATAGAATGGGTTTGGGGTTGGAAGGGACCTTTAAAGATCATCTAGTTCAACCTCCCTGCCATGGGCAGGGACATCCTCCACTAGATCAGGTTGCTCAAAGCCCTGTCCAACCTGGCCTTGAACACTTCCAGGGATGGGGCATCCACAACTTCTCTGGGCAACCTGTGCCGGTGCTTCACCACCCTCGTAGTAAAGAATTTCTTCTTTATATCTAGTGTAAACCTACCCACTTTCAGTTTAAAACCATTACCCTTTGTCGTATCACTACAAGCCCTGGTAAAAACTCTTTGTCCATCTTTCTTATAAGCCCCCTTTAAGTATTGAAAGGCCACAATAGGGTCTCCCCAGAGCCGCCTTCTTCAGGCTGAACAACCCCAGCTCTCTCAGCCTTTCTCCATAGGAGAGGTGTTCCAGCCCTCTAATCATTTTCGTGGCCCTCACTTTTGGTAGCCCAGAGTGTTGCCATTTGCCAACTGAGGGTGAAACATGAGCTGACTGAACTCAGCTCTCTCTGGAGCCCATCGATGCCCCTTCCTAGCTAACCAAACAGATAACAACTGACATGCTTTGCCCAGTGAAGAGCATTTCGAGTTCAGCTTTCAGGTTGGATATGTAAATTCTGGCGTTGTCATTTTTTTGGGGAAAAAAGGTACAACGAGAAATGAACCAAAAAACTCCATAATGCATATATTTAATTTAATAAGTATGCAATTCTTTTTTCTCTGAGAATAAGGACAGAACACAGAAGTAGTTTGAAAGTCTTGCTTTACAATGCTTTGCGAATGAGATCTATAATAACACAATTCTGTGGTGTTGAAGTGAAATTCTTAATACTGTGTTCTGTTTCATGAATTAATTTAATTAGTTATTGTTTGCTGAAGAGCTGGAACTATGCCAGGAGCTTGAATCCAGACTCAACCAACATGTGTGTGTGCCATATAAAGAAACTGGATTAAGCTCAGAGCCAGATGTTGTGAGCAGAGCTGAACTGACTGCGAAGGCTGGGAGGACCTGCTCATAGCGGGTGTTAGAAACACGAGCCCAGACTTGCACCCAGATGCTGTAGACAGAGCAGTGGACTTAATCAACACTTCTAATTAGTGCCCCTGTGAGCCCCTGATTAGAAACCCAGCACAGCTGGGAGCATTGCAGGTGCTTTGAATTCTACCTTCTGGGAACTGTGGAGCATGTTCCAATTTCCAGTGTCCATATTTCTTTATGATGAAGTGTATGAACATAAGAGAGTACAAGAAATATCTCAGAGAGTGAATTCAGGCATGGCATAGACAGAAATTTCCTCTTCATCTTGTTGGAGGTGATAGAGGATAAAATCTGGGCTCCCAAAGCCACAGGTGGGAGGGAGCCAAAAGGAGCTGCACCATATTGGGACTGATGTATAATCCTCTATATTTGAACATACACATATGCAGCTGTTTCAGAAAAGCACAGTTTTTCTTTGCAGGCCGCCATCCATAGTTTTTGCTTTCTTGGCATCTATAGATCTGGCTAAGAAATGTCAAAGGGGATGGGGTGTCAGCACAAGTACGGCAGTGATTTGTACAAGACAAGGAGAGAAACCCATAAACGTCCCCTAATGGAGCTGGAATTTTATTACTTATGGCTTGTCTATACAGTGGTGCTTTAGATGCATCAGTAGCCACCCTTGGTGTAATAAACACATTGTTTATAGGAATATGAAAGTGCTTAGACCCTCGATGTGGGGTCCCATCCTCACCTAGCTATTTATGCCTATTTCCACTTGTAAATCTATGTGGCTAGCAACCACTCTTCCGACCAGGACCGTTTTAACTGTGTAACTTCTCAAGTCAGAGATCTGTGCTACACTAAGAATGTTTGCTGGGAGCAAAGCTGTGATTGAAACAGCATCTAAAGTGTTTGAAAGCATTCTATCCTGGGGATGTACCTGGGAATGCTGTTGATTTTAACTTTAGTTTAGTTAGCATGATTCCTGACATCAGTGTAACGTTGTCTGTCTGTTTTTTTCCTCATAGGTTGGCTGGATTAACTGGCTCTCATTCAGAGGGAACTTGACAGATCTATTTTGCTTTCGTTGAACCTCTCTACTGCACGTCGTAAAGATTTCCTAGGTCCAGAGGCTGCATGAAAGACAACTGAGCAGCACAGAAATGTGACTCTGACAAGAGACTCCAAGCTTTCTGATGAGGAATTTTCTACTGATCAGTTTATAATTTAAATATATAACTGAAGCATGCATAATAGTTAATCTGATAGCGAAAAAAAAGCTTTCTCATTAATTAGGACTGCCAAAAAAGCAGTCACGTGAAGCTTCAAAATGAGTGCTCCGTTAATCCCAAACAAGTCATGTTATGCCCAGCTTCAGGACAACCGCAGCGAAATAAAAAATAATAATGAAAGCATAGTGAGTGTGGGGGATACCAATGCCAACCAAATTGTGACAAAAGTTAGAACCACTGAAGGGGATGTTAAGAAACGTGCTTTGACAGATGAGAGTGGGAATATACACTCTGGAGGATCAGAGAAAGCTACTCATCTGAATACAGAGCAGAATAAACTTCTGACCTTCAGAGACACTCGGAGCTGTCACACCAGTGTACAGGAAAGTAAGCTGTCCTCCACCACAAGCAGGGAAATGGGGAAAGATGGTAGGACCAGCGAAGCTAAGAATATATCAAGGCATATCAGGATTAGCCGAGGACAAAGTCTGTCCAATTTAAAAAGCAGCACAAATGATGCCAACCTGGAGGTTAGTTCCAAAGGCGATGTTGACTTCACCCAGAACTTTTCGAAGGGTAAAATGCCCAGGACTGTAGAGATGGAGAGAATAAAAAGGCTTTCTTTGGGAAGACCAAGTAAATTTTCTCCTCAGTCTGAAACATTTGCAAAAGACTGTGTTGGCCGCGTGTCGTGTAAACGTCTGCTTTCTGCATCATTGGACTCCATTGACAGGTCACACCATTTGATAGGAAATACAGAGAAATCACAAAAAAGGTCCACAGATCATTTTCTTGGGATGGTGTTTCATCCACTTGACAATACCTCAGAGGAAAATATTGTGTTTTATTCCAAACCATCTACCTCAGAGAACAAGAAAATAAGTAAACCAGAAAATGTACCAAATGTTAATGTTGAAAGCACACTGCATACTTCTCATTCTCAATATTCAACTGTTAAGCCCAATGAGATTGCTAGTAAGTCAGAAGCACAATTAGGTCAGGGTGATAAAAGTAAAAAACTGGAGCTTAAGACTGCACCATCTCTACAATCTAAAAGTACGTGTCAACAAAAGATTGAGAGAATTATGCTGGTAGAGTTCCTGGGTTGTCAAGAAGATGAAAATACAGCAATGCAGGAACAGAAAGGCTCTGAGTCTGACGCATCAAAATTTCAAGCATCCCAATTTCAAGACACCTGTAACAAAGTAGAGGGTCCATTGTCAAGCCAGGTGGTAACCTATCCTGATGACAAATTGCTAAGTGATAACATCACCACCAGTGGGGAAGGGAGAGGAAGCAATGACAGTGACAATGGGGCAACTAGCCAGATTGGTGAGGAATATTTTACTGACAAAGAAGTGGAAACAATATTCCCACTCACCTGCGATAGTAAATCCAGTGGCAAAATGACACCTAGAAAAAATGAGAATTTACATGAAGTTGACGCAGGTTGCACTGAAACAGTTGGTGAAGAGATATCTCTTACACATAACATTAATCTACCTGACAGCAAACCCTTGAAAGTTAATGAGAATAAACTGATGCTAGTCAAAGGAAACACCGAGGATGCTGCCGTGCCTGCTTCTGATCTCTCGGATCAGCACGGAGCGCCCGGTGCAGAGACAATGTCAAACCAACAACCTGACAACCACAACAGTGATTCGGAAACCTTGAGCTTTTCAGTTCAAAGTAAAAAGACAGCTAATGCACAGAAACATCCTCCAGAGGAAGCACCAGAGAGCTGTAACGTTTCGGCAAAGGCTGACGCCTTTTTATGTGTCCCAACTCCTGTGCGCCCGGTGGCAACGCTGGATATTAATAGTCATCCCACGCTATCAAACAGTAATTTGAAGGACCTTTATGCACTTCATGTTGACAAACTGTCACCCTCCTCAGTCCTACCTCCCATTGACAGTACGCAGTTGTTAAACATATCCCCTAAAGTGCCTATCAAGACTGCTTGCAGCAGTGCCATCCCAAAACCTATCCTGGTCCACTCCAAGGGCTCCCTCGCAGATAAGGCGGATGTGGACAGTGACTGCAGTGAAAAGCTGGAAGAAAGCATCGAGATGAAACCTGCCATACCCAGGCCCAAACCCGTGAGACCTAAAATCATCACATACATTAGGAGAAACCCTCGTTCGATAGAGCAGCTTGACCCTTCATTTGCGCCAGCGGGGCTGCCCTTCGGTAGCCCTGCGTGTGGCATGCCCATCTCTACGGAGCAGAACGCGTCCAACGGAGGGGAGGCAAAGCCCCCCAGCATCCTGTATGACAAATTTAAACCTGACCTCCAGAAGCCAAGACTCTTCAGTTCTGGTCTGGTGGTGTCAGGAATTAGGCCCCCAGGACATCACTTCGGTCCAATGAGCGAGAAGTTTCTGCAGGAGGTAAGGAGGCAGCTTTGACAGCCTCTTTTGTATGACACGTGGTGATCATTTGCTTACTTGTTGCTGCCAGAAGTTAGTTCTCAAACCTCAGAAAAGAAAGAAATCCTAAATCAAGGCAATGTGCGATCATTAGAAATAAACTTACTTAACCGTTTCTGGCACTGACCCTGTTGCGATGTCTGATCTGTGACTGGAAGTTGTCACTGTGTTCCTCCAGTTTTTCCCAGCAAACCAGTCACCTACTAGTAGTATAAATAGGGATGTTTAGAAAGGAAATGACACGCTGTTTGAATTTATCCATAAATGGATTTTTTTTCTTTTCCCAAAGAATAGCTTTGTGAAATGAATGTAATTTGCCCACAGAGACTTTTCCTCCTTAATGGGAAAGTTGGCAGGTTTTTGCAGATGGTGCACTAAAGGTCTAAACTAATTCCCTTCTGTTTAGCTGTACTGAAACCCAGGGACTATCGGAGCTCTTGTTAGATTATATATATATCATGCAGGAAAAGATTTACTTTTGACTCATTTTAAAGCCATGTGTTATAATTGACCTACATCTTAAGTAAGAAATCTCCTTTCCCTGGAAAGCCTTCCCGAGCAGCCAAAAGGTGATGGAAGTCCCTCTGGCCAATTCTGGCTCCTGATACCTCACTGTGTTTCCATCTTGATAAGTTGGGCAGGAGTCTTGGTTCCCTGAAATCCCTGCTGGGAGGTGAGCACAGTGGAGGAAGGTTGACGTTGCTTGGAAGGTGGAGAAAGGACAGGGAAGAGGGAGCTACATTTGGGTCCTTGTGCCCTTGTGTCCACTGCTTGGGACCTGTGGTAGCTCAACAACCAAACTTTTTATATAAATACTGAAGATCACACGGGTGTATTTCATTTGAACCAGTCTTTTTAAAAAAGAAATATTTTTTTTGCTGTGTGTCTCGTGGTGTTACTGAGGCTATTTTAATGCCTGCCTCATTCTACGTACAGTATTTATCCAAGGAACAGCATTGAAATAACACATTTGGTGACAGTGCTGACAATCAAAAGCCAGCAATTACCCAAATAAAGATATTGTGTGTGAGTGTAGATTGGCCCTTATGGCATGTTTACAGGCAACCTACTGAAGCGATCATGGATTACGTGTTATATATTATATGCTCTATTCATAGAGCACCATCTCATCCCAAACACAGAAAGGACAGTGCTTGCTGCCCTTTCCCCTCTGACTTCAGTTTCCAGCTCTGTCCCTTACATTTTGCATCCAGAGGAGGAATTATTAAAGCCATTGTGAGCTTGTCTATGCCAGCCATTATTAGTATATCTTCACAATCGCATTGTAAGGTGAGGAAAAATTACTAGGTTATTACCGTTTAATGTATGGCTACAGAAATTAAAGCCAAAATAACCCAGACTGTGCAGCTATTTGGCTGTTTATAGGGTCACATGACTCTCTGAAGACCATAGGCGTCTATGGCCCATACAGTTGGGGTTCAGATAATCAGGTAGGACAAGCAGATGCATCTGGGAGCAAAGGACCGATTTCTGTGCGCCATTGAGGATTGTTCTTAACATGAGAAGGCCTCAGGTTGTGGCAAGCCTGTAGCATGATTTACTCTAGACTAGGGTTAGAAGGAGGACACTTACGGGCTGGAGAAGATTCAAAGCATCTTCCCCCACTCCTCCAAGAAATATGACTTTGGGTGGGTATTTCAATGAGGGAAGGTTTGAACCCAAGCAAGCTGCTTCTTTAGAGAAGCTGGATTGCCTGGAGGAGAGGCTGGGAGGGAAAAGTCAATCAAACTGCAGTTTGTGTTATGGGTTTGCATTAGCACAGAAGTCAGGAGCTGACTCCAAGAAATATGACTTTGGGTGGGTATTTCAATGAGGGAAGGTTTGAACCCAAGCAAGCTGCTTCTTTAGAGAAGCTGGATTGCCTGGAGGAGAGGCTGGGAGGGAAAAGTCAATCAAACTGCAGTTTGTGTTATGAGTTTGCATTAGCACAGAAGTCAGGAGCTGATAGACCAGTTATCCTCAGGGTATTCAGCCCCATGCGCCGAAAGACAGGGATGGCGAGTAGGATAAACCCCCCATCATCCAAGGGGAAATGGTTAGCAACCTGCTACACCACTTAAAACACACAAGTCTATGGGGCCGGATGGGATCCACCCGAGAGTGCTGAGGGAGCTGGCGGAGGAGCTTGCCAAGCCACTCTCC
>NW_008794446.1:6806611-6817080 GCF_000699145.1 Aptenodytes forsteri | reverse complement strand
AGTGTTAGGTTAATGGTTGGACTCGATGATCTTAGAGGTCTTTTCCAACCTTAATGATTCTATGATTCTATGATTCTATAGCAGGGGATGGTATTTGCTCTCTTGGGCTGCCACCCTAAAAGCAAGTATCTTAGTCCCCTGCTAGTTAGGGGAATGAAAAGGGGACTGATTTAGCTCCAGTATGGATCAAGAGAAAGGAAAATGATTGATCCATGGAAGTGGACAGATGCTTAGAAGAGCAGCTGTGCACAGTATGGGTTCATAGCAGATGACTGATGTGTAATCTGAAATAAAGCACTTGGGACGGGTTGGGATAGATCAAAATCATCCTGGTGAAGGGACAGTGTTGGAGAATCAGAGATTTTGGAGACAAGGAGACTCTGGGGCAGGATGGGTACTCTTCATTACTTTTGTGAGGGAAAAAATCCCAGCCTGCCCTATTTCACTTTGGGCTTTGGAGGGCTTTGATTAGCATTTTATAGCTCTTTACATAGCTATGATAGGGAGTGTTAATAGCTGCTATCAATCAGACCTGTAATCCCTAAGCACCCTTCAGCTAGCTAAATGATAGGAACAATTAAATACCCCTTCTGGGTGCCATGAGCTGGAAAAAATTGGAAGGTGCTGTCTCGGACAGGAGACTCCAAGGCAAGGCCTGGAGAGCTGTCTGAGGAAGACTCGAGGGCTACCTCTGTGCAGCGGGGAGCCTGCAGGGCTCCTTGAGCTGCCTGTGCTAAGGCCCACATAGGGCAGCTCAGACAAAAATCCCAGCTCAGGCGTGAAGGCGGTCCAGCTGTGCTTAGAGACTGCGTCCATAATGGAATTGAGTTAAGGTTAAATGGGCAGCCTTGCCTGTGGCATTGGCAGCTCCTCGAGTGCTTTTCTTTGGAACCTCGGCATGGTGTGGAGGTAGATCTTTCATGCCTGTCTTCATCCAAAAAAAAAACCCGTAGAAAACCCCTCACAGTGAAATGCTTAAAAAAACTAGTCGTTGTCCAGGGCAGATCGCTGCTGTCTACATGCTTCATCACAACGTGGGCTCCCTGTCTCCACGTGGACCTCAGCCTCTTCTAGTCAGCACCAGTGGGAATTTGTGGCCACTTTGTGTTGTCAGTTACCTCCGTGGGAAGTAACAGAGCAAACTGTGGGACCCAAAGGCTGTTGCTGGGCTAGTGAACTGAACGGCGGGAGGGCACAGCCTCCAAGGCTCACGCAAAGTTGTCCATACTGCTGGACTGGGAGCATGCTCCCCAGCTCAGTGTCCACCTCTGCCAGTGTGTGCTCACCCAGAGGCTGTTCCCAAGGACCAGTATGGATGAGACCAGCCTGGTCTGCAGGGTGAGAGTTTACCTGTATGGATATGGTCCATGCCTTGCCAGAGAGTGGTCCTTGGCTCACTTTATTCACTACTTTATGGATGCTGCCGAGAGTCCTGGTTCTGGTGGGGGTCTGTAGGGAGGTCTGCTGACCACCAGCTCTTCTGCCTGCCTCCTCAAGGCTGTGCCTGCCCTGTTGAACAACCTCCTTGGGTCCGTTCCCCAGCACAGACATCTTTCTGCTCCAGAGAGCATGGACAAAAGCCCATTGAAACAAAAGGCCTGTAGATGAAAAAGGAGTAGGGGGAGTTGTTTTATACATAGCCAAACCAGCAATTTTTTTCCCCCTAATCTCATGATCTGAACTGCCTGAACCGATGTCACCAACTCTTTTCCCAAATAGTTGCCTGAAGCAGGCACTTGACAAGAAATTCTTGCTTGAGGCATTAATGTTTGACGACGTTATAAACAAAGTAACACGAAGGAAAGTGTTGGGCATCCTTACCTGCTGGCTGTGCTGCCAGCTCTGCTCAGGATTACCCAGCCTGTGAAAATTCCTGTACGCTCCAAGTATTAGCTGCAGACTTTCCAGCTCTTTCTAACAAGTTCATTAAATGGGGTGAGTGGGGAATGAGCAGACAGCCACACACAATAAAACTCTGAGCTGAGCTTCTTTTTAGTTGACAGGCTGCAACAGTTCTTTTCTTTAAAAGTCCCTCGTACAAAAATCTAGTACAGGATGCTAACAGGTCTCATATTAATCCAAATCTTTCTGAAGATCTTTAAAATGGCCTCATAATCAATAACTGCACATGATTCTATTGAGACGAGTTGAATTATACACTTCATGAATTCACTGTTAAATAGAAAAGAAAAAGGAGTGTGTCTTCATAGGAAGTTTATGTCCCCCAAAATTGGGGTCTTCAAGAGATAGTTGGGTAAATCCTTCTCACTTCTCTCAGCTTGAGAAGTTGTTTTATGCTTGTGATTGATTGTTTTTGTATGCATGTTTGTTGCTCTTCTGTGTTATTCATAGGATACTGTCAATAAAGAAAAATGAGGTGACTGAAGGTTTGGATAAGCTGACCCAGTTTATCAAAAATGCATGGTTTCTATGTTTAAAGATTTTCGCTATTCCTTATATGCAAGTACTTGGCATTGGTATGTTCACTGCCAGTTAAATATGAAATCATAGGAAGTGTATTGTGAAATCTGATTGAAATAAATTCATCAGGGAGAGAAAAGATAACTGAATCTTATACAGGAAAACAATCTTGTATCCAGAAGTTGAAAATAAGACGCTAAATATCTCCTGCAGTCCAAGCCTAGAGAATCATCTATACAATAAAAACCTGCATCCTAACTTGTAGAAATAGGTTATAGGAGTATAATAAAAAAGGAAACGGGAAGTTCTAATGGCAGGAAATAGGACTGCAAACAAAGGAAAAAATATAGAGCAAAAATATAATGCTCAGTGTTTGTTACATCTGCCCTCCTAGTTCCTGTGCAGAGGCCTCAAAGATTCTATATTTAATAGTTTAAGGCCAATCTTGTCTCTTTTAGCATATTAAAGATTAGCTAAATTAGGATTAAAGCTCTTGAAGCAGCTAGGATCAAAGCTTTTATAGACAATGTTGAAGTGCATATTCTAAATGCTTATAAATTGCTAAATAGAAATTGATTTGGCATATTATATGCAACATAACTTACAGCAGAGTTAATTGGCAGTTACGTTTCTTCCTAGGTAGCCTATGGCACTTTTTGATGAATTTTAAACAAATTTAGTTCAGATTTCCTATTTCCTGCTGTTTTTTGAAGTGCATATTCTAAATGCTTATAAATTGCTAAATAGAAATTGATTTGGCATATTATATGCAACATAACTTACAGCAGAGTTAATTGGCAGTTACGTTTCTTCCTAGGTAGCCTATGGCACTTTTTGATGAATTTTAAACAAATTTAGTTCAGATTTCCTATTTCCTAAGCTGTTTTTTTTTCCTGTGGCCTAAATGGGATGCACTGAAAAAATATTCATGGGTCCTTTCTACATTATGATGATTTTGCATTTTATAAGAAAATGATAAAGAAGTTGGACTCTACCCAGAAGAGCAAACGGTTCTTTGCAAATGAGAGAGATGAAAACTACTGACATTGCTCTGCGCCCTTGTCCGAAGTCACGAAGCAGCACAGCGCGGTGGGAGTCAGAGCCCAGCTTGAGTGTAGAAAGATGCAAGGGTTGAATCAGGGAACCGGGTCATTCCCCAACTGCAAGTTCCCCGGTAAAAGCCAGTTTGCTGGAAATGCTTCCAGCTTGGGACTGTGCTGTCCTCACAGTATATGCCCATTAAAATACTGAGAGATTTGTCACTGATTTTAGCAAAGCAGCATCTATTTGTGATAAATAGTAAATGTTTCACATCTGCAAATTTGCTTTTTTCTCCAATTCAGATGGGCAGCTGGGTTTTATAGCTCTGATTTGGAATATTCGACAGCCCCCTGAAAATGTAATGTACAGAAACGTGCCAACCTCCACAACCGGGTCTCTTTTCAGGAACTTCAGGGGCATAGATTACAATGAACATTTTGCAGTAAGAACATGTAGAGGTTTTTTTTCCTCACACAAATGATTTGACAATACCATTTCTCTGATAAAATGAACTTAAAATACCTTCAGCTTTATTTTTAACTAAGTTAAAACCGACTTCCCCCAAAATTTTATCTCAGTAAGAATATTTTAAATAACTTCTAATAAAAATTCCACTTACACACTCTCTTGGTGTATCTACCTCTGTAAATAATATCACCTTTCAGGACTTAACAGTAACTTCATTTTCACTAATTGAAGATCTTCCACTTGTCTATTTTCTTTTGGAGAAGAGATTAATTCTTTATTTGGGTTTAGTTGTGTATTGGGACTGTAATGTGCATATTTTTGGAGAGCGATTCATATGGTAAGACCATCACTTCTTGAAAGTGATGATCAGTCTGCAGTGCTGTGAAGCCCAGATTCACAAGGAGGGAAAATTAGCCTTTATAAGCAATTTAGAGCTCCATGTTTTCTGGATTTATTGATTTATTGCATAATATCTGTGTTAATGATTTTTCGGTAGGTTGGGGAAAGGCCTGCGAAAGATGAATTTTGCCCTCCACCATATACTCACTACGAGGTCCCCCCAAGTTTTTATCGATCTGCCATGATACTCAAGCCACAGTTAGGACTGGGTGCAGTGTCCAGATTACCGTCTGCAAAGAGCAGGATTCTCATTGCAAGTCAAAGATCCTCAGGTAGCTGTCTCCATCAGCAAGGAGAAATAACGAGTGCTCCCAGCCTCTATCATCCTGATGCGTCAGGTAAAGTATGAACTTTCTTTCCTTTCCTTTAACTGTAGTCACCAATAAGATATTTTTTTTTTCAGACAGAAATATAAAAAAATGAGCAACATCTTGACCTGATACTACAAAGCTCCAACAGCACTCTTTGAGGTGTGTCTTTTTATCCTGCAGCAAGGCTGACTAGGGAGTCTGGGACTTACACAAAGGTTGTTTAACAGGTCATTGCCAAAGAAGGAGAATAAATTTCAGTAATAATTCTCATTGTGCTCTTTTTTATCTTCCTCCTCCTTGTAAATGCCTGAAAAATCTTTGCTTTTGTCCTGCGGAAGATAATGGGACATTTTCTTCCATCATGAAGACCCCATCGTTCAGACTGAATATGATGTTCCCCACCATGTTGTGTTCTGAAAGCCTGGGCAGTGTTCAGATGTGCCAGCAGAGATCTTGATTCTCTGAAGCCCTGGTATACACCTCTTTGGAGACAACATTTCTAATACCTTTTTCTTCCCAGCTACTGCCCAGCTCAGCATGACCCTGGGCAGAATTACAGGGGAGGGAAAAGCAAGAGAAGAGTCGGAAGGAGAAGTGTACGACGCCACAAGACAGAGATAATAGTTACTTCTACAGGACACTCCTTGGTAGCCTGGAAAAGCTTGGAGGTTTTAACAACGTACATTTAAACAGCAGCAAGTTCAGAGACAACTGAAAGTCAGTCATTGCCAGAGTGAAACATAGCAGCTGTTTAACAGCCTACAAGTCTGCAGAGATTTTTAAAAATAGTCATAAGGGACAAAGTTAAGTAATGACATGGGGTCATATGGTCCCTTCTCTTGCCCCAGGATGGGATTCCTTCTGATAGATGTTTATTTAACCTCTTAATGAAAAAGTATTTATAAAAACCTTCAATATGAGATCCTGCAGCCTCTGAGAGCAGGCTGCTCCGATGCATTACCTGCTTTCAAGTTAAAAGTTTTCCCTGGTGTTTTGCCTAATGCCCTTTGTTGCAATTTACTTCCTCTTCTATCTGGAGTGGACGTGGGGTCTTCTCCTCTTTGCAGGTATTTGAAATCTATTACTCTCTCTCGCCAGTGTCCATTTCTCCATACTAAGCTGCAGAAGAAATTTAGAGAAAATTAGAATGGAAATGGGTCAGAGTGTCCTGACTTACCCTGAGAGGACAGAATCAGTCAGTAATACAGGTTACCAGGATTTGGGATTTATCAGAAAATCAAGGTTCTCTGTTACACAGTGCCTCTTGCCACTATCCTTCACTATCTGACCCTGCATCTGGAGTTTATCTACTTTGATGCCATTAGCAGAAGCTGACCAAGCTCAGCTGTGTGTGACTTCTGAGACACTCCAAGATTGCACACTGGATAGTAAATACCAATTTAGCCCTGTGAGTTGAGTTCAGTCAGCACTGAACATGGGGATACAGGTGCAGAGAGCAATTGGATCATATTTTCCATTTAAATGAAACTGCAAGAGGCTGCAAGTTCAGGATATGAGTAGGGTAAGCGGTTGCATACAGGAACCAGTTTGGGAGATAGATATGAGAGGAATATACGAACAGGACCTATTAACAAATCCACTGTCTCTTCTGATCCTCGGAAATGAACGTTGCCTTGATTTTTATTCATCCATCATCCATCCATCATCCATATTATCCTCCATCATTGATGACTGCAGACATGACTTTTCCTTCGCCATTTTTAATCCATATAGGAACTTGTCTTGTATGTATTAATTTACTGAATTCCTATATTATGTGACATTCTAAAATCTAAACAGTATCAGCCTATCAGTCCTATTTATTGTCTGTAATACTGCCTTTAAAAATGCCAGTGCATCAGAAGTATACATGAGGAAATTGCACTAGCTGTTAGTGCGATTCCTATTCCACTAAACTTGTATTTCCTAAAGTTTTCCTATTTCTCAAAAGTTGGGGTTTTTTTATCTTATCACTGATTATTTCTTGGACCTTGTCTGCTTTGGAGGTCAAATTGAATTCATAGCTCTCCATAACTTCCTTCCTACAACTGTTGTTTTGTTTGTTTCTTTCTAGTCTATTGATACCTCGCTGTTTCAAAGATGCTATTAAAGATAACTCATGGTAGTCCAATAATCTGTCTGCCATCTCTTTCAGGATCCCGAAGTGTGTCTCATCTGGTCTTTGGGCTCTGACTGTTTTTATTGATTTTAAATTACCCAAGACTTGTTCTGGAGAGGTTGCTAATGTCTCTAGTTTTTCCCTGTCCACCCCAGGACACATGGTTTTCACTTCTGGCACCTCACCTTCCATTTCCCTTGCGAGATGAAGAACGTGTTTAATTTTTCTGCAACATCTTACTCTGTTGCAAAGTATTTCTTATTGTTCTCTGTTGATTCAATGCCTCCCCTTCTTGATCTTTCATGTATTTCTGATATCTTATATTAGTTACTTTACATTCTTCTATTTTTGGCATTTTATTTCCCAATTATCCATTCAAGATTGGCTTATAATCACCTCTTCCTTGTCCAAAGCCTTTTTCCTTCTATACCTCAAATGACTTAATCTTTCTTTCAGCAATGTATAACTTCATAGATCAGCATACTGGTCTTTTCGTCTTTAATAATCCCTTTTAAGAAGAATGAATTGCTCATGAAAGAGGCTGAAGTGACAGTAGACAGGGCAAGACTGGCATAGGAGTGGAAGGGCAGCAGAGAACTGGTTCCTGTGGCTGTGTCCACGCTGGTGCACAAACGCAGACCGGAGATGGGTCCCTGGTTGCCATGGAGGGGCTGGTTGGGACAGCAACCCCAGCCCCATGTGGGGCTGACTGGAGGGGCTCAGAGTAGGGCCAGGCACTGTCTAGCCAATTGTTTTAAGGTACCCAACACCATTTTCAACCACTTTCCCTTAATTTGGCAGTTAGTTGTAGTATTAAACTTTAGTCTGCATTACTGGTTTTGATGTAATATTTGAGAAACAGGATTAAATGCAGCTTTGATAGAGTCATATTTACAAATATAAGCAAACAAAATGCATGAACATATGGCCAGCGTACTGGAAGCGGAGCCAGTAAGACCCTTGCTCACGGGTGTTGTGGGGTGTGAGGGCTTCGTTGACTGCAGAAAAAGCAGCTGGGGAACAGGAGATACTTTTCTCTCAAGGTGTCATGGTTTGACTGCAATCGGCAACCGAGCACCACACAGCCGCTCACTCGCCCTCCCCGCCCCTGCTGGGATGGGGGAGAGAATCGGAAGAGCAAAAGTAAGAAAACTCATTGGTTGAGAGAAGAACAGTTTAATGATCGAAATAAAATATAATAATAATAATAACAACAGCAACAACAACAACTTGTAATGAAAAGGAAAACAACAACAACAGAGAGAGAGAGGAACAAAACCCAGCAAAAACAAGTGATGCAACTGCTCACCACCCACCGACTGACGCCCAGCCAATCCCCGAGCATCAATCACTGCCCCCCAGCCAACTCCCCCGAGCTTATATACTGAGCATGACGTCATATGGTATGGAATATGCTTTTAGCCAGTTGGATCAGCCTGTCCTGGCTATGCTCCCTCCCAGCTCTTGTGCACCTCCTCACTTGCAGAGTATGTGAAGCTGAAAAGTCCTTGGCTTAGTATAAACACTGCTTAGGAACAACTAAAATATCAGTGTGTTATCACATTGTTCTCATGCTAAATCCAAAACACAGCACTGTACTAGCTACTAGGATGAAAATTAACTCTATCCCAGCTGAAACCAGGACACAAGGATTCCAGTCCTGCCTTCAGGACTGCTAATTAGCATCTCTTGCAGCTCGATCCTGAGCTTTTAATCCAGTTTCTAATCCTAGTGATTTCAGTCCTGCCCTGGAGTAATGGAAGCAGAAGGATCTAGCCAGTTGCCATCCCGTGACAAAGTGTGAGGTACCACGGAGGCTTTTAAACTGAAATCGCTATGGCACAGTATCGAGGACAGAAGCAGTGCCTCATAATGAGGATTTTATTCCCCTTTGCCATGCCATTCATAATGTAGCAGTCTGTTTAAGCAGCACTGATAAGCTGAGTGGTTTGGCCCATGTATAATACTAATACTCATAAAACTTACTCTAAAGTAATTGATAATTAAATCCCTGAACTGCTGTGATGGACTGTAAGTACTACAAGTACATTAAGGGTTTTGTTAGTTTTAAGACACACCAAGTAGAAAGTAAAATAATAATGAATGGTCCCACAAGTGTGATCTCCAAGTGTGAAGCCTGAAATGTGACTGGAGCAGTGATCCTTCTTCATCTGTAGGACATGGCACACGTGTTGGCATTGGCTGCGAGTTCCTTATTAAGCAGTGCTGCTCCTTAGGTGATGCTTTGCCTCGGATGGGTCAGGCAAATAGCGTGACTGTAAGAAAAAGTGTTCTGCACTGTAGGTAAGATAGGAAGTCATTGAATCGTGATGTATTTAAAGGTGCAGTAGTGTCTCCGAAAGCTTAACATTTGTTTATTTTATGTAAATTGTCTCTGCTCTTTCTATGGGAAACTTGTAATTCAAAACAAGCATTGAAGGATACTGTGTCTATAACATATAAATTACAAATATGTTTTCCTTGGTTATAAAGACTTCTTGGAGCAAGCGCATTAGGATTTGCATTAATTAGCTGATTATTTTGATGGGATTAATGTCTGATTTTGAAAAGTATAACAGGGATCTCATCATTAAAACTTCACTTAATTCTACTCATTAACTTCACTTAATTCTACACTTTTCAGTAGTATTTATAGTATTTTTTTCAAAGAGTGAGTTAATCAAATGTTGTTTCCTTATCACCTCTCTGTGTATTAAATTTGCCAGTCCTGCGGGTCTAGCAGTTCCTCTCCTTTCTAAGCAATTCAACTCTTGTTAAAGATACAATTTATATATAAATTAGGACAGCAATGTTTCTGATTACTCAGACACACACAAATATATGCATTTATTTGTGTATTTGCATCTGTATCATGTATTTCATCATGAATGCTGCAATATGTCTACACCTTTCTCCTGGTAGAAAAGCTTTGCTTTCATGTTTATTCTCAGTAATACCTAATACTTGAACAAGTAAATGAGATTTGATGATAGAAAAGGGGTTATGAGGTTACTTCCTGAAATGTTGCATTACTGCTAGTCCAGTTGCATGCTTATTTTATAGGTTTACAACCTGAGGTGCTTGCGTTTGAGCTGGCAGACTTCTTAATTGTTTAAGGAAAGAGGTGACAAGGGGAGAATTCAGAGAGGAAAATATTCTCTATCCCCCACTAATCTGCAGTGTTTTCAGTTGGCACTCTTGCTTTCTTTGGGAGAGCGATCTGACTGTATTTCATAAAGAAAAATTAAGTGCTCCAAAGGGAGACACACACTTCTTCATCAGAGTTTTGCTAAGGACATTGTCACCATACTCAAGACTTAGCTGTATAGAATCATAGAATCATGGAATCATTTAGGTTGGAAAAGACCTCTAAGATCATCGAGTCCAACCATTAACCTAACACTGCCAAGTCCACCACTAAACCATGTCCCTAAGCGCCACATCTACACGTCTTTTAAATACTTCCAGGGATGGTGACTCAACCACTTTCCTGGGAAGCCTGTTCCAACGCTTGACAACCTTTTTGGTGAAGAAATTTTTCCTAATATCCAATCTAATCCTCCCCTGGTGCAACTTGAGGCCATTTCCTCTCGTCCTATCGCTAGTTACTTGGGAGAAGAGACCGACACCCACCTCGCTACAACCTCCTTTCAGGTAGTTGTAGAGAGCGATGAGGTCTCCCCTCAGCCTCCTTTCCTCCAGGCTAAACA
>NW_008794446.1:6712615-6805252 GCF_000699145.1 Aptenodytes forsteri | reverse complement strand
CTTTGGCACCTCTAGTTTTCTCCCTGCATAACCTCACGACATCTTTGTAGTCCTCCTGAGTGGCCTGCCCCCTTCCAAAGGTCATAATCTCTCCTATTTTCCCTGAGTTCCAGCCAAAGCTCTCTGTTCAGCCAGTCCGATCTTCTTCCGCCGGCTCGTGTCTTTCGGCACACGGGGACAGCCTGCTCCTGTGCCTTTAAGATTTCCTTCTTGAAGAATGTCCAGCCTTCCTGGACTCCTTTGCTTTTCAGGACTGCCTCCCAAGGGGCTCTATCAACCAGGCTAAATTGTCAGTCATAAGAATGGTACAACAATCTGGCTGCAGCAGCAGACAAATGCTTCATACCCTACCTCCTCCCTGAGGAGAGCCAAGCATCGTTGCTGGCTGGGCACCCGCAGCGCCTCTGAGCAGCCGATGAGCTGGGTGGATGAGATGTGGCTCTGGTGCACAGAGGAGTGGTCTTGCTGCTCTGGGCTTTCAGTGGAAAATGCAGTGAGTGTGGCTCAGGCACTGACAGTTCCTGTGCTAGATGTTTGTCGGATGCCGCTGCTTTGCATGTCAGCTACAAAGCAAACGTGGTCATTTGCAGTTTTAGTGAAGCGCGAGCTGACAAATTCTTGGGGTGGTGGGAATGTGCTAACCAGCCTTGGGTTGCCTGGGAGCTGGGAAGGCACAGAGCAGCTTTTTGGGGTGTTTAAATCTGAAGCAGGAGGGGATGAGCATTTCCTACTGTATGACAGTAGACTAGCCGATCAGAAATTAATTGAAGTTCAGCAGTAACAACTGTTTTGCGTTTGGAACTGAACTGTCCCAGGCTTGACAGTATTTGGATGAGAGACCATCGGGTGCTGGGCATAACCTTCTCACTGCTGTTTAGATGTAAATCATTAAAGCCTCTGTTTTAAAGCCCCTTTCCTCAGTTCTTGTTCAGAGAGAAGTCATTATGTCTATAACAGGGAAACCACAAAGGTAGTGGCAACAGAATAGGTTTCTTACTTGCGCAATTCGTTTTTAATCTGCAAAGGTATCAATGATTGGGTTAGCTCTGCTTGTATTATCTCTGACTAGTTCAGTGACCTTGCAGCTAACTTCTTTGCCCTAGATTCCCCAATATGAAATTAGAATAATGATGTTCAGAGCATCCTATGAAAGAAAGTGAGCTTTCTGAGAGAAAATGACAACTAATGATGAAAGTTTTAACAGAAATGCCTGTCAAAAAACCCCCAAACAACCAAAAACCCTACCACAAGAAAACAAAGGCTTGCCAAGGTTCCCTGAATTGCAAGCGGAGTTGAAGTCTTGAACCACTACTCTTTTTCATAAGAACATATCTGTGTAACTACTTTCTTTAATTTTTCATTCATTTCAGCTAAAATCTATTTCAGATTTCACAGAGAAGTCACATGGAAGTTGCTTATACATGTGCCTGGAGTCCTGATTCACGTGCAGTGGGGATGCATAAGAAGCCTAGCTCAGACTTTTCTTAAGGCTCCCCAGCCACATCTGGTTTGTGTCAATCAGTCTCTACCTCAAAATGTTTTCATGTTTTAGATGGGAACAGCTTGAAGTGTCATAGAAAATCACTTGTGTGCCATACAGACAACAATACTTAATTCTATAATTAGCTTCAGGCAGTGAGACAGCTGGAAGGATTTTTTGCCGATTTTTTAAGCTTATTTTGGCAGATTTTTACTAAAATGAAAGCTGCTCATTAAAATAACTTTTGTTTTGAACTCCCAGACCTTTTTTGCGGGAGTGCTTCTATAATTCTAAGAAACAGAAATAATGAAAGAACATCCATCGTAAAACTTGATGATATTTAGAACAGAAAATACATACAATAGGCTGATGTCTCATGTATTTTAATGAGAAAGAAGACACAAAATGACTTAGCTTTAAGGGTTTGAATGCATCCCTAATGAGGATAATGTCCTGCCCCCAGGTCCTTGTGGTACAGAAGAGCTGGATTACAAAGAAGAGAAGTGAAAAATAATTTCAGGATGACCATGATTTCAAGATAGAAAATATTGTTAGTTCAGGGGGAATTTGACTTGAAGTCATAAACTGAAACACTCACAGAATTGTGAGAAAAACCACTGAATCCTCTGCCTGTGTCTGGGAGAATGATTTTGAAGAAAAGGTAGAGATGGCTGGGCAATTTGTCACCAAAAACTTTCTGGTTTTAAGGAAACTCTTCTTCAGTGACACCCGTGGTGCTCAGTGTGCCGTGGACTGCAGGTGCTTGGTCGCATGGCGGTGCAGAGAACGGACAGCCGGGGGACTTGGTGGGGGCATCCCTGCGGTTGAGCTGGGGACATGGGAGTCCCAGGTGAACCTCACTGTCCTAGGGCAAACGCATTTCAAATGCTTTTTAAATAAAACCATTTCTAACCACTTTCACCCCCTGCCCCAGTGGAATTTCCCCTATTCTGCTGCAGGAAATCTGTGATATTTATAGCTTTTTGCTGTAAAATGGAAAGATTTCTCCCTCCACCTCAATTTTCAGAGAAAAAAAGGAATCTCAACTCTCAGCTTACGTAGCGCAGGCCTGTTGGTGCATTTTTCGGAAACCTGTAAAACCCACAAAAGACAGTCCCATATCTTCTCCCTGCTGCCACTGACCTGGGCAGGTTCCTTGCTTTTGCAGCCGCTTGCCACGGGTACTTGCCTCTGCTTCAAATCTGGATGCTACCTGGGCTTGGTCCTGTCACTGATGCAACACGGGGAATATTTTGCACACTGTGACAGAGTTGTGTGCCTTTTATCACATGCAGTTGCCCTTGTGTAATTAGTCCTTTAGGTAGCCGGCGAAGTTGATGTTTGGCCATGCCAAGCCACTAGCAAGCGTATGACTGTGCAGCCACCTGGGTAAGCAAGATGGTCTGGCCCATCCAAAATACTGCTGAAGTGTTTGTATCAGCATTGGTGGGGGCATGACAGGTCTGACTGTGGAAGGGAGAGAGCACAGGATCATTCTTCCATGGTAGAAGTGCAGCCTTACACTGACATAAGCCAATCTGAGTCCCGCCGTGCAGCAGTTATTAATGCAGGAAGGTATTAGTCCTCTCAGAGAGATTCTGTCAGAAAGATGATTAGCATGTCATTTCTAGCATTTGGGACTCTTGAAGCCTTTCACTGGACACTTTTTCTTGTTCCTACACGAAAATCAGTTAACACAATTCACACTAATTGAAAGCTGTGCTGGTAGCACTGAGGGAAACATTGAGATCAGGTTCTGTAGTGCCTTGCAGTGGAGTCATTTAGATGTGGCGTGAATGTCCCCAGCAGTGAGGAGGGAAGAAGTCTGGCTTGATGGTGCTTTGCAGATAACCATAAACCAGCTGTAATAGACTGCTGTCAAAGCAATGCAGCACAAGCCTGGCAGTAAACTGATGGTAAACATGACTGCTTATCTGTTCTCCGTGCTAATGTGCCTGTACTGCTCTTCACCTGCACCTGGAGCCCACAGCTACCTCTGAGCCCATCTTCACATCATCCAAATGAAGCCAGATTCAGGAACAGAGTCCAAAATTGTCCCTGTTGGTGCCAAAAAAGTGAACGGGGATTTTAGCAGTCTTTTATTACACACTGTTGATATTTGTTATTTTCATTTGGGTTACTCTCCACAGCATGCCCTTCTCTGGGCTGGTAAAGGTGCTGCAGTCAGACATCGATCTTGTGTCTTAATAAAGGCCTCAACTTGTGAAAAGTGGGTACAAAAAATGCATTTTTAAGAGT
Organism: Aptenodytes forsteri; assembly: GCF_000699145.1. Taxonomy (NCBI): domain Eukaryota; kingdom Metazoa; phylum Chordata; class Aves; order Sphenisciformes; family Spheniscidae; genus Aptenodytes; species Aptenodytes forsteri. Next base: position 6,801,513 of record NW_008794446.1, on the reverse strand, counting down.
CTATAGTTTATAAATTATTTCGTTCATTGAGCAAGGAGCTTTTTTTGGTATCTTTTATAGGAATGTGTTTTATAGGATAACAAAACGCTTTTTAGGTTGGTGTTACACATATTTCTATTTCAAAAGAAAAGGTTTAGTTTGTTAAACAAAGCTTAGTCTTATTATTGTGATGAGGTACACAATTATCTTTCAAAATCCCCATAAAATTTTTCTGCTCAAAGGAGTTAGTCTTGTTTTCTATAAAGTCTCCTCAAAGTGTAATGCTTCATTAAGATTAATAAGGCTGTGACCTACATAGTTTACAAAAGAATTAAATACTGTAATAATATGAAGACCATATTCTTACTGCGCAGTTAATTTCTATTTTTCATTTATATTATGAATGTTCACTTCTTCCTTTGAAGTATGTGTCAGGCTAATGCACAAATAGTGTTCACTGCATAAGAATGGAAAAAGGGTGACTTCGTGGCCTTTTCTGGCAGAATATGTTGATAGTTTTAATACTGCCTTGTCTCCTAACCCACCAGTCCTGATGACTGATTAAAACACTGTGGCATCAGCTTTTGGAGAGCTTTTTTAATTATTTTTTTTTAATATATATTTTTGCTGCTCGGGATTCTACAAGGAACAGGAATACGATATTGTCAAACCTACAAAGAAAAGCTCTGTCCAAGTTTTATGTACAGTTGAGGTCCAAATCCACTTGCTATCCAGACCTTCCATTCAAAAGCAAATTCTAATCTTTGGTCCATGAAGACAATTTGGAGCATTTATGGACCTATGTTCTGGATTTGCCTAGAAAAGTTTGTCTAGGCAAGAGCAGCAGAATACAGGTTAAGACACAAGCTACAGACAAATGACCACTTAGTGGTTCCCACAGGCGGACATGGTAGCTGAACTACTGTTGTTGCCTAACTTCATCTGTTATAAGCCAGCTGCTGGCAGTTGTCTGAGACTTGGTTGATGGTTTATAGTGAGGAGAAGTCCATCAGTGGAAATGGCTGGTGGTATGTTAGAAGAGTACAACTTTACGGGTCACGTCCTTGTTCCCAAGCTTGGTGCAAGAAAAGGGCATTTTCTTTTAGCAAAAATTGAAAGAAAGACTTCAAAGAAGTGTTTTCTTTGATGGAATACAAAGAAGTCCTGTGTCCTTGAAGAGGATTGTTGGCATTCTACAATAGTTTCCAAAATTGGAGGCTATGCGTGGCGTGTTTGTCTCTGTGTATGAGTTTCTTTTAATTGGCACATAACAAATGTAAAATTAGAAAGTGATACAGCATAAAAGAAGATAACATTAAAAAAAATCTTAGCAGACTTGAACTATGTTACTTTCTGGAAGTTTGAGTTATGCCTCATGTGTCCTTGCTGCATTTCACGTTTTAAAAATTATTGCAACCTGTAATTGTTCCACAGAACTTCTTTTTAGTGGAGCAAAGAATAAGACATCACTGCAGTTTGAGCAGCTGTTAAAACTTATATTCAGTCTTTATACTGACTTTATGTAGCTGGGTGGTACAGGTAATGGTCAGTATATGCCAGTTTAGTTTATTTAATAAAAATTTCTTTCTTTTTCCTTCTTTCAGTTGATCTTAAGAAAGGCTCATGTCCAAGCGCTGCAAAATCAAATCTCCCCAAGCCCTGCCAGTCTGGACTTCGTCCTCCAGGTTATTCACGGCTGCCAGCAGCTAAGCTGGCCACATTTGGGTTTGTCAGGAGCTCAAGCGTATCCTCTGTCTCCAGCAACCAGTCAAATGACAGTGCTCAGAGTGATCAAAGCAGGACAACCAACCGTAAGTCCAAAAAGTGTCCTTCTTTCTAGAGGGATATTAAATAGATGTGTTCCAGGATTGTCCAGACTGGAGTTTGTGTCTAATTTAGGACTAATGTAATCTGTGCAGCACTCACTAATCTCTTCTGTGCCACTGAGTTGTAGGTTTGGTATCTTGATTTCCCAGTGTAATTTTTTAAAATATTACTAATAATAGATGAATAGGTGCTGAATGTACATTGCATACAGAAGGGTCTGGTTTCCCTGCTGCAGAGAAAATCACATTAAGAGTGAACCTAAGGCATTTTTGTATTTTGTTTTTACTTAGCATATCCCTTCTTACAAGCTGAAATAAGTAAATAATCACAGTAAACTCCATTTGGTAAGTACATTGCAGCCATGCAGAACACTTTAGGACGAAGATTATCTAAAATGATCAACATAGTCTTATCTGCTTTTCTTCTGCCTCTTAATACACAGTGTAATAAACTTAATTTAGAAAATTAATCAAATAATGCCAGTGATATGAAAGAGTCAGAACTGATATCGTAGCTGTCGTCTCATCTACCAGACTTGGAAGGATCCCATGGCTGAAATGTCATTTCAAATCCTATTTTCTGTAAAGACTGTTAATTTTATTAAGTACAAAATAATACCCACTGGATTGTGCGGTCCTTGGGAAGTGTGTGCATGCCCTGGGCGTGGAGCAGAAAGGGGGATTGAGGGATTTTCATGCCCATTTTTCTTTGAAGACTGGATTGAGCCTGAACTGTGTCAATATCAAAGCAAGTGGTATCAGTCTGGGAGGGCTGCAGATGGGGTGGACCAGGTGATAGGAAGCACCAGAGGAGACAAGATGCTTCAGGCTCCTCAATCTTTCAATGTTTGTATTAATTTGAAATGAATTAAAATAAATAAAATGAAAATAGTTAAAAACCCTAAGGATTTTCTCTTTCCCCTTTTATATGGGGCAGTTGAAATGCCGAAGACTAATGTGTCTAGGGACTTCTAACTTTTCCAATGCCCCCAAACATATGTTTCTGTCTATCTTGTTTACTGTTGGACTGATCACTCGCATCTGTCTATTTCCTAGTAAACTCTACTTTGAGGGTAGTCAACCTCTTTTGCTTTGCACTTTTACCCTACATTTACGCCTTTGGAAAGCTTTTCCTTTTATCTGGTGTAATCTTTTTATCTTTGGTTACATAAAGCCTTTGTTAGGGACAGAATTACCTGATTTCTGATTAGATCTAAACTACATCTCTGCAAGAAATGTTGTTGTCTAGCAGTTTCAGGTGTGAATCTGAAAAAAATATCATCTGTAGGTACAGCACTGTCCTTGAACACAGTGGATGCATACAGGTTCATACAACTGAGAATTCTCTAAAAGGAAAATACTCCAAACTGTGGAATTTGAGTCAATTGATTTCCATTAAAAAAACTATGGAAGAAGCATTACTAATCTCAGACCCAGAAAGTTACGTCTGACTTTTCATTTGTCTGAAAGAAGTTGATTTCATTTATATATTCTGGTGTATTTTTATATTATATTTGTACATTAAACCCATAAAAACTGAAACCATATTCCAATCACTGGAAGGATGTGGAAGTATTTGGCGCATACATTTTGTTCTAGCTCACTTGGTTGAAGATGGTAACCCTCTTTAATTTTGGGTTTAGGATGTTGTGACCAACTTGTGCATGTTGCAAGAATGTTTCTGACAGATACGAAAATTACCCAGGGGAAGTGTTCTGCTTGTACAAATTCATGTAGAGACGAGCTCAGCCTGTGACCTGATGAACAATAGGACCTATCACTTCTGCTCTTGCTGACAGGCTCATCTAAGGAGTTGTCTAGTTTCTCTCCACCTCCATGGGAGAGCAAGAGAATGAGCACCTCCCGAGGGTCATATCTCTGACATGGTTCCTGTGACATGCACAGCTTTCTATCCCAGAAGTCTTTTATTTGTCTTTAATTCCAAATGGATAGTGCTTCCTCCTGGACTGGGGTGAGACGAGGAGAAGGTGTGTTGCCAAGCGAGTGAGGGCACGCCTTGTGTTTAGGGTGTCAGCACTCAGGTAAGTCATCACACGAGAAGACACCTAACATCATCTGCTTTCTTTGGATTAAAGGCAACACAACTCCCGTTCATCACTCCTAATAGGCCAGATAGGTAGGAAGAAAAAATTGTTTCCTTACTGTTGAATTATTAACTTTCATAGAAATGTTATCAGTGTGAAACTGAATCTTTTTCTATTTATAGTCTATGTGCCAGCAAGAGTTAAATTAGTTGCCCAACACCCAGGGAGCACAAATTAGTTGCTTTCCATTCTACCGCAGCTTATTTAACACAGATCAGCAGTGCACTTCAACATGCACAGAAAGTAACCCCAAGAGTGGATGTAGGTGAGAAGTATTGGCTTGGGAATCTTAGCATGACATATTATTTCTTCCCTTCACTGTCTGCTGGAAGAATGGTTTTATTTAAATTAAATAAATAGCTGATTCTGTAGTTACTACCTGAGATCATGTCTTTGACTAAATCAGGCTTCCTAGCAGGGTAAAGTTTTACTGTTAATTTCCTAGCTCAGTAGGGTAGAAAATGCAAAATGATCTAGCTTTAGAAATCTTCAAACGTATATGATAACACAATTTCCTATTTAAGCAGCATCTCTGCGTGTCAGGGAGACAGAAGTAATTGAAAAATCTTGCAAGTGGGCATATGTTATAAGTAGAGGGACTGCTACTGTTGTAAATCGAGGGGCTCACCTCAAGATCTTGTATCTGCCGTAAAAAAAATTATGATGTATTGTAAGTTGCTAAAAAGCAGATTACTATGGGTGAGAGGAAAACACAGGTTTATTTTAGGGGCAGAGTGTTTTAGGGGAAACAACGATTCTTGAAGGGGTCCTAGTGAGATCCTGTTCTTGCTTTTCTCTCCCCTGCCAGATGTCTTGTGGTGCTAGCTCTTCCCAAACCCCTGATGGTTACATTTCTTTTCAGAAATCCAAACTAGTCTCTCATTTTGGCATACTAATACTGATTAAATACTGTCTAGAGAGTAAAACCCCACTTGTTTAGAGTAAGGAGACGTGAAGTTTGTGTTGCTGGGAAGTTTGTTAATGGAGCTGCGATGTGGCAGCTTTGTTCTTCACCAGATTTCTCCCCTTCCTGTGACCTCTCTGAAAGCAGTAAGCCTGGATGTGCACGGAGCCCATGCTACACTCCTCGTCTGACTTTCTGGCAATAGCTCGCATATTCTGATTCACTCAATTAAATGGATTTGCAGCGGTGGGATTGTGCTCTTTTCCCATGGTAGGGACAGGGCAGGCTGTGCAGCACTTGCCTGCTTGTCCTCTGGTCTTTCCTGGAGTCCTGTCCCTGGAGTGTGGGTATAAGCCAGGCTGCTGTTCGCCGATAACACGCCAACTGCGACAGTCGTGCCATCAGCTGCTAATCAGGATCAGTCATAACGGGGCTCTGCTTCTATGGGGTCCTGCCCAATTGTGTGCTGAGGCTGGAGGGACAGCTCTGGCATCCAAACCACTCAGCATCTTGCTCAGCTTCTGTGACAGGGAATTGACCTGCAAGCCAGGGTCACTAGTCTGTTTCGGCCATTTAAAATCCTCTTTTTGGGGCTTACATGTAACTTGCGGTTTGCACACAGGGGAGCCAGGGTCTGTGAAGCTCAGTCATGATGACGGTGGCATGTGAGGCAGCTTCTCACCTTGCCGAAGGAGGTAGGATGCAATGACAGAAGCCAAAGACCACTCCATTTCAAAGCTGGGTCCTAGGATGGATCAGGGGAGCTCACCGTGTCTCACCACTGGCTGTCCTGCTGTGTTCAAAATGAAATGGTTAAAATGGTTCAGGGTGAGCTCTTTGTTCGATATGGCAAACAAGGGCAGTTGTGTTTGAATAAAACAACTCAGAGAAGTGGAGGCAGTGAGAGCTCGCTGTACCAATGGAAGGGGTCCATCCTTTGTTGCTGCTAATGTTCCTCTCCGCTCGGTGTGGAGCGTGCAGCTGTCCCTGCCACTTTCACACCTCCCATCCCATGGCTTCCCACATCAGAGCAGCTCTATACCGCAGTGCAGCAAGGCCCACGTGCGGTCTCCTGCTGGGGCAAAGCTACATGGCCTGACGCCTGTGGGACAGCTGGGAAACCCCAGGCTGAGGCTCAGCTCCAGGTCCTGCTGTCAGCCCCCCCCAGATTTGTTCCGTGCCACAGATAGGTTTTTCCAGTAATATTTTAGTTCAAGATTACCTGAAAAGTTCAGGTTTACCCTCAGCTCTGGCATACTACTCATGAGGTTTAAAAATGCATAATATTCTAAACCATTATTCTTTATTTAGAGAGAGGGTTTTTTGTATGTCAAAAAACTTGTCGAGTTTGTTTACACTCTAAATTGGCTAGAATTGAATAATTCAGATACTTCAATCTAAGAGGAGCATGAGTGTTCTCTGCTAAATATGAGAAAAAGCGAATGACTGGCAAAGTCATGTTAAGGTTGAAACCAGTATGATTTGGAGTGGAGTGAAACAATTGTGTAAACATAAAGAAAAAACTCCTAAATAGGTAACTTACAACAAAGTGCCTAACTTTGCATATTTTCCCTTGGAATTTTACATACACTATATTGAAGCTTCTCCTGTGTCTGAGGTTCACGTCGTACACCAAAGGCCCCCAGTTGTCCGATAAGGTTCCATATTATCTTGTGATTCTGCAGTGTGGTAACACGATGCCCAGGCTGTAGTTTCTGTTTTACCGGTTTAAGGGGCGTAGAGTTCTCTCATTGCTTGTATCTGTAATTCTAGTGATCGGCTGAATATCCTGCTCACAAAATTATTTTCTGTACTTCATCAGAATAGACTCTAAACGTGCTGTAAGCACCACATGGGAAACACTTCATTAAGCACTGTGAAACAGTTTGATGTGTGGAGCATTGGAAGAAAGACGGATTGTTTAGAATGAGTTGAGATACGATAACTGCTATGAGTTTAGGAAATGGAAGAATGTAGGTATAATATTAGAAAATACTTTGTAGTCATAAGGTCTACTAGTCTGTTAAATAATCTTCCAACTCAAATGATGAAATCCCTGTTGCTTAAGATTCTTAAAATAGAATAATAGCATGATGTTAGAGGCAATTCTTCTCCAGCAAGGTGCTAGACTAAAAGACATAATGCTATTCAGTATCTACCCACAGCTCTGAGGGCTGAAGCAATTTCTTTTCAGACCGAGCAAGAAAATGGTGATGACTATTTCAAAACTTGCATTAGTATCTCATGACAGCTTTTGTTTTGTTTAAAATTATAAAAATATGAAACTGCATGTTTTGTGTAAACTTCCACGATCCCTTCTTCATCGTATAGATTTCGTGCTGGTTTTTGACCTTGCATTGCTTGGCCTTTCTAAATGCATATTAATTCTAATAAGCAAAGATGTCAAAGTGTCAGATTCAGGTGGGTAGAGAAATGGGGAAATTAAAGTGAACACAGAAGCCTTGAATAGGTGGTTAATTGCCTCCAAAAAAGGTAGAACATTCAAAACTGTGACGTGGTGGACAGATATACCAATTGTTCTTAATTACCTAAGTATGTAAATACAAAGATTTTCCTATATGAAAATACATTCCAATCATATTTCTATGACTGATTTTCTGTTCAGTTTTCTACATGACAAATTCAATTTTTTTTCCTTCTGGTCTTGTTCTGATATTAATATTTTGATGGAAGAATCACGTTATGCCATCACTTCACTCTGAATAGGACTAAAATAGAACAGTATCGAATTAGGATTTTCAGCTTTGTGGGGCAAAGCATCTGGAAAAGTGCAGTATGTCAGCCAGGAAGAGCAAGGGCTGAAAAGACATTTTAGCTGCCTTCCAGACTCTCAGCATTTACTTTTCATACTGTAGTTGTTACAGCTGGGGAAAAAAAACCCTTCAAAGAATGACTTGGAGGTGTAGGCACAGCGGTTTCTCTTTGTTTGCAGAGATTGAAACAACAGCGATGAAGTAGAAGTTGTCCGTTAAATTCAGTGGGTTTTAGATACAGTGCTTGTGATAGTGTTTTAAATGTGATAGTTTTAATAGCTTAGATAATGTTTTTACTGTCTACACTGTTACATCTTCCCCTGCCCGTCAGAGCACACAGAAGAGGGAAGCAGTACCACCCTGGAAGGGTCTGTACCACTCCCTGCAAAGAGTAAGTAGAGGCAGGAAGATCAAGCTGGTTTGGAAATGCAGAACTACTTTTATATGAAGATGCCAACCTGAAACATTTGGAGGGGTTGCAAATTTACTGAGTTGAAGTTTGTCAAAACCGAAAAAATCCGTGAAACTCTCAATTCTGCAAAGTCCACTTTTTATGAGCAAAGAACAGTTGAAAGATTTTTGCCAAGTTCTTGTGCCAGCTCAACTTCAACAGAGTGCTTAATCATCATGTTTGTTATTGTTGTAAAATGCCATATAAAATCTGCATTTTTAGGTGTAAGAAGGCTGGTCTGGGAGATTCTGTGTCTGTGTGCTAAAATTGTCCTGGCTCAGACCTGGCAGCTCCAGTTCCAGTTTTTGGCACTTATTTCTGTCTGGCTTTTTAAAAGTGACTTAAATTATCCACCTCACTTTTCCCGTCCGTAAAATGGGGTGGGAGAGTACAAATGTTTGTGCAGGTATTGGGTAATGGGGCGACAAGGAAGAAATGGGTAGTGACAAATCCTCTTTCCTGGCCCATTTCCACACGGGATTATTTGACTGATTACAAGCGCCTAATTTAGTCACTGTGACTCTCAGTGTTTAATCTGCAGAGGGTAAAAAGCAGTTCAAACCACTGGCACACCAGGCTGCCAGACATCAGTTTCACTGGAGAAGGTAGTGCATTGCCCCACGAGTAGGTTATTCCCATCACAAGCACCCAAACTCTCTCCTTTGACTCTGTGGGGAGATGTTGATTCAATGATCAGTCTTGTGAATGTAGCTACCGTGGCAGCCTGCTTATGTACCCCTATACTGGGCTGTTTCATCAGCCCCTTCTTTATTTTAAAGATGTTCTGTGGCTGGTTTTGTTCTGCCCTGGTCCATAGGAGATCATGACTACTTTTTTATTGCAGTATAATGGACTTCATTCATTTCGTAGAGGGATATGAAGAAATCAGCAAAGCCATTTCTAAAATAACTATTTTTTCAATCTTTAAATCACATTTTCTAAAGCATCTAGTCTTCCTGGAGCCTGAAGGGAATCCCCTCCAATAGGGATGGGAGGGGGACAGGAGGCTGGTCCCCTCTGCAGCCTGGGTTAGAAGAGAGCTGCTGGTGGAGTGCGTCTTTCAAAGTCTGGGGAAAAGCCACAGTCAGTCTGGAGCCTGTAACGGGGACAAGCACAGCACATGTCTTTCTGGGGACGCACAGCACTTGAAACAGTAGCACTTAAAATGTCCTTTTGAAAATATGAAGGCAAGCAGCAGCTGGAACATATCTATCACATCCAAATTAAAATCCCTCTGAAGACCAGAAAACTCACTATAAATTGTCTCCTTTTCATACTCCAATCTTCCTATTCTATCTGATGAGGGGGGAAATACTCGTTTAGAAGTGAACCCTGTGGGCATTCATCGGAATGGATTAATCTCTTAATTTAGCCCGAAGAAAAAATAAGAAATAAAGCTTTGAAGAAGTGAGAGCTCTTCCATTTCTCTTTTTCTTTTTTTTTTCTTTTTTCATTTTTTTCTTTCTTTTTTTTCCTTCTTTTTTCCCCCCCTCCATTCTGGACTAATCTGCCTTCTAAAGGAATCCCACTGTGAAGTGGGACCTTGAAGCACTTTTGAGAAACTTTCCTCTTCAGCCTGTCCCTCTCATGCATTATCATTACAGTATATAAATCAGTATTTAGAAAGGGTTAATTCTGGATGTCTAACTATGGGGCTTATCACTGGATACAGCTCTCACCTTGGTATTTCATTGACTTCATCCACAGTTTTTGTGCTTTCTGAAATTCAAGCTTGTGGAAATCTAGATGCATTCAAATCTATAAACCTCGATCTCCAAAAAGCACTGCATTCTGCATCTGGTTCAATTCTACATTTTGTATTGTCCGTGAGGTCGGAGCCGATGAGCACAGTGAGGGACTCCGGCTTTAAAATTCATGAGTCAAACAGGAGCCCGATTAAACCAATTACTGGCAATGACTAAAATCATTAGAAACTCTATGATAATAGGCTTTTTTCCAATGATGATAGCTTTTTTCCAAAAATAAGCATTAATTTAAAGATACAAGAAGTTCGATATGGTAGTTATGAGCCAATTTTGAGTCACAGTGAGACAAAGAAATATCTATGTCACAGTTTTGAATTATGGAAACTTTGAAAGGATTTTTGAAATTATAATTTCCCTTGTGTAATTTCTGCTTAGGGTCAATGAGGCTGTTAGCTTGTTTTCCTAAACAAGAGGCAAATAACCCTGAGGTTCAGTGTGTCTTTGATCTCTTTCTAGAAGGACCAAATTAAAAAAGTGAGTCTGAGATGATCTCACTGCAATCATATTATTAATAGCTGTTGTCAAAAGTGAAATATTATGAATTTGTTATGCACACAGTTCAATCCACTGTGTGCCTTACTAGCAATAAACAGGACCAAAGTTATAAGTACTGTAAATATTACTGGCAAATCGCATTTAGACCAAAAGGTTTCAGAAAACAGAGCTGGCCTCTTTACAGTACCTGAAAAATCAATTAACAAAGTGTTATGCCCTTGCAAAATGAAGTGTGGATAATGAACACAAATAAATGAAGATTTGCAAAAAGCCTGTGTACTTATCCCTTTTGGGGAGGGAGAGTGACTGATTAGTTTAGGAGAACTGTGGTGGATTAGTGCAGGTATGTATTAACAGTGGAGCAAAGGAAGACAAACTTCAAAGAAGTTTCTAATCTTTGATCCCATTATGAATCCTGCAGAAGACTCGTGAATTGTAATTTAGTAGCGAGAGAAGTGTTACAGCCAAAAGAGCGTGGCGCTATTTATAGAGGAAAAACTTTTCCCATCTAGAGGTTGGGCTGGAATCTCACCCATGACATTTTTTCCATCACACTAATCTAGTCCAAACACGTTAAAATTGAGGTCATTTATGTAAGTCTTCCAGGTGCTCTTGAGAATATCTGCAGTAAAAAGAAGAAACGGCGTCTTTTGCAGCTTTCAGTCTGTGAGTTGTGATCCAAGAACTTAAAAATTGCAGCTTAAACAGTCTTTCCTTCCGACTTGCTGCTTGACAGTCTCTAGAGGCCTGGGCAAGATTACATGAGGCTGTAAACAGCTCAAAACATTGTGGTTCTTTGTCTTGTGACAGGTGCGAGACCACAGGCTTTTAATTTGGGATTTCCAAAGTTAATTTAAATGCTAGAAGAAAGCTGACTGAGCTCTGAAATAAGTAAAACCAGCACTGGCAGAAAAAAGACAAACTGAGATCCTCCAACCAAGAAAACTGAGCTGAATAAAATGGAAACAATTGCACAGTATTTCCTCCCGGGTGGGAGTTACCACAAACTGTAGGCTATTGACACAATAGACATCAGCAATACCACCATCAGCATCTAGCAAACATTCAATCCCTTGGACGTGAGCCTGAGAAATGGTAGCATGCCTCCCATGCGGCAGCTTTAAGGGTACACCTGTGGTGTTGGTGTGGTTGGAGGAGAAAGCTGCTGCTGTTCAGGTTGAACCGTGATTTGCAAACAAGCCCTGACTCTCTGTTCCTTGTGGCAAGGAGTCAATTAAGCTGGGCTACACAGTGCAGGTCTTTAATTTATGCTGTTCCCAACTTCATGGACTGCTGATACGGTTTCACGCACTTCAAGTTACCATCGCTGTGTCCACTGAAGGCTACACGGTCAGAAATACTTATGCAGAAATATAAGCATTTAGGATGAGAGAATAAAGTGCTCTGATTCACAGATGTGAACTGGACCTTGCCAGAAGAGCCATCAGCATTCCCATACAAATCTCGACGTCTGATCGTGCGTTGGTGAGGTCCGTCTCAGAACGGGGCACATCTCTTGCTGTGTGCGGATTCACCAAGCGGCCATAAGGCTACTGTGTTATTTTAGTGCACACTGTTTGAACTGGGCTATTAGGCGCTCCATAGTGTGTGTTTCTATGTAAAAAGGTAGACGTTGCTGTCCAGAACGCGATGGAGATGATGCCTATGCTGACTGACAGGTGGACTGATGCCAGCAGCAACCACCAGCAACACTAACTCTGCACAGTGGACCTTGGTGACACAAAATGAGCCCAGATCAGTTAGTTCTTCCATGTCATGAACCTTTCTCCAGCTGAATGTGATGTCGGTCTTCTCTTTTTGTTCTCTTTTTTAAAGCAACCTTCTCAAAGAAGACAAATTCCATTATATTCCTTAATTAAACTACCACAAAGAAAGAAAATAGCTTCTAATTGGCAAAGAAGAATTGGGAGACACCCTTCTACCTCACCACTAAAAGTAGAGAAGGAATACAGTAAACGAAGGAACGAGTTGTTTCCTACCACTGCTTTGCATCTCAAAAACAGTATACATTTCAGGTGCTGCAATAGCTTAATATTTATATTTAGTCAGTGATTAACTTCCTTCCTATCAAACATTACAGTTATACTGTCTTCCTGCCAGCCATTCCTGGAAAGGTATGTACAACCTCCAGAGAAAACTAAGCAAAACTGAGTGAGGAATGATATGTTTTGAATAAAATGGCATGTCATGATCAAAACATCTTATGACCAAACCTGGGAAACCCTTGTATTCTCTTCTCCTGCTGCTAAACTGTACGGATTAGGGTGGGCCAGAGCTCAGTCTATACCCTGAAGTGTGTGGTGTGACTTTCTTGGGTTAGATGAAAGAATTAAAAATGCATCACTTTTAACCAGTATTTTTCTCCTAAAAAAAGAATATATAATTTATTTGACACTTTTTATAAACTCTCCTGCTCAGTTCTTACCGCACAGCATGAGATGATCTAGGAATTTATATTACTTTTGTAATCTGGGGAAAGGGGATTTCCCAATGAACATTATTACAATACTTTTATTTAAACTGAAGGCCTATTTTTAGATGCTTGGTTATGTCCTGGGATAAAACGTTCCTTCTCTATCATGTTCTAATGTTGACTAAATGTATTATGTACTGCATCTAGGTATCTAAGGAATTTTAATTGTCTCAGAGGTACACAATAGCTTTTTAGAATTAGGATATTTATCACTTGTGACAGCTTGTAAATTTAGATACAGAACAGGCCTGTACACTGTCAAGCTGTGTGGGAAAGTAAGAAGAATAAGAGGTAGCGTCATGGTCTCTGTATGCCTTCCAAACACATTAATAGTTAGCATGGTCTAAAAACGTCTAAGATGTAGTTTAAAAAAGCTTAAACCTGAAAGTAAGATGCGTGAAAATGTAAAAGAAAAAAGCTGATGCTAAGAAACTCTCTCTTACGCACACAAGTCAGTCCCACTCCTTTGGCGAAGTGATAGTTGCTCTAAGTAGCGTACTGAATTATGCATGGCTTACCAACAATCCTGCACTGGAGCTCAGTTGTGATGGTGAGAAGCTTTGGGCAATGTGTGCACTCCTGAACTGTCATCTACCTGTTGTGCGAATCAAAAGTATCTGCAGATAAAAAATTCAGATTAATTGAACAGAGCCCCCGAGCAGCTCACTAAGTGATGCAAGCTTGCTATCAGTCACAGTTGGAAGATTAAGCTATGCACCGTCAGGCTCAACAATTTGCAGCTAGGATTAATTTGTTATTCCCCACTTGAGGGCATGCCAGCTATCGTGTTAAAAAAAACTAGTAAAACTAGTCTAAACCATCAAAGATTGGTACATTTTAAAACAGACTGGCTTTTTCATGGGGCCCGCAGTTTTGTAACCATGTCATTTGGGGGATTTTTTTAATTGGTTTGGATAGATGGCAAACCTTTCCCTAACTGGTGTCTCATCAGCTGTCGTAAGCTGGTTTCTGCCCTTAGCCGGGGGCTGTGGGAAGTGCTGCTCCACTGCTGTCTGGGCAGAGGTGAAACAAAGCAGCAAGGTCATGCCCAGCCCTGGTGAGGGTGAGGACAAAACATCGCAGGTCCTTGGCCCATGGGAGGACAATTTTCTCTAGCAGCTTGACATGACAGAAGCCATGCAGTAGTAGAGGGTAAATGCCTCTTGTTTGTATTTACACACTTCTGATTTGGGCAATAGAGATTTAATCACTATTGATGGAAGTGCTGGTTTCCTAACTACTATTATTGTTTCCACGTGAGAAGTATTTCTGTATCAGAAAAATGATTAGGCACTAACTTCACTTCTTAATGCTTCTCATATCCCAATACCTATCTGCACAGAGCCTCTCCTTCATCCACTTTTTCTCTGTGATCATCAACAGTGATCCTCCGAATTCTGCAGTCATCCATTTATGACTTTTCCCCTTCCCATATGGCCATATATTTGGAGTAATCATCCTGCTATAATATGCTATATTCCCTATTTTAACAGTTTTAAAAATGTGGCCGCTCAATTAGTGTTTCATTCCAAAATGCCTGTGCACTATCTCTTTTTTGCTGGTTTGTCTCATGCCTTTAGACAAGGGACTCCCTGTCTTATTGGTGCTGTCCATCACTTGCATGGCACTATGGCACTACATGGTGATGCATGTGATTTGGAAGACTGGCACTAAATAAGAATTGTGATAACATTTGCCTCCACTACAGCAGGCACAAAGCTTCACCCTGCTCATTTACAGTTTGTAATTAACTAATGAAATGTATATGTAATTGGCTTTGATAATGCTTCCGGGAAACTACTGCATGCTTGCTTGAAACTTTACCTAATTGTAAAGGTATTTTAGAGGGAAGTTTTGGGGGGAAGTAAGCTCCACTGGAATTTTTAAATGTTTTCTGCCGGGTGGATCATAAAGATGTCAGGGCTTTCTCCATACTCAGCGTTCTGAACTTTTTGCAGCTTCCGTCTCCATTGCAAGGTCCTCCCACTGCTTGAAATAATGCCCTGGTTCACCTTGGAGCTAGGCTAGGTGTGCTGGCATCTCACATCGGCAGCTAGAGCTGAACGAACCGGTTGCGGTGGATAACTTGCTCAATCAAATTAGCCCCACGGTCTCTGAGCGTGCATAAATTCTGCCTGTGGCTAACAAGCTGCTGATGCCACCGATGGGCTTCCTCTGCCTGTGATTGTGGGGGGCGAGGAGCCGTGCTCGCTGGCTGCTGGTATCTTCTGACATTTCGTCTTGGGCAGCTACAGCGCTCTGAAGTTGAGGGTCCCGCTGCAAGCAGGAGAGCAGCTGTGAACCGAACGCTCTCAACTTTTTCGATCCCTGTCCTTGGCTTGGTATTGGACCTGATAATATTAATACAAATGTGCCTCGAGAAAGCTGAGATGTAGAAGCATAGTGCAGTAAAATAAACCCCTGAAAGCTAGGCTGGTACAGCACTTAGTGTATTTTATGTCCCGCGGTATGTACTGTATATTCCTGCCTATCAAGTGATATGTTATTTACAGCATTTTGGTTATGCTTGGAATAAATTTATTTAAATTCAATTTCTCTTTAGCATTAGCTTGCAGACCTGGAGAGAAATAAGCCACAGTTGACATTGGACTTCTGTTGCTCAGCAGTCTAAATTCTGCTTAGCAGATTTCAAATTATTCAAGTCTGGCAAAATTTTAGCAAAGATATGGTAACAAATCACCTTATATAAATTACTGTTCATCTGGTAAGGGCTGGGGGGCTTTAGGTTTTACACTTTTCCTTCTATCTTTGCAGTGTTGTGCTGGAGATTAAGCAATTTTTCTGGTAGTGATTCAAAGGAAATGGATAAAAGGGTATAAAAAGTTTCAGAACAATCTGTGGGCACCGAGAGATGGGAAGGGATGGCTTAGCTGGGGACGGTCCTGGCCCCCAACCCGCATCAGGAGTCCTCAGCTGTTCATGAGCCATTGTGCTTTGCAGCACGAGGTTTCAAGGCAAACTCCCCAAGATCTCAGAGTGGTGCATAGGATAAAAATATAGGGAGTAATTAAGGGCTTAAGGATCACTTGCAGTCATATTAACATGACTAATTTCTTTAATTGGCTTCATGGCGACTACTCAGTGCCATATACCTTAGGAGGAGAGGTCTCCAGCAGACCGTGCTGCAGCACCAGCTGGGAATCCATGCCATTCAGGGGACTTGGGAACAAGGCGTTTCCACTGTGATTGCAAGTGGGAACTCCAGCAACAGCAGATAATAAACAACCTACATTTGCAAATATCTCACTTTTGTTAAAAAAAAAAATACAATAGATTAGCAGCCACGTGAAGAGTAACTTTATTTACAGCTGCATAAAGAACTCCAGTTATCTGACATATGGAGAGCTTCTCCACACGGTGGTGTTAGTGCCAGCTCCACTGATTCTGTAGAAATTGCCCTGCACTTTATTGCTGGCTGAAGTGATGGAGCGTGGTGACAGATTTCATCTTTGCTGTGTTGCATGATATGGCTAGATACAGAAACTTTTATTTTCAGTGGACAAACCTGTTCGATCAATTTATTGGCTCTAAGTGCAGATTAATATATTGATACTTCTAAAGCAGTTTCTATTGAAAGGTGTTGGTGAGTATTGTGTACATCAATTGGTTTTCTTTCAGAAAACTGTTGGGTGGCAGGCAAGTGTTGCTATCACTGCCTTGTGGAAAGGAGAAGTGAGGAACATGTGAATGTGCCACATGTCTCACATGAGCCATCTTGGGGCATATTGGAAGAACGTTTATGTGGGTTATTTGGAGCCCACGTGCCTCCAGCCCTCTGGACCTGCTCTGTTCCAGGATGGTCAGTCTGAGAGTCCCAGAGATGAGCTTCCTGGGAGCACAATAGGGAAAATGACCATCAGCTGTGGGAACGATGCACTGGAAGAGATGGTTTCCCTAACCATGTCGGGGGGAGCATGATAATGCTTCAGAACGATGTTTGAAGTGTTTTGACACAAATGTCACATTTAGCCACTTGTTCTCATCTCCAGTGGAACAATCAAAGTATTCAAATTTATGAAGCAGTTTCTTGGAGCTCAGTTAATCCCATGGGTGACTTTTTTACAAAACCAGCAGCCGAGCTGCCTCCCTGTTAATACTGGGTAGGGAAAAGAGAGAACTGTGTCATGTGAACTGCGGGGAGATTAGAACAAGCTAATTAAAGAATAGTGAAGAGAGATGTTAGACATTAAAGGTGCTTTCATATGGACCATAAAACATGGAACTAGAAACATGGTCCTAATGTGTATTATATTCTGGCACAAGTAAAAGTGTATATAGCCAGAATGCAGCCAGAAAGGACCATATTTGATAACAGATACTTTTTCAATTAAGAAATTATAATGAATATATGTAAGACATTTCACAAAGCTTTCTCAGGGAGATCAGAGACATACAATCATTGAAAACAGGGCAGCCTGATGAGATGTCCTTGTCTTGAAGCATGAACAGCTATACTTGCATGATTTGGGGCAGATTTTTCTCTACTGTTGTTTATAACATATTTAAAAGATGGAGCTTGCCTAGGAAGCTTATTCCTTTTTTACTTTTTGAAAATAATTCATGATGTCTAACCTGTATTTCTGTCGCAGGAGTTAATACTTGTTTCTCTTGTTCTGTCTGCAAATGATGCAGAAGATTGTTTCTGCCCAATATACATGCAGAGAATTGTTTCTGCCTAATACATATTTGAAGACTGTTGTCATGTCTCATCTCATTTCCCTTCTGTAGAAATGAATCAATCCAAGTGCTTCAGCTTTTTCCCAGGCCATGCTTTCAAAGACCTCTGATAATTTTCTATTCCTCATCTTTGGACTTCTACTTCGTCTGAGTGTGGTTCCCAGACCTGGATTATTTATAGAGAGCTAATACAAACCCCACTTTGTAAAACTTCTCATAATAGAAGTCAATCACCAATCTCCTACAAGGACAGGGAAATTAAACCTTTCAGAGCTGACATGACTTGCCCAAGGCTTACCCATCAAGGAAACAGCAGAACCAGGAAGAGGACCCAAGACCATAACTCCCTGGCCAGGCCCTGTCTTCCTGTGAAGAATGGTCTCCCTTGGCAAATGCACTACGTGCAAACCTTTCACTAATGAAAGTGTACCACGTAGCATCACTAAAAAGTCTGGACTGCCCCCAGGAAGTGATCCTTTTTCTTGCAAAGGGTGAGTTGTAGTAATGCCTCTTGTGTTTACGTGCTGGCTGCTTTTGGTATGGCTTTAACCCATCTGAACTCCTACAGGCTCTAGTCTCTCGCAGGTTGAGGGCGTGACACTTTTAAATGTGTTTTATCCTCTGCCCTGTCACCTTCAAGACTTGCCATAAATGGAGGTGAGCATCCAAGTTCTCTTTAAGCTGTATTCAGAGTAAATTTGTTTATGCCTTTTAGTGATGGATTAGCAAAGAAAAACAGAGCATTTTAAAAAAGAAGAGCTGGCATATTCTGGTGGCTCCAACCAAGCTCACTTTACCAACCCAATAAAGTAAAAATACAAGTAGCTCTAAAATGAGGTTGTAGGAGAAGTTGCCCAGCATGAGCTGCAATTGCAACAAATATATTTCTCCTTCATTATTGTGCAGTAGTGAGTACATTAAAATGTTCAGCCTTCTCCTTAGCTATATGCTGTTTGCTGAAACAGTCAGCTCAGCTCAGCTACATTGAGTAAACACATACTTACCTATCTGGTTTAAAAATATTCTAATCATTATTCAGCTGATCTATACATCATATCTTTGCAATTGCTTAGATGTGTTTATTTTTGGGTTTTTTTTTGTAAGAATACATTTATTCATTTTCTCCTTGGCTCTATTGGAATAGTTTATCTGTAATTTAAGACTCAGGAACTTTCTTACCAGTGGAAATCAGTGTGCTAATTTAATACCAGCAATTGCTTAACCTATCCAATGCCAGAGGGACCCCAGTACAAGAAAGGGCGTACTAATATAGCTTTATGAACATGCAGCACTCGTACCAGCACACTGCTGATTAAAAAACACAGGAGGCATTTCTTCAAAGGATTCTGAATAAAGCCTTTGGTCCCATTTCCACACATGGATTTTTTTTTCATTGTCCTAAATACATTTGTTAGACTACCTCATTTTGAACAGTAGCTGAAGCTACATTAGGGAAAGATTTTGCATGTGTTTAATCCATCACTGAAAACAATAGAGAGAGAGAGAGAGAGAGAGAGAGAGGTATTTGACCTGATAAATACCTCAGCATTTAAAATACTTCTGAATCCTTAGATAGTGTTACTTACTCTCTTGAACATGCACTTATAATGACTTAAGAATCCAGACACTGAACATCTAGTGACCCAGTTGTGCTCTGCACTGCCATGTGAGGGAGTTGATTTGGATTTTATTAATCCAAATGATTTTTGAACCCTGTAAACATACTCAGGACTTTGCAAGTGCTAATAAGCATTGCTTGCAACCTAAGCAAATGGTGTTCTCCAGCCAGAAGCTCTGTGGCGGGTGCATGGCCCTGCGTTGCACACTGGCGGTGAGCTCTGCCCTTAAAAGATCTTCTAAATGTATTGTAGTTACTGGGGAAATGTGTGTGCTGAAACTTTCAGTGATACCAGATACTGTGACAAAGAAACTGACTGGAGATTGCCTGGAAGTTTTGAACTCAAACAATAGTTTCTTTAAATGTAAATCTTCTCTACGGTACAGAAGAAAGCAAATGCTTTTCCTTCCTTTGAGGTACAATTGTGGTCTTAACACAATTTAAACTGCATTTCAGGGTAGATGCAGTCACTGAATGCTTTATCATGTAACACCAGCTAGGACCCCCTGGTATGACCCAGTAATACTCTTACTTATGAATTATTTCTGTTCCAGGGAGGGAGGAAGAAATTATTACATAAGAAATTATATAATGCCTAGCAATTATCTCTCCTGAAGCAATAGAGGTGTATTTACTGGTATGAATGCAACAATCTTAGTCATCATAAAAGCCACTGTATTAAGCTGTTAAAAATTATCTGTTACTGGCAAAAATATGTATATATTTATCAGCAGCTGTCAATATTTCGTGTCTTGCCTCTAAACTAGTTGTCTTTAGAGAGAGAGACTGTCATGTTAAATGTTCCTTCTCTATGTTTCAAATGGTACCTTTGGTCGTTAAAATGGAAGAATGCAAAAAAAAGTCTAACTTACTGTTTGGTTTTACCTATGATAGACCAGCCACTTGGATTGATTAGTCAACAATTCAATTTCGAGCATCCTATCAGAGCATTTCTGAGAGGTGCACTGCACAGCAGCATTGCACGCCTGCGGCAGCACTGTAGGGATTTTTGTCTATCCCCAAAGCCATTGCTGTTTGCTTAAAAAGCTGTTCCATTATTTACACCACTACCCAGTTTACTTGCTTCATGCACACTTTGGGACCCGACATGTCACCCCTGTCCCCGGGTCCTCTTAGCGCTGATGCCTTCATGCCAAGCAAGTGTCCCAAGCTGCTGCTGGGGGAGATGAAAGAGGGAACATCACCCCAGGAGCAACCTTGGCAGTCTTGTGATACTGGTTGCCTAAACAGCTGAAGGAGCATTGGCTTTACGAGGTGATAGGAATTTTGGGCTCACTTCATCAGCAGATGGAAGATGATCATTTCTAGAAGCAGCATAACCAGTGACGGCTGCTAATTACCATATACTGAAGACTTTGCATGGTGAACAAGAATGATTTCTAGAGAAGCAAAATGCTCTTTTTCAGGTCCCCACTGCAGCTGGCCATGCTGGACTGGTTCATGGCACTGCAGGTAGACCTTGGAAAGCCCACCATGATCTGTGTTTGCCTATTGTGAGCTGCTGTAGGGTGCAGCTGTAATAAGGGTACACCTGCCCCAAATATTGCCTCCACATACTTCCTCCTCTGAAGACACATCCCATCATCCTCCTCCCATCCCACCGCGGGTATGTCACTTGAGGTTCTCCTTTGACTACAGGCCAGTCCAGCAGTCCTCGCCATCATGTAATACTCTCACCCTCTGGAGCTGAAAGCCTTATCAGAGGGCATTGAGTCACCCTGCTTAGCACAAAAATCATGCATTGTCATCCAGTGTTAAATATATTTCTTTTGTCAAGAGCAAAGAAACCTTTTTTCGTCTCATAATAAGTAGGTTTTGGCAGTGAATGAGCCCTTTAAGCTAGTTTGCAAAAAACTGCACTGTAGGATGGAGAATTCTTATGGAGAAAAAAGCGGAATGAAACTGTGAGCATATTTGCATACAGATAAACTAACATTTTTTTCCTATGATCTAACTCAGAAATCACAGGTAGAGCAGGGTACTCTTGATTAATTGGACCAGCGCAGTTTGCTCATGGGTTTTTCTTCGCTCATAGACAGTCGTCATCTCCATACACGCTCTGAAGTTATTCATAGTGTGGTCAGAATAAATGCAAGTGCAGGCCCTCCCCTTGCAAGAGCCTTGAGCAGCTTGCTCCAGCACAAGGGGCATTAAAAACCTCCGTGTTACATCTTGGCCTCCAAACCAGCTGAAATATAAACAGGACCTCCGTAGCACCAAGCTTTGTCCTTAAAAGTACCGTAAACAAAACAGAACCTATGGTGCCTTGGAGCTCTGCCTGTAAGTGCCAGGGACAGGATGCTGCTCATGCACTCGATGAAGCATGGCATTGTCAGAGGCATTAAAATGACTTGTTTATCCCATGAAATGGGGTTGGAAGGTTCAGCTCTCACAGCCACCTGCCCAGGTCTGTCTAAGCATTGTCTGAGAAGGCCTGGTTGAGAAGGGACTTGTTTGGATAGGGTGGCCTTGACTGAGGGACAGTTTATTCCCGTCTGGGAGTAAACATACCTTTTCATTGTGTCACTTGAGATTTTGCAGGGGTTTTTTGGTCAAAGAAAGATTCCTATCACAAATGAGATGCACTGTATTGAACACGTAGTGAAGGATAGTGCCTGGGTGGATGTACGAGGAAGATGCTGGGGAGGGGGGATTCAGTTGTGTGACTGTAGTTTTCTGGTGCTGCCTTCGAGAGCCCTGGGGATGCTCCCAGCCTTGCATTGCCCATGCAATGTCTGCAGTGCCATGCAGATATCTCAGATGCATTAAGATAGCTAAAAATGGCATTTGGACACCTATGATTGCACTGATGAATCCCATCTCAGGGATTCAGGAATTCAGATATGCAGACTGGTACTTGCAATACTCCCTATGTGTGAGCTACACGTGGCACTAGCTACCTGAGAGCTGGCTCAGTATGGTCAGAGAAGCCTGCAGAGCTACATACCTCATCCTGAAATAGCTGCTGATTTTAGGTCTCCCAGCCTCCCTCGCCTTCCAGAGTGCTGGCAGTGTGGCAGCCTACAGGGCCATGTGCATCTGCCATGGGTCTACGCACACCAAACCTGAGGGAGCCTTGTGAATGTGCTCCATTTCTGTCTTCCAGCTCTATGATACAACAGGTAGGATTTGCCGCTACCTCATGCCCAGGGTTTCATGTCTGTTTTAAGCAATGATTGTGAAATCTTTGCGAGTATCATTTGAAAAATGAAGTGCATCCAAAATAATGTGTGTGTCTGCTTCCTAGTGGGAGGCTGTGAAAGGCTTGATTTCCTGGCAGTGGTCTCTGGCTGGCTTGGAACAGAAAAAACTCATTTTTGCCCAGTAAGTTGTCTCTATAATTTAAGGGGTTTGATTCCTTTTTTCTTTTATCTTGTACAAAGAAAGCAAGTGACTAATACAGGTATATTTACTGAACTGTTACTCTGTATTGAGTCAGCTACGATCCATTCATACATTAAATTCTGATGCCATCTCTTGTCTTTAAAGATGAGCTATGGACATTGGTTGCTTTTGATCTGGCTGTTTCCCGCTCTGTCACTGTTAACTTTCTGTTGTCATCATGGATGATGTGTAGTTCTCTCCAAAATTTGTCCTCCATCTTTAGCTGGGAGTGCTTTAAAGCTGTATCTTTTATTTTTTGTGCTACATGTCACATCAGAGATGCATCTATTCTTGTTATGAAAACAGTCACTGTGATCAAGTGCAGATTAATGGAAAGATTATTTCTGTGAATATGAAGAGTTCCTGGAATACAGCATTTTCTATTTTAATATATTCAGAAACTGGATCACAATTCTTCCACCCCCAACTCTGCTATTTTTTGTCCTCTTTTTTTCCCCCATGTACAGATGATGATACTGGGCTGTGATCTCTCCCCAGACAGTTGCTTGTAGTAGTGGCATCCTGCACTTCTGTACCCACACAGGATGTATCCTGCTTAACCAATTCTTCATGAGTCATTTGTCCTTTAAAGCATATGTTTTTATTCTAGCAAGGCATATGGTCTGCCTTACATGTTATTGATCCATTTGGAGCCTATCTCAGTGACTTCCTAGATGTTTCTACCTCGTTAGAGTCATTACTGCCTTGATCTTTTGTCAGAATGGAATCCAAAAGGGTTTTTTTATTCTGAGTATGCTGCATTATTGCCAATTATTTTTGAATCAGAGGTATCCCAGCCTCTTTGAAGTTTTCAGCCATATTTTGTAGAGTAAGCGTGGTTCTCATCCATTCTCGGGAGAGTTTTTATGAATTTGTGTCCCAAAGTGATGCCATACAAGCTCTTGGGTCTTCCGACATGGTGTCAATAAAATCCTGAGAGTATGTTGTCAGTGACTGGCCTGAGGAGTAGCTGGAGGACGTACTCTCAGACCTCCCTGCTGCAGTGAAGGGTTCCTACGTGTTTTCTTCTGCTGCCTTCTCCCCTAGGAGATGGGCAGCAAAAAATGGTGAAGTCCTCACAGGTCCTGGGCATGGATTCGGTGGCAAAACATGCACAGGGCCATGATTTCTCGCTGAGCTCAACAACATGCTCTGGTGGGCTAGAGGGACATGCTTGGCTAGAGCAGCTGCTTGCTGGGGAGATGTTTTTGCCTATCTCACAACGTCCCCCCTGTGCACAGGCTGCAAGCAAAGTGTGAGAGCTATGCTGAGGTAGCACATGGATGGCTTTGGAAGGATTTGAGGCCACATCCTCAAAGACTGAGTGTCTTTGTGGGTTCAAATGAAGCAAGAAGCTCCATCAGTACCATCAGTCCCTTCTCCTTTTCCTCTGTCTGGCTCTGTAAAAGATGTCTAAATCTGGTCCTTCACTTCTGTTGCATTGCTTTTATTCAGAATGCCCCGAATGCAATGGCATTCTATTGCTCACACAGCCACAGGAATGTTTTTTAAAGCCATAAATTATTCATCTCATTTAGCATGTGCCACATACATCTGGCCATGCCAGGGCACCCTGGTGCCTTCTTGGTGAGGGTGCTTGGCACCCACTCCTGCTGCTGTGGGGACAGTGCTGTGGTGACTTGGGGGAGCCAGGAGGCCAAACTGTTTGTTTCAGCTACACAGATTACACGGTGGAAAATTGCACAAGGAACCAACTATTTCTCATTTATTCTGTCTATGTGCCGTAATAACAGCATGCACGGGCAATGGCTCACCTGCATGGGTACGCCCTGAAATCACTGTTGACTTAGTCTGTCCCTGCTGTTCCTCTATTAATGTATAGTTTATTCAGAAAACACAGGCGCTTGACTGAAGTGCCTTTGGGTCTCTTAGCTGGCTTCTAGCCAAGTTTGCTTGTCAAGTAACCTTTCTTTTCTTCTGGTGCAATATGTTTGTGCTGGTTGCTAAGCAGATTACTTCCTAGCTGCATGCTTAATAAGAATGAAAATGGTAACACAGAGTTCGGAGGTGCGGGGTAGCAGCATGGTACTTTTGAGTTAGGAAACGGTAAATAAGGGACAAAAATAATGATAGCTGCTGCTTCCTGGGATGGATTTTTTATGCATGAAATCCTTGAGATTCTGATATTTGCCGTATTTCACGTTGTGTCTTTACTTCCATTAATGGCTGAAAATGTTTGCACAGACAGCAAGAAAATTCAGCTGAGGAAATGTAAGTAGCATAATATTTATTATGAAATAGATGTTTTGAAAGCCTTACTATTTCCCTCCAATGTCTTTTCTTCAAAATCCTATTGGCTGTAGTGCAGTTGCACTTACCCTCTTTGTGTAACCCTTTCTTTATGAGTGCCTTCAGGTGTAGGTTGCTCTACTAAGGAGTTACTGTGTTCCCTAAGCAAAGTAAATCCTGATCATACAATTTCCCATTCATACCTTTTCGATATAAAACATGATTGTACTGATTACAGCTTCCTAGTCCACAGAGCTTCTATAAGATGTATATCCTGGGCCAGGAGCAAATCAGTCAAACAGTATTCTCAGGTTAATCTCGATGTTGAAGTTGGTTTGAGGCTCTACCTGAGAAAGAACTACAGGACTTTACATTAATACCCCATGGTTTGAGTATTGTGCAGTACTATGTCACATGCTAGACTGGATAACATAATCTTTATCCAATAACACTTCCATTGGTGTAGGTCTCAGTGGTTCCATATTTAACCTGGTTTGGTGGTTGAGTTTTTTTCTTTTTCCTTTTTAACGTCCCCAAGCTCTGGTTGATGCAAATAGTTAATATTTGATAACACATCTTTTCTTATACTCCCTTTCTTATTTTATTTGTTCCTGGATCTTTTCTTTTATGCTACAAGGTGGCCAGGGCAGGAACTTTTTTCAGCACACTGGGAGCTCCAGTTTAACTAATACCCACAAAGCCATGTAAAATCACCAGAGAAGTTTGGAGGAAATGCACATTTTTCAGTTGTACTTCTAAAAAAGGAGAAACTTCTCACTGAACACACTGAGCCCCAGCAAGGCCCCTTGTTGATAGGGGCTGATAATAGCTTGGTCATCCTTGGAGGCAAATCTGCAGGGAAGGATACCAGAGATGTTGAATTCAGATCCGCACCTTTTGTCCCGGTCTGCAAATCTCACCCCAATGAAAGGGCACTCATGGGGCAGGCAGAGCCACAGCTCCTTGCTTCCTTTAGGATGATGATACCTCTCGGGATGTTCCTGGTGGGCAGCTTTCTTCCCCTTCTCCACAGAGTAACTGATGGCCTTGCTATATACCCTGCGCTTTCCTCTGCACAAAGTGCAGACATGCTCAGGCATTGTCGTTTGCTATAGTTGCTGTTCTCTGCAGCGTGGGAGCAGCAGAGCATGGTTTCTGCCGCTTCACTTGTGGTACGGCTAATGATGCACATCCCAAGGCCCCTTCCCATTTCCTGAAGGGGGTGTTTCTCATTCGTACCTGAACTGCAGTGTATCCAGCTGAAGCAGGAGCATGTGCTTTGTACAGCTGAAATCAATATACCAGTGACTAAATTGTTAGGTTTGGAGAGTGAAAGCAGGATGAGCCCTAGTAGGTTTTCCGGTATCTATTACCTCTGCCAGCAGGACTATCTATAGGACTACCTACTCTGTGGCAGTCGTGCATGCCCCGATATACAGCAACCCATGTCTGGCCCCAGCAAAGGTGACATTGTTCCTTATTGTTGTTGAGGTAAATCAGTCAACCTTGGCACTACAAGCAGCCCTGGGGAGACACTTGTGGCCAATTTCCCCATAGAAAGGGGCTGTAGCCTGCTGACATGTCTGACCAGCATTTTGGTGGGTAACATATTCTGGACCAGTCTTGAGGAACCAGCATTGCTCAGGTCTGGGAAGGGTCTACTCTGACCATGCATTCTGTCTCATCTTGCCCCTATGTGTTCTATTGCCAAAACCAGTGGCACTGCTGTTGGCCAGATCCAACCAAATTTATCAGAGCCACAGAAATGTCAGACATAAACTGCTACAAGTTTTGAGGAATTTACCTCATCTGGGAGGCAAGATCTTACTGATGCTTTTACTGAGGGAAAGCCTGCAAAATGAGCTCATTGTCTTTAATAGCAGGAAATCCTCATGGGAGAACGGCAATGGAAGTGTCCCAATCAGCAGAAACCTTCATTAAAAACTCTAGCCCTCTTAGACACCAGAGGGTCCAACCAGAAGACACAAGGCACCAGGCTGCATTAGCTCCATTGCTGATAAGACTTTTTTTCTTTCATGTGGGTTTGGAATCGCCTAATTGCCACCAGCGAACACATTCTTGTTCCTTCCACATGTTAGAAAGCTGGAAAAAAAGGGATGTCTCAAACTTTTTACATTCTCAGGAGTTTTATTCTTCCCTGCTTTCCTCATGAAAAGCTGAACTATTGTTTCAGACAAATCACAGACACTGAACAAATTGACAGCAGACACTGACAGGAGAGAAAAATAAACAATACTCACACTAAAACCCTGTTTCTTCAATGACCTTTTGTTGTGGTTTAACCCGGCAGACAGCTAAACACCACGCAGTCGTTCGCTCAATCCCCCCGCACCACGCACTGAGAAAAAGGTAGACAATATTATCATCATTGCCAGTGTATTTCCCCAAAATGTGCTGGCTAATCAGTAAGTATAAAGTTGAAGTGAACAGTTTTACCTACTAAGCATTGCCTCGTGCCTACCTTCATTAAAATTTATCTACTGTCATGTTGCCCAATCACCCACTTTGATTAGATCCTCCTGGAATTCCTCTCAATTCTCAGTCATTTTGTGTAACTGAAATAATTCTGTGTCCTCAGCAAGTTCACCACCTTGCATACTGCTTCCTCCTCAAGATTATAACTAAAGTTGTTGAGTTGCAGAGATATTGAGAGCACCTACAAGTTCAGCTTGGCAATAAAACTTTACTCTTCCTCATCACTTCATTTCTCTTTTAAAAAACTCTTGCATTTCCCCATGTGATTGCAAACTTCCATTAATATTCTCCCATGGGTGACTTTCCCAATAGACTTGCGTAAAACTAAGTAAATGTGTGGCTTAGTAACTTTGTGCCTTCATAGAGCTCTGCCAGCTTTATTGCAGATAATGTATTCTGACAGAAATTTTGCTGCTATTTCTCTGTTTATGTTTAACCATCTGAGTTATTTATGTCTTCAGTGATCTTTTTTATGTTTAGATGAGTGTTTGTATTTTACAGTGCAGAGTGAGAAAAAGTGTATTGCAAAACAGAGAACAGATTCCTATATGTACTTTGCAATAGAAATATTAAAAAGACAAAACCACAGTGTTGGTGGTCCTCACCATTATTGAATGGGGCATATCCATGCATTGCTGAAAATCCAATTCGTAGAAGTCCCAGATACTCTCACTTACAATACTGTCTGTGTGTCTTTGCTCTTTTTGAAGAGTATTTGCAGTTTGTCACCTAGCATTTGTTTAGTTGTTTCCTTTGTATTGTGATTAATCAGTATTAGGAGAGTGCATATTTAGCTTACGTGCTATTAAAAGAAACTGGGCCAAAGCTTTCTGAGGATACCAAACAATGGGTAGATATTATTTTCTCTCCACATATGTGGTTATTTTAGAAGCTGTACAAGTACTTTAGAATTAGAAAGTCAAATTATTTTCCTTCTTCTATACCGATTATATTCATTTGAGGTGGAAGAGCTGTAGAAGCATGGATGGGCTAATTGCCAGTTGCATGAAAGGCAGATTAATACAGGTGTTTTTTTCCTGCACTGGCTTTCAAAGCTGTTGGTGTGACCTGTTCTGCTGTGGGTGCATTTGCATTGTCTCCTGAAGAGCATTAAAGGCATGTTTTGGGTCTCCAAAATGAAAAAGAAAATAATCTTGGCATCCTAAAGATGGAGCTGTCAGAGCAGCGGTTCACCAGTTGTTCCACAGCAGAAAGAAATCTTCAAATCCAAATTTGAGAGAATTCAAAAAGCCGCTTTAGGATAAGTTTCTGTATTTTCTTAGTTCTGTGGATCTCAGCTGCTAGAAATAAATGGCTAGTGAACTGAGTCACCCAGCTACCTAGGATGTATGGTGTTTGTGAGTAAAGTGTTCAGCCAGAAGAAAGCATCCTGTCCCTTGGCAATCTTCTAAAACATCACAACTCAGGAAAGTCTTAATTTGGAGAAAGCACTGCCTCCCAACCCCTGCTTGGTCTTCCTCAAAAGCCATAAGAGTACCAACTCTTAAGATGGTTCCAACTGCTTCTTTAGTAGTTTTTTATGCTGTTACATGTGCAAGTGAGCACTGTAATATAATGTTTTAATCTGTATGTTCATCACTGAGGAAATTACCTCTTGAAATTTGTTTACTGGACTATTTTTGAGATTTAGCCACAAACAATTCCGTGCTGGCTTGGGAATATGCCACTTCAGCGCAGTTCATAGAGCGGCTCAAACAGCTACCATTTAAACGTAATGGAAAATAATGTCTTAACAGTCATGAAAAAAGAATCACAGTCTGAAATATTGCTACCTGCTTTGCTTATAGACTAAGCATTTTGCACCTGCAAAAGAAAGAGTACCCAGCAAATGTATCCATAATAGCCTGTCTGTAATAGCAAATAACAGGAGAGTTTGTGTTTATTGATCAAGGCTTGTTTGTAATATTTGAATGTGGAAGGCCTCACACTTTTCTTTTAAAAAAGCTATAAAATTGGTTTGGGTTGGTACTGGTGTCCCAGCCTTCTCTGTTTTGTGGGATAGATTGCAACGGGGTTTTAACATTGCCCTGATGTCTTAATAGATTAAAAGTAATTTTTCATTTCTGACTGGAGCAAGTTCTAATTGACTAACTGATTATGATAAATTATGGCATCCTTTAGAATGGTTTATTAGTGCTGTCAGAATTTGTTTAAATTGTATCATCTGCAGCATTTCTACCTGTTCCCATACCAGGAACTGAACACGTCTTAGAAATAACAATACCTGAACAAATAAATGTAAACACTTACCAAGCCATGCTTGTAATGTCAATAAGATCAAGCTGTTGAAAAATGAGTGGGAGACATGTACGGACCGCCATGCTAGAATTTCACAGTACCTGAGAAAGCTGGGCTTTGAAAGCACCGCTTTATGTTAGGATTCCTGATCCTAAGACTGAGCCACATCTTGGTTTTGAATTGCTCAGCTGTTAATCTAAGAGGAACTCTAGTGTTGCTTTCCACTCAGCAGCTCTCAGCAGAAGCATCTCAGCTTCCAAGCAACTGTTATGATAAAAAAGCTTCTCAATAACTCCTCCAATATACGGGCAAATAGAAACAATAGAAGCATAATGTTGTCCCATGAGTTTGTTCTACAACATATGCTGGGGAACAACAGTGTCTGGGTCTGCTTGTATATTAGGGTCTGAAAGCTGATGTATTCTTCAGCTCTTTTTGGCTTCTGCGCTCCTGATCCTTCACTGTTGTCTTCGGCACATGTCCCATTAGTAGTTAAGCCTTGGCCCTTCTGGGGCATCTGGTGATTTACTTGGTTTTATTCTTGGACTGTCCTTCTTCCCGACGTGTTCACTCTTGTCAGTCCTCAGCCTTACTCTGTTTTAATGATTTTTTTAGGCATTGTGATTCTGTGACCTGTAGACTTTCACTTGGGAGCTATGCTCAGAACAGCTTTTTTAAAACCGAGTGGTACTTGTTTATTCATAGGAGTAGAGAAATTGCAGAGAAAAGAGTTAAAGTAACAAAAGGCCTGTTGGCCTTACCAGACAAATCCAGCTTAACACAGGTTTTCCCACCAACTGACCCACCACAGACTCTCTACCTGTCGCATCCCCAAAAAGAGGACCCTGTCTTTTGGAAGCCAGGCAGGTGTGAGCGCCTTCTGCAGCCAGAGGATGGGACCAAGCACATTTGATAAGTGCTGTGAAAGGTGGAGAAGGAGCAATGCATCTCCCGTCCTCCGGGCATTGAGCTCTTCCCTGCAGTTCCAGCTCTCAGCACATCACACTAACCGGACAAGTGGAGGTACCTGTGTTACATATATATGTACAAAAGAAAGAAACAAACAGATATCCCTGAGGTCTCCATGCTTGGGAGCTGTAAATCTTAGCAATCTTATTTTAAATGTCAGCAGGCTCATGTTCTTGCTTTAATAATCTGAAGGTAAGAATTACTTCAATTTCCTTAGCGTCTTGTGAGGCAAGCAACTAATTACCATCCTGTCTTTAATGGTTTTTTAATCTATTGATGAATAGAAGTAAGGAAATTCTGCAAGGTATTTTCCACTGATTTTTCTCATGTTATCTGAACATCCCTTTTGCCCATCCATGCCTTCTTTGTACATTCACTTGCAGGAGCTGTTCTACCATAATGATTTTAATTATTCTTGGTATTGTAGAACTCTATCTGATTATTCTGTATCTTGCATGCTCTCAGTTATAAATCAACATTATTGTTATGAGAATCGCCTGGTACTCTGTATGTTCAACTGCAAACATTAATATGAAAATATAATCAGAGTCTCTTCAAAACTGGTTGTAGATAAATTCTCAATAAAGCAAGGTATGGCAAAAAGAACTCTTTCCTTCCTGACATTAGCCATTGAAAGAAAACTAGAAGAGGTTTAATTTCCTTGTAGTTGTCATAGTGGGAAACCGTTGGAAACTCTGTAATCTTAACTTGAACGTATGTCCTGGTTTATTTAGGTAGGCTGTATTACACCCGCAATTGGAACTGAATGGAGTAACTTTTATATTAAGAGAAGGAGGAGAAAGATGCTGTAGCTTGTACACATAATGGTCTAGCTAGAGTATTTAGACCTGGATACATCTGTCTTCATAAAGATAGGGCAGCTGGAGGTCCCAGAAGCTCTAATGCCTGGGACCATTACTTTTAAAGACCAAAAGCTGAAGAGTCTCAAATCTGCCAAGCAATCAAATATTGTTCTTTGCAAGATGTTCAATAGCTCAAGATGGGTAAAAAAAATACAGAAAAACAAAATGAAGTCCAAGCTGGACCGTTTTCTCCCAGCTCCTCCTAGAGGTTTGCACCCATTAAAGAACTCTGCATGTTGCATTTCGGTTGATTAATAACTAATGCATTGTTTTTGAAAAGCTGCCATGTCCACTGCAATTATTTTCATTTATATTCCTTTTCTGAAGGGATTAATTTCCCAAAAAATGTTACAGTTCTTTTGGGCTTCCTGTAGCGATTGTAGGAAACCACAGGAGTACTATAAGCATTAGCTTAATTTCAGAGCTGAAAAAGTTGAGCAGCTCATAGTTATGCAGAAACTATGCTGATAGTTTGCTTTTAAAGTGTACTCAGTTTACATATAGGTCAAAATATTAAGTAGAACTTCATAAAATTTTGATATATAATGCTCATCCATCTTTCCAACCACCACTTGTTACTGTGCAGTATATGTAATTAGGAAAGTCCAAAGACAAGTCCGTGGTGATGAGGCAGGTCTGAGCTCAAGACAGGAACACATATCAGTGACTCAAGGTCAGGATCAGGTTTGGAAACCATAACCAGGGTCAGGCCCAGCTCAGTGATCACCAGGCAAGCCTGTAGTGATAAGGCAGGTCCAGGTCGAGCCCTAAGTTAGCCTGTTGGCCAGGGTCCTGGTCTGAACCAGCCAGGACCGTGACCAGGGATGGGCATGGCTGTGATGCCACTGTGATGTGGCTCGGGTGGGGTCCGAGGGCAAGAGCCTCAGCCTGAAGACAGCTCCCAAGAGCAGGAGGCCAGCCCTTGCGCAGGCTTCCTCCAACTCTTTCTTCACAGCAACCCTCACCGGCTGTAAATCCAGAGGAACAGACAGAATAAAATTAGGATTGGGAAGGTGAATTTGCAGTATATCAGAGGATTAAACTAAATGTTTGTAGTTGGATGATGTGAAAACAAAATCAAAGGACATGAGGACAATAATCATTGTCCACAAGTATGAGAAAAAAGAACTAAGTATTGTGTCAGGACAGCACAGACATATGTAATTTCTCTAAGGGATGTAAGCAACATTAGAGAAAGAAAAATAAAGGTGGCAGTCAGAGGAGATAAAATATCCAAGGGTGACATATGTACGGCCATGTAGCTGTTTGTGAAGGAGGTGGTGAAAGTCTGTGCTCAGAACATTTTTTAAATGGTCTCACTGAAGCTCTCTACCTCCTCTTCTAAGGAGGAGTCCATGACTGACTGTTGCCTCTTACCATTTTCTCCTTTGGTAGAGCTCTGGACAATGATTTCTGATTTTGTGTCAGACAACTCAAAACTTTTTTCTAGCATTGAAGCACTGTGAGAAGGATCCCTATGAAATACTGCTGGGGCTTGAAAAATGTTTCCGCTGTGCACAGCCTCCTATTAGTTTCCAGAGTCAGCATCCAATGGAAGCTAACTGAAAGCAGGAATCATTCTTACGTCTGCTATTTGAGAACATCTGCAAATAGATATTTTTATCTCTTCTTCTCCCAGTTAAATTTAGTAACATCATTTCTTGTATTTTGTTATACCCCCAGCCATAAATTCCAAAGATAAGACAGTGACAATAGGAAGTCTTATTTAGTTAAATGAGCCTACAGGCGTATGGATGAGTGCTCTTCATAAGTTTCAGATTGGCATAAAGAGATCCTGCAAGTGAGTCCAACTTGAAGCTTGTGTAGAAGAGTCATTGAGTGAAGCTAATTAACACCAATTATTATTATTATTTTTACTCTCAAGTCTCAAAGGTAAGTATTGGTGCATGATTAAGCAGTACCATAGTCTTGTATAACTCTGTCTTAATAAAAGACGTAGACTGGTGGCAATGTGCTGGTAGGATAAATACTAAGTTTTCAGTTCAACCCTTCCATTTTTTCCCTTATTCATTATCAACATCAGTATTAGCTAATTTTAAACTTGCCCTTTGCATCTGACCAGCAATCAAATAGATATCACAACCTTCCTTCTGCTGGTACAGAAGGACTCTTTATTGCCTGATGACACTTCTTGTGATAAGGTAGGAACACTGAGGTGCACTGGGTAGCAAATACGTTGGGAATCAAAGCGCCTGGTGGCTCATTTTGTAAGGAGGTAAAAATAAACTTTCTGCGCTCTAGTTTCTCATCTATAAAGTGAAATTAGTGGTGTATCTTTGCTTTATCGAGAATGCTTTCAGTGAGAAAACATGACTGTTTTGATGAGAAGGTCTTGAACTGTGACTGCACAGAAAGAAGAGGAAGGATTCTTTACTTATTCTCACTGTATTGTCCAGGGAGGCTGTTCTCACTGCTTACACTATCTTCTGACTGTGAATAATTGCTGTGCTCCTTTGGGGATAAAAACCTCTCACATCTGACTGATCTTTCTGCTGTGCTGGAGACAAACACTATCCTAAATATTGAAACACTATCCTAAATACTGAGTTTTCCCACCTTGAGCTCCAGCTTCCGTGTAAAGCAAAAAACCAAGCTACATAGTTCGAAGTCAGATCAAAGAAAACTGCACTGATTGCATTGCATTGGCTGATGATGTCTTGCTAGCGAAGAATGAAGTTCAAGTGTCTGTGATGACCATTTTACATCTGCCTGACACAGCTGATGCTGTTGATCCAGGGTATTTTTATTGACACAACCATGAACTCCAGTGGAAATTGGCAGAAATTGTCCTGAGAGGTTCTTCTCTTCCCTTTCAGAGACACTAACTGGAGGTGACGTTAGGCAACTGTGCACTCATATTTGCAGAGCTTTTCTATGAATTGCTTTAGGCATCTGTCTTGTCACTTTGCCCCTACTTTGTATTTTGCCTCTGCACCTGTTATTTTCTGTGCAAATGAATAAGCTAAGTAGTAGGTATTCCTAATAAAATCAGAATTAGGAAAATTTCCATCTTCCTCCTAGATGAAACTTCATGGTTGTGTGCTTGTAAGGTATAGTGAGATAGAAAAATTTTAACCCTGAAAACTTTAAATGTTTATTCAGCCTTAATCATTCTCTGTGTCCTTGATGATTTAACTCAGAATGTTATTGACAGATACATCGTTCTTACTTTGTCTTAGCAATTCTTTAAAACTGCTCTGTGAGAAAGACAAGCAGGCTGGGTGATATATTGCAGTAGATGTAATGCATTTCTTTCCCTTTTCATGGGAGAATTTACAATTCAGAGTGACGCTCCATGTGTTTTGTCAGTGGAGAAAGAAAATGCTGATAATATACTACAGTGAATGAAGGGATGATGCAGCATTTGATCATGCTTAAGCAACGATTACTTCATCTTAAAAGCAAACCCTTTCATAGGCTCAACAACACCATGTAGACCATGGCTTACAACTAGCTCTTAAATGCACATGGCTCATGAGCTGTTCAGATGCAATTCTGTGGCCAAGGCCCTGGTGTTTGGTCACTGGGCAATCAGCACCTCTGGCTGTAGATTTAGTGAGCTGCAGGAGTCTGGGAGTTTGACACAATTGGAGGTAAACTGGAGACAGGGACTGATTGCTGTCTCGGAAGTCAAGTAGTGTGAACTGGCAATGTACTACTGGAGACTAGCTCCCTCCATAGCAGGTCTGTGTTGGAGACAACTCATTGGGATAGCCAAAAAATAGTTAGTAAATTGAGCTAATAATTAAGGACAATCAGGGAGCTAGTACTTGAGTTTGGTCCTTGGTACTCTTTTATTTTTCTGTATAAAGACACTGCCTAGAACCCAGGTATAGCCCCTAGGCCAGGTCTATCCCATGGTGAAGTGAAAGGACCTTTAGGAAAACACTGCTGCCTCCTGTATCTAGACTACTCCTGGAGCTCTCCCTCCTCTTGCTTCTTTGAAGTATGAGATCTCATCCACCCAGAGATTTTGGGATGCCCCTCACGCAGTCAGGAGGGTGATTCAATTCAGATTTATACAGAATGGCCTCTCTACCTAACAGCTCAGGGCAACATCCCCCCATCCTTGGGGGTGCTCCATCTCCAGATACTGCTCTCCCAAATCCTGGTGCAAGACAGCACCATTCAGAGGATCAGAGCAAAAGTAAATCCTTTCTATATCAGGATGCACTGTCATCAGAAAATGTCTCCTCTAACCAGTTAAAATAGATGGTACAGACCACAAGCTGGGGACAGTCCAGAAAGCTGTTCAGCTGATCATATATAGGTGTGTCTTTGATACTGAGATGGATAGCCCACTAAACGCCTCCACCTGTGTTGTCTAGGCTGTCAGTGATGTACTGGGAGCATACCCAGCTCACACAGAGACACCTGCATTGCCATACCTATGTGTAGGTGTCTCATCTGGAGCTGAATCCCACCCTTCTCTCTCTTGCAGAGTAAATCTTCGACATCAGGTCATGTCTATTTTTGCGTTCACTTCCAATTGCTGGTCAAGGACACTGGGATTTACTTTTAAGGTCATATTACTTGCTTGTGTTCTCAGCAATACTACCATTGGACACGTGGATGTCACACAGATTGATATGCTCAAGCTAGCTGGATAATCATTACATTGGCACCGCTATTAGATTAAATCTCTCTTGGACATGCAGATCAACTGCATCTCCCATCTGCAGCACAGACATATATCCATCCACAAGAGCCTGGAGGTAGAACGTGGGGGCTTAACTGGAGTATTATTGAAATGAGCTCTCCTCCATCAAGCCACTTCCATGCTTAGTGTTATGGCTTTTGTTTGCAGGCGCTGGTCTGCTGGCACAGGTCTGCGCTGGGGAGCTGGCAGGCACTGCCGCTGTCACTGCCCTTGCTGTCATTGTAGCATTTGTTAATTTTGAGGGAAATCTGGGCACACACGTCTTTCTTCTCTTTGTTTGGTTCCCCAGTAGTCACTTCATTGTCTCCATTTTTGGAAGATGAGCTTCACTGAGTCCAGATGTTTTCCTGCATCCTTTTAACCACATGAGGGGCATGCACCATTTACTTTGCATAATGTGTTTGTTTTTTGCCATGCAGCATGTTGGGGTGCATGCTTCTCCTGCATTTTCTTTACCTCTGAGATTATTGGAAACCAATTTACTGATAACAAAAGGAGAAGGGACCCATTGTGGTTTGCACATTTCTATCCTTGAGAAATCCTTCACACACTTTAAGCAGTAGTGTTCAAAAAAATCAGTGGGCTGTCAAAAATAGAACAGCAAGTAGTGCGCTCCATTTATTTTTGTCTCCCAACTCTCCATGTTGGATTAGGAAGCAGTTTAACTATTTTAAACTGAGGGGCAAAGCATGAATTCTGGGCTTGGTGCTAAATCCTGACTGTACCAGTGAAAGATAAATCAAACTTGTGTACTATTTGTGATGCATAAATACTCAGAATTGTTTAAAAATGCATAATTTCACATTGTTTTGGACTCCCTTGCCATTAAATTAACTCAGCCTTGAGGAAATAATTTAATAGCTGCTTCAAGCAGAGAATCCAAAATGCCATCTCTCTAAAATTTCCAGTGCATGATCCAAGTCACTCACAAACCTGTTCCTGTTCTCTCTTTCCCCCTCTCTCACATCAGTAGTTACGTGTATTTCAGAGTGTTTTCTATTTTCTTTTTAAGTAAATGAACTATACTACTAAATGTTTTGTGAAACTGAGTTTATAGCTTAAAAGCTATTATTTAGAAAATAAAATGTCTTGGGGACTACACGATAGCTTTCTGTGGCCCTCAGAAATGTCCATTAAAGTTGATTCTTGTTGATGTTTATCATCATCTGTGTTTTTCTCAGCCCATACTCTGGTTATTAGCTATCACAGTGCAAACTGTTCAGGCTTTCGTGCTGTTCTTCTGGCACACATTGCAGTCACTGTACAGTGTCATCAGGGTTGGAGTCTGCCTATGTCTTTCACATGGAAAGAGGTAAAATTTAAATAAGTGGTATTAATGAGCAGCTCTACAGAATGCAGGCTTAATTAATTTAATTGCTTGTATGGACTAGCTGCAGTTGTTATCCCTCACTGCTTAAATGAAAACATTTCTTTCTGCTCAAAAATATTGTCAGCTCCAGCACAGCAAAATACTGACAATAACAATAAGCACAGCAATAACTTGTAGCCAATGTGTAATCTGCGCTTGATGTGTGTGTAATTGATAAAAATTGCTTTCAGTTGGTAACAATAAAAGAATACACCATGCTCCATATATCTGTCACGACGGCTTTGTACTGGCTTTTGATGATCTTTGGAAGCATTGCAATAAGACAGAAGGTCAGTGTACTTCGTTCCTTTTAAATGAGTTTCCATATGGTCTTTAGTGTGTAATATAAGAGGTGAAGGCACTCCAGGCTTTCTGAGGAAGTGTCATTTAGGTTGAGTTAATGCTAGCATGTAGGGACTGTTGTGATCCTCTAGCCTGGCTCCTTGTATAAAGAAGGCTATCATCAGCTGGTACTCAAATGATTCTTGTTTGAATAAATCTTCTCTGTCAGAAAAAAAATAATCATGAATTAAAGATGAAAGAGCCAGGATGAGTGAGCGTGCGTGTCGTGGCAGAGTGCTCTGTCTTTGTGGCAAGAAGAAAAAGAGAGGAATCGAGGGATCAGGGTCTTTTACAAGGGTGGGCAGAGAAACATCCCTGAGGGAGTCATTTAGGCACAGCAAGTGAGGGGTAGGAGTTAAATTCCTATCTCCTGTTCAAAGCCCTGTCTCCCAAGCAAACAGCAGCTCTGACCTCCCTTCCTGCACACATCTTTGTGATGGGAGCAGGATGAGGTGTAGCCACCTGCTAGGGTCACTGTGCTGATTGCTTGCTTTGATGTCTGGGAAAAGTTATTCCTCTTGCTTTCACACTGACTAAGACAGGGTGGTATTTTTCCATGTGTTTCACGGGACAGGAGCGCAGTTGGATGTCCGGGAGAGTCAAGTTCTGGTTCCTGGCGCTTCCTTTGAAAGGGGTCAGTTGGCTCTTTGGTAAGACAACAGGGTCTATGGGCACAGAAGATGCCAGCTCCCTGAACCGCAGTAAATCGCTGATACAATATCACTGAGGAAAGTGCTGCTTTACCTGGAGAAAGTGGGATTACTACAGGAGTTGCATTATGAGTGAGGAACTGGCCAGAGGAAAGACAAGATCAGGTGATACTGAAAAGGCAAGTATTAGGCTAAGGTGAAGATATTAATAGAGTCCCTCCAAAACTGATTTGGGGGCTAATCTTATTTAGTATTTTAATTTCTGACCTTGGTAGGAGTGTGCTAATGAAATTTGCTGACAATCATCTCAAGTGTGAAAGCTGCATCAATAAAGACGAGATTTGGTTATCATACAAAGAGAGTCAGATGACCTTGAAGTCTCTAGTAATAGAAGTGGGATGAAACTCAATTGTACAAAAATACAAGTTCCTGCACTCAGAAACTAATAAAAGGAATTTTTACTACAAGCTAAGAGGTCATCAGATGAAAAAAACCTCAATGGGAAGATCTGGTTGTATTGGCTACCCTGTGACCATTGATACAATCAAAGGCACACGGCCCTGAAAATATCAGAAACAATCCCAGAAAGTACTAGAAGAGACGATTTCAGTAGAGGAATATGAACTCCGTCTCCTAAGACTTTGGCGAGACCTCCTTTAGAATTGCATCTTAATCAAAAGAGATTAGCTCCGGCCAGGGCACAGGCAGAAAGTGCTGCCAGTGTGGTTATGGAAGGAAACAGCCCATTGCAGCAAGCGAGGTGAAATTCCCTTGCCTCATCTAGTTTGGCAAAGTGAAAGCCCAGAGGAGATGTAGCCTGTAAATACATATGGGTGGCCATTTAGTGATCAGTGACGGTTTCTTATTAATAATGCATCTATTTCGTTTCACCATCATTTGTGTGAGGACTGTTAGCAAATACTGTAAGGGAACGCCGCAGTAACAGCTGAGCATGTGAGCTGGTGGCTGGAGAGAAGTGTCCACCAGTTCTCTCTGGGCTTGCTTTTCTTTCCCCTGGCTTCCAGCATGAATGTGTGCTTCACCCCAAAGATGCAGAAAAAGGGCTACTAAAGTGATCAAGGGAATGGAAAGCCTGATATATAAGATGAGACTTAAAAGGTTTGTCTTGTTTAGCATTACAAAGTGCTGTGTGTAAATATTGTGGTGGGGGGATACAAGTGAGGAAGAAGGACGTCCTTAACACGTCCTTAAACGAAAGGACCGTGTTGGCATGAAAACATGTGGGTACCTATGGCTATGATGAAGTTTAGACCTGAAATTTTAATAAATATAGAAATCAGGAGGTTATTAATATAGGAGGAGAGAGGCTTAGAAAGAACTCCACAACTTTTAAGATGGGGGTTGTTCAGCCTGTGAACAGGACTATGTGATACAGTTGCTCACCATATCAGGACAGTGAATTTCAGTATTTCAGAATTGACAGATTCTCCAGTCAGTCCTCGTATTCTGCTGTATGTTCCTACTAAGGTATGAGACACATAGTCAGGCCAGAATATTTTTTAGCATCATAGGAACATCTCAGCAGCAGTGAGTGAACAGAGATTCTCCTGCTTTGATTTTTACACATATATAAAAGCCAAGATTATTTCATCAGTGCTTTCATTCATCTCAATTTGCTCAAGTATAATGGAAGCTGCCTACACTTACACAATTTTCTTTTACAGAATTACAAATGTGTCATCATAATTGTAGCTGTATCCCCTCTCTTATTTTTGCACTGAGTAGAAATAGTAGCACATTCATAACAATTTTTTAAGATGCTGCTGCATATGTCCAACTTGTGTGTTAAGATGGCAGAAAACTACTGCTGTTTTTTTCCAGAAAATCTGAAAATACTTGTAGTTTCACATTTTCAAAGGAAAAAAATTGAATTATTTTTGGCAGAAGTTTTCAGCCTTTTCCTCTTAGGCTTTTGACTTTTGGATTCCTTGTGTTTTTTCTTCATTGCTATTATTTTCACTGAAAGAGAAGGTGAAAGGAAAAAAGGAGATAGGCAGAAGGAGGAAAAAAACAAAAAGGTCGGTGCAATAGCTGGAATAACAAAAGTTGTGTTGTGCAGAAAAATGGGGAGGAGAAAGGCAGAAAAAAGTCATTTCTTTTCCTCTTAGGCTTTTGACTTTTGGATTCCTTGTGTTTTTTCTTCATTGCTATTATTTTCACTGAAAGAGAAGGTGAAAGGAAAAAAGGAGATAGGCAGAAGGAGGAAAAAAACAAAAAGGTCGGTGCAATAGCTGGAATAACAAAAGTTGTGTTGTGCAGAAAAATGGGGAGGAGAAAGGCAGAAAAAAGTCATTTCTTAATAAAACATTACTGTCAGTTTGACAAGAATGGGGTTCTTCAGCCTAAGGAGGAAAAGTCGACATTTCTTATAATAAAACATTACTGTCAGTTTGACAAGAATGGGGTTCTTCAGCCTAAGGAGGAAAAGTCTGGTCAGATACAGTAAATCTTCAAATCATAGAAAGCTGTTGCAAAAAGTAATAGTCTGTTCTCAATGCTCAAAGTGGATAAAACAAGTAGTAATGGGTGAAAATTGCAGAATCACTCAAGGGAGACATTAGAAAACCTCTTTTTAAATAACACATGTTGTAAGCAGGGGAGGTCGTGTGGGAGGTTGTGGAAGCGTTGTCGTCCGAGGGAGGTCCTGAGGAGTGGCACAGCTGCAGCGGATTCTGTCTTTCCGTGGGGAGATGGACCAGGTGGCCTCACCGCATCCTTCCCATTTCCATTTTTCGATTATTCTATTTGCAAATATAAAGGTGTTTTAAAAAGGATTTTAACTTGTCTTTGAATTTATTAATGTTCTGTACCTAACTGCAGGGAATCAAGGCGTTTAAGGAAGATCAGCCTTGATCCTTCAGACATTAATCGATGTGTTTAACTTTGCTACCAGCAGGGCTACCCCTAATAGCAAAATTAAGCACATACCTCAGTTTTCCCAGACTAGCAAAGACATCTTGCATGGCACGTAAAGGCTTGGGGATTCTTCAGTGTAAACACTGACCTTGCCACTAGAGCCGCTGAATGCTTAACACAAGTACTGAGTTTCAGATCCCTGTTATTAAATGGTTCCTAGGGACATTGTGGAGGGAAAAGATACAAGAGCTATCAAAATATTTCATTTGCTTATAATGATATATTTACATTTAGACATATTGAAGCCAGAAGGGTATATTTCTACTTTACACTTAAGGGTTTATGCATAATACCGTTGTGTGACAGTGGTTAACACCACCCAGTCATGCAGAGCCTTTAAAGACAGGGAAAAGATCTGAGCATCTGAAGTCTTTGTGGAGTGAAAAAGTTTGGGGAGTGTTAACACACTGCTTCTGAGACATTTAATTAAGGACTCAGAAATAATAACGTGTAGCCATTGCATAATGCTTTCATTCATCTTGTGGAGTGGTTGGTCCTATGCCACGGGTGAATTTCACGTTATTTGAATAGTTTTTACTTCCCAGAGCATTCAATTCTGACACCATTGCTCCAGTCAAACAGTACCTTAGCCCTTTAATCATTCCAGTAAAGTCAATGGGTAAAGGACTTCATCTTCTGAGCAAAGATGAAAGGATCTGGTCCATAAGGAAAAGAGATCCCAGTCTGCTGCAGTTGACAATCCAGTATTTTTCTTTCCTTGCTCGTTTTCTGACATATTACAATTTTTCAGCAGTGAGCTATTCCTTGTGTAATTGCGTTAGAATACCTCAGGCT
Organism: Aptenodytes forsteri; assembly: GCF_000699145.1. Taxonomy (NCBI): domain Eukaryota; kingdom Metazoa; phylum Chordata; class Aves; order Sphenisciformes; family Spheniscidae; genus Aptenodytes; species Aptenodytes forsteri. The sequence continues at coordinate 6,759,387 of NW_008794446.1, read as the reverse complement.
CATTTTTCTAATAACACTGCATTTTGTGGGGAGATTAAATTTCATGGATAGTTACAGCATATAATCTTTTCAGCACTGAGAGAATAGAACAGTTAGAAATTAAGCTGGAATACTGATGGCTGCTATGAATTTAGTATGTCATATTTTGAATTACTACCTTATTCTCAAGTAAAATTTTGCCCTGGCTGAACATTTAAAGTTATACCAAGAGCTCTTCAGCAATTGCTGATGGTTGTAATGCTGTCAGCAGGAGATACTGGTTTAGAAGTACGCTGGGATTATTTTTGGTGCCAAGCAAATAGAAACTGAACACATCTTCAAAATTAGTTGTTTTCCACTTCTTCCCTGTTTGGTATCACCTGCAGCATCAACAGTTTGCTACATTAGACATAGCTGTAGTGGTGCCTGATGAAGGCTGAGACTCACGCTTGGACAAACACATTTACTTTTTGTTACATTCCAGACTGTTTGGGCTTGTAATCACAACCGATCATCAAATGGACAGAAAGGGAATATTGCTTCAGAGATTTAAACCCCTTCCTCCATGTAACAGCTCTGAGCCCTAACCCCGACCCTAGCCCTCAGGCAACACACAGTTGCCGTGTCCCATGCCTTCTCCTGGCCCCAGCAGGATTTCCCTGCAGTCTTCTGCCCTCCTGCACACATGAGGACCTGCTCCAGTCTCCAGCCCTCACTTCCAGCCCTCATCATCTTGGGCAGCTCTGATCACAGAGACTGCCCTTGCTTTAAGAAAAAGCAGTGATCACTTTAGTTCTTGTTAATCCACTTGTGGGAAATGGAGCTGCTGGTTAAGAAGCCTGCCTGGCACTGCTTTCTGCCTCCTTTTTTAGCCTCCTGCACTTAAACCCTAATTTAAGTTAGTAGTGTGGATATATTGTACTTGTTTATTCTCCAACAAAGAATTGGATCAGCAAATCTGTTTCAAGTATAATGGGACTGGTAAGAAAGAATGCAAAACCTAAAAAAAAAAAGTTGAAAAGTTGAGGTAGCAAAGATGTATGGTTTTCCATCACCCAGCTGTTTCTGGGAGTCACCCCTTTTATGTAGATTTGAGTTGATTTAGGGAAGAGCAGAGGCGGCCCGGGCCCAGGTCTAGTGTTATGGGTTGCCCCCTGTAGAAGTGACCGCCCTCGGGAGGGCATCAGAGTTACCTGGCTGTCCCCGTTGACTCTGAAGACAACTGCTGTGTTCTCTCGGGGTAAGCACCTAGAACAGACGAACCGCCCTGCCTGAGACAGGGGCCTAGAATAGTCATACTTGATCCAGACCATGGATATTCATTAAATATCAGCTTCATGCTCCTGATAGTCTACATGTACCTTAATCAATGACCTAGATACCAGCTACCTGAGCGTGCCTTGGCAGGACCTCAACCCAAAGCACGTCCAGGGGAATGTACTCACCCTTGGGTTCAAACCAGGCTCTTTTTGATGAGCAATATGTATCTTGTATGTCTCTGTATGTCAGAAGAGATGCAGACTGCCCAGCACAGCCTTGCCTGTAAGTCTGCTCAGCAGGTATGGGCTATGGGTTTGAACCCCTCCTGGCTGGGAAGGTGTTTGGAGCCCGCCCCTATGTCCCAGGGGAGAATGGTGCTCTAGCACAGGCATGAGGAAATACTAGAGAGGACGGACAGACGTTATCATTGCCTCCTTAGAGTCTCTCCTGGATGGGTACTGCTGTGACCTAGTCCTGCTGCCTAGGAAGGACTAAGAAGTCACTCTGCACGTATGTATACATACGTATGCATATATACACATATATAAAATCCCTCACCTCCATTTCAGTAAATACTATGAAATTAGAGAGATATGAACCAAAAAACACATCCTTCCTTTTTCCTTTTTCTGATTTAATCTCCTATCTATACTTCGGTCACTTATTTTTAATGGCAATATTTTTTGTATTTATCGTTTCTTTATTTTACGATGTCAACAAGTTGGGATGCAATTTGCTTCGATCACCCCAAAAACGTATCTTTGCCAAGTTATCTTTGCTAAATTCTCCAGCTGTATGGCTCAGAAGCCTAAAGGGAGATCTGAAGTTATAAACTTTTACTATTTTATGGGCAGATATATTTAACAGTGCCTTGCAGACTTGGGCAACCAAAGTCTCCACAGGACTTCTGGCTGAAAGCAACACAAAGAAATGATAGACAAGATTATTATTTTTGTTCTTTAATGTAGAGAAATACATTAATTTCTCCTGAAGTTAATGTTTCAGGAGATAGCTTTTAGGAGTAATTTATAATAAACATTGGCTTCTGGTCATACTGGCCTGTAAAATACCTCGTGGATGTTATGGTTTTATTGTAAATAGTATTAACAGCAGCACATTAGGCATAAACTGATGGTGTCAGGTCTTTCTTTTTCAAAGAAAGGAATGCTCTTCTCTACAACTGAAGAGCAAGTTATCACTACAGAGTACAGTGAGGGAAGCAACCATCCCCTTTTAAAACAGCCCTTTTGAAGCAACATGCAAAACAGAACATGCAATTCTGAGCTCCTCTTTGGTGGTAGTTGTTGTTCTAGTTGTTGTTCTCTCTCTCTCTCTCTCTCTCTCTCTCTCTCTCTCTCTCTCTCTCTCTCTCTCTCTCTCTCTCTCTCTCTCTCTCTCTCTCTCTCTCTCTCTCTCTCTCTCTCTCTCTCTCTCTCTCTCTCTCTCTCTCTCTCTCTCTCTCTCTCTCTCTCTCTCTCTCTCTCTCTCTCTCTCTCTCTCTCTCTCTCTCTCTCTCTCAGAGCTAAGTGTGGTAGAATTCAAAGCAGTGCAAATACAAACATAAAAGGGTTGTCAGGGAATGATTTAAGGAGGGAGACTGACGGAGTTTAACACATCCGCATCTTCTGAGGCAAAGACGCAAGGCAATGCAATTGCAGCCTGTAACTGCTTGAGCAGTAATAGTTAAGATTGATGATGAAAATGGTTGCACAGGGACTAGTGGGCTGAACTGAAAAGGAATTAGGTATCAGGAAACTTTATTAGCAGTGACTTTGTATAGGCAATTAAATTATTAGGCAAAAGAGATTGTTACAATGTGTTACAGTTTCCCAGATAAAAGAAGAGGAGGGGAAAAAAAAAGGGGGTGTGGGGTGTGAGCCAACATTTTATACAGATAGCCAGACTACTTATGGGGGAGTTGGTTTCTAGCCCTGGAATTTTTGATGTAAATATGTATATATTTGGTATAAACAAAGACTTATAGAATTTATTATACTAAATAGTTACAATTCCTCTGATAGACATTTGTTAACTCACTACATAGTCTAGCATAGAGAGGGCCAGCAAAAAAATAACTGCTAATTAGGGTAAAAATCACACTGCACATCTTCTGCCCATTTTCCTCCATGTGGCTTGTGCTCTTTCTCTGCCAGGGCATCTGGTGACCTCCTCTTCGTGTGTTTGCCTTAACATACCATTGCACTGATGGCAGCCCTTGCCCTCTTCCCTGATGTGACCTGTGCCCTCTTCTTGCCCGTCTTCTCCCTGGGCAGGGGGACAGGGCAGGACAGGACGGCAGTGGGCCTCTGGGCTCTCCCTCCACCCGCCTCAGCCCACACCATGAATCCGTTGGGCTAAAGAAAACTCGTGTTCATAACATGGCGGCTTTCAAGGTAAAGGATCATCAGGCAGTGTCTGCAAACTCTGCTTTGTATTTACTTTTCTCCAATGTAAATGTGGGTCAAAAAATAGGTATTCCTTCCTAAAATAAGGTTATGTATCTGGACTAGGCCTAAGGAGATTATTTTAGGCCTGTGTTGTACCTATATTTCTCAAATTTGCTTTATTATGGAAATATTTAGAGAGACACAATGATACCAGTGCTAGTGGCACCAACACACATGGAATAGAGTGTTAGACAAAGCAAAGAATATTCTTTACTTTTTCTTTCAGTACATTCAGGTTTTAGGATTACATATAAATCTTTTTAATGGTGACTAACTAGTTGCTGGTGATTTTTCATTGCTTTATCCTCAACTGAAAATCTATGTAAAGGGCAGGCTAAATAATTTACAGGTTTAATGTTGGAGTGGTGAGTTATTCCTTCAAGGACAGCATTTCCTGGCTGCTTTTTCATGCTTGAAGGGGTTCCTCTGCACACACAGAGAAGCCTTCATGAAGCACGCGATCAGCGATCGCATTTAGCTCTGGTACTCTTTAAAACAACAGAGGTAGAGGTCTTTCCCACAACCTCAGCACACGTTTCTTCACTCTCCTCTTTCTTTCTCATTCATAAATATGGTAACTGGTCACAGCAGTCATTTTCACCACTGTTTGATTAGGAGTCACGCTGTATAAAACAGGCAGAAAGCAGCATTGCACTTCCTAATGCTTCCCGAGTGGTTTTACTCCAAAGCATAATTAATAATTTCTTTTAGACATCTTAATGTTTCGTTCTGTTGGTTCAATGTGAAGACGTCTTTTTCTGGACAGTCTTATCAGAAAGCTTTTTCAGCTGTTCTCAACCATTGTGATAGCAAGGAGAATAGAAATAGTTCTTCCACTTGCTGTATTTGTGATTGTTATTAGCAAATATCTTTTAATACCTGCAACAAGAACTACTGAAAATGTATGGTACATCATTTGGATCATAAATGTGAAATCTGATGAAAAGATACAAAGAACCTAAATTGTATGTTGTCCTGTGCACGTTGATTTTCAGTACAGAGCTGCCAGCTAAGGCACATGTGTGTCTGTGTGGAGTCATGGACACATGAAATGATATCCCAGGATATCTTAAGTGGCCTAAGGGAAAAAAAAAAATACATCCATATGACAGCACTTTAAGCTGCCCCAAACTGAGAGCTTTCCCCACATTCCAGTCCCAGATAACAGCTTTCTTAAACAGTTCTTCGTTTTGTTGTCCTGAGACTTTTGCCAGGCTTTGGGTTTTCAGTCATGAGGCGGCTCTGTGCAGGCAGTTGTGCTGAGTCACGGCTGCACAGGACAGAGGCTCAACCCTTTTTCATTAAATTAACATGTGCATCTGTAAGGAAGCAACGTGACCCTTCAGCTCTCCAGACGAAGAACAGCTTGAACCTGGTCTGATAGGTGGCAGTGTGGAAAGTGGTGTCTGCAGTCCAGCCCTGAAGTCCAACACCTTCCTCCTCACTGGGAGACTGGAAGTGGAAGTCTTTGCAAAGGTTGGGTACAGAAAATCTTGTCCTAATAGAGGACATCCCATGCCCTTTCTCTCCTGCAGCTGTCTCAAAGCAGGGAAAAGTTTTCCCCACGGCTGGCCCACCGCAGTGTGGCCACCACAGCCCACACCTGTGTCAGGGCCCGGAGAAGGGGAGTCATGACACTGAGATTCAAGTGCATGAGTGAGTTTTTAATGTCCTGGCTTATTAAAGCAGATAGGTTTATATGACAAACAATTCTGTAGAATAGTTAGGAAACTCTTGATGTACATCTTTTAAGTAGGCATAATCCTGATTTACAGAGAACACGTTTTGGTCTGCACCATCTTAATGTAGCAATACTAGCGTCTAATTTCTCCTGGGTATAATTTTCATTGACTATAGGAGAGAAGTAAATGCACAAAGGAATGAATGAATCCATTCAACAAAAATGCATTGCACATGAATACTTACACTGGCTGAAGATTTTCACGTTATGTCTAATTGACCATGATGTATTGTTTTACAAATTTCCTTGATTTCAGCAGTTTTCATAGTTCTGTGAATCTCCGTTTGCTTGAAGATTTTTCTCTTTTTTCGCTACTACTTCTTTTCAAAGTAGTTTTCCCTATTGGCCTTTAGTTATAACTTACCTTCTAGTACATTCAAATTGTAGTGCTTATTTAAGTGCACACACCTCTAATCTGCTAAATATTAGGTACACACATACACATGCAACTCACATGCATGCAGACATAGAAACGCAGAAATTATTCTGCAGAAAGTTGCATCCTGAAGACAAAAATTAAGAGGGATTGTCAAAATGTGCTAGTTGTCTGTAAAGCTCTTCTATATTGGTAATTGTTTAAAAGTCAATGGATCTGCATCAGATATATATACCCAACTGCCCCTCAATTATTAATTACCTGTTTGGCTGAGAATCTTAGCAAATATTCCTGTTACCTTCCTGCTAATGACTTTCTTAGATGTGTACTTTACATGTTGGACAAGCATTGGCTGTGCTTGTAGAGCTCTTAAAGAAAGCATTGACTGCCTTCATTCGTATCACAAATAAATTACCTGACATCTACTCAGGGTATATCCTTGTTTATTCTTACCGTTGAACTTCAGATTAATTATTTCTGTTGAACTGTCTCTAGTTACTTCCCAAACAATTACTTACATATTAAACTTGTCCCTTCTAGCTATTCCTTGTCTTTCTTGTGCAGATTCCCAGTCCCTAATGAGATATTGCCTTCTTCTTCTGCAAATGCTCCTATAAATTCACAATCTGCATTATCCATATGTGTATTTTCTTAGTTGTCTGTGAATTGCTGGATTAAGGGTTTCCAACTCCAGACACTTGTGCAGCAGTCTTTCTGCACAATACTCTGTATAACCCATTTCTGATCAATCCAACTGAGAAAAATCAGAAGGCAAATTTCAGAGATTTCTCCATAAGCTTTGGACACTCCAGTTTTCTTTCTCCACCAGCTTTGGATATGTCTTTCAGGCTCAGCTTTAAGGGCTGAAACATTAAACCGTGAACTGCCCGGCATCAGTATGAGCTGATAGCCTAGCTGTTCCAGAAACCTTTACAGGTACTCCTGGTGGTTTGGTTGATGGCCTACAGGTGGTCCTATGGACTGAAAGAACCCAGGTATAACAAGGCACAGTATTTTTAGCTAGGCAGATCCTTTATCCTATGTAAAAGGATATATCTGTAATGCTTTATGCTTGTTATCATTTGGTGGGCAGCCTGCATTACGACCGCCACGTGAGGCAGGGGATGAATTTGTACTGAGCCCTCACTGCTCAGTGAGCAACCCCCCAGGATCATTTCTGGCACACCATTGAAACTGGGATCTGAAAGTGCAGTGGAAAACCAAGATGTGGCTGTGTAATTAAAGATTGTGCCATAATCCGTTTGCACAGGAGGATAGAGTTAATATTTCCTTGGCAACCTTTTCTGCAATGTTCTCCATTTTGCAAACCTAAACAGTTTGTTGACTCTGATGTTGCAGTTACTTTCTGCAAATACATTCCTTTTTCTGAAGTCTTGGTTTTTGTAGTTAAAAAATGTATAAACATTTTAATTTAGAATGAATCTTTCTTTAATATATCTTGGTCAAAAAATGGGATTTTGAACTAAACCACAATACTTTCATGGTATTTGCAAGGTATTGGAATAGGAAGGCAAATAAATGTTTGTCTTCAACAAAATATTTCTGGTGAAGAACAGAAAAAATACTTTTTTCCCAAAGGAATTCAGTGGAGGTTCATGTTGAGACTTCAGAAACCTAGCTGTAAATGGGCTGTGCCTTTGTAAGGTAGAAAGAAGCTGAGCTCACAGATAAAAACCAAGTAGTGAGAAAAAATATTGCTCACTACATGCAGTCCATTGTTGTGAAAGAATAATCATGTTCTTTCTAAGGAAAGTGGTGTTAGAAAATTAGAATATACTTAATATAGTGGTTTAGCTGCACATCAGCCTGTAATAAGCTGACAACAGGAGGGAATTATCCTGTTAGGAAGCCTTTCTTTCCATACGTGGGAAGCAGTCAGTTCTGGGGTGACTGTAGAGGGCAGGTTGTGTTTAGAACCCCATTCTGCTGCAGGCATCAAAGATTAGCCGACCTCCAGGGTCATGTCTGATATTCTCAAAAGACTGGAGAAAGATGCACTGGCCATGTAAAATGACATTATTTATTTATATCTTAATCCATCAGTTTTGGAGAACTTGGCATTCAAATAAAATAAAGTGGCTGCTGAGAATCAGAGTGAAACAATATTGTGCGAAACATCATTTTCCAGTCACTAAACTGCATTTTGTATTTGTGAACCCCATCCCTGAAGTTGTGGCCAAGGAAGCAATTGTATGATTGCCTCTTTTTATCAGACAGCTTGCTTTCTAGCATGGGCAATTTTCCATACCAATCCATCACACTGAAACACTGCTCCTCTGAGCCCCACACCACCATGGATAACTATGGCAGCAGGGAACCTATGTGGAATTACTACAATGATATCCTCTACCAAATTGCATGAACTGGTCACAAAGCAAGGTCACAAAATATGTGTTGTTCCTGCTGCCACACTAAAAGGAGCTCCAACACCAGACACATTTTGTAACCTGCTTCTTTAGCTCTGCAGCTCCCTCTCAATCTTTTTTTTTTTTTTAATCTTCCAAATTAGACTAGTATTTTAGCTGTAAGGCTTTGAAATCAAGATTTTGTTTATCACCTTTGAAAATATTAATGTACTTAAATGAGAAAAACACTGAGACGTACAAGATCTGTCCCTGTACACACAAAAAGTACATGAAAGCCTTTCACACAATTAAATAGATTTATTGTTGTTGTTGGGTGCTCTTTTCTGTATAACAAAGAAAAGAGCAATCTAATATGGGAATCAAACAAGCAAGATGTCCTTTATGAAGTGGAGCTGATAATGAGCATTTGAAGACTTCTGTTTCCCTCTTTGCACTGATATGAAACAGCAGGTGATTTCCTTTAACTATGAAGGGTACAATAAATTAATATTGCCAAGAGGCATTGAGGAAGACACGTTCCACTACTAATAAAATATTGATAAAGATGTGAAATTTTTGTCACATTAAATATGCTTCACATTTGGTACTCTAGAAGAAAAACTGAGAGCGCAGCGTTTAATCCAGCCATCATCTATGAATGAAAATGTCATTTCAAGAGATGAAAACAGTATGGAGTAGAGGCAATTTTTAAAAGATGCATATCTTTCTTCAGTTTTTATGCAGACTACATGCCTGCTTGTTCAGATGTGTGACTATATCAGCACACAAATTATAGATATAAGAATACCTATAGCTGTGCAAGTTTCAGTAAAAACACCTTGAAGCTTCAAAGACAAAAGAGTTCTTCCCCATTTTATGGCAGTTTCCTTGTGTAAAGTGTGGCCTCAGTCCTTATTCACTGTCTGCTTTCCAGCCCTGTTATGGATACATAATGAATAGCTGTAGTCAGCTCCAGACACAAATGCAGGAGAATGTTTTACGACCGACGCTCTCGTGATTTGCTGGAAGGACATTTCTCACTGACCCCTCCGCGGAGACTGAGCAACCCTTCCAGAAATCGCATGAGAAGGTCTCAGGTCGGATGTTCAGAGGAAGAGGAACGTGCAAATAGCAACCGCCTGTAAAACATTTGGTTTGGGTGACGTACCGCCTTCCCATAGCAATTCGGTCTTGGAGGCCAGGTCACTCTCCAGAGTGGCACTAAGCTGCCTTGACTGTAAAACTGTTGTCCTTTCTCATCCTTTAATCCCCTGCCACGTTGACTGCCAGCCTCCCAATAGCGTTGGTCAACCCTCTCGTCTTGCTGAGTACCAGTAGAAACGTGTTTTCTGGCATCTGCAGGAAAACTTCGGGGGTCTGCACAGAACAACATGCTGCACAGAGCTGTTTCTCTCTGCCCAGCCTGGATTTATTCCCCAAGCATAATCCAGCTTGTGGGCTGGGGGAGGCAGCACTGCTGAGATAAAGAAAAACACTGAACCCTTTTAGCTTAAAATAAACAAAGAAATCTAATAAAGTGGTGGGAAAAAATATTGCAAGTTATTAAAGCTTATTTAAGTGATAGATTTTTGAAAATGGGGATTTTCAATAGAAGGTGTCCGCTCACCCTCAGCAGCACTGCCATCTTGGCCTATATATACACTTTTCTAGTTGGGGGGAGAGGTGCCTGTCCCTCTGACAGACTGCCCCATGGTATGGATATAACCATGCCTAGACACACACAATTAGGCTACGGCAGTGTCTCATAACCTATTGCCCATCAATCCAAGATATGTGGGAGTTACACTAGCATCACATCCTCTGGAGACCTTCAAATGACTGCAGTGATAAAAAGAAAGTAATTGTCGAGAAAATGTGTTTTTCTCCCCAGATTGCGCTGGGCTTTGAGCAGGACATCTTCTCTCTCGTTTTGGGGATTGAAGGGGGCCTGCCTGCTATATAACCCGCTGAATCTGCTGCCTTGAAATGCAGACCACCTATAACACACATTGCACTAGCCTTGCTCTGTGGTTCAACCCAGATTGCTCTGTTTCTCTCCCCAGTTTTCAGCTCAGAATAAAAGCCCACAGGGACCCCGTTCAATTTCTGGGTATACTTTACATGCGGCATTTGGGACAAGTAGGCTTTCAAAGCCTAGCTGTTGCAGTGCAAGCACAGTGTAGTGAGTAGCCTACCAAGGGTCCCAAGTGTTGAACTGGGATATTTTTCTCCCCATGAAAGATAGAAAGGGGATTTCACAGCATAATGGAACATTTGAGAGCTGAAAAACCATGACTGTTAAAAGAACACCTTCTCCTAGTAGTCCCTGGACAGGTTTGAAATCCATACTTGAGAAATGTCATTTCTCTTGTCATACATTCCTTATCTGTACATCTTAGAGACCCCGGTTTGATTTTGTCACACATGAGTTATTTCTGTGCTCAAAAATTTTTAAGAGATTTGTTCAAGATTATGTAGTAAATAATTGATTTGTCCCTGATACTGTATTTTTCATCTAGCTGTGTTTTGGAGCACACAGAATAAACGCTTTGAAAAAGCAGCGATCCTTTTAACCTACTGCTGAAAGCTAGAATGAATCTCGCATTTTTTGTTAACTTTATTTTCACCATTTTCAAAGCAACACAGCGTTACACTCCCATAATGACCAGTCTCCTGTAAGGCATTTCAGAAGAAAAAGTCAAAGGCAACAGAAACGAGTATTTCTTCCCAAAGACTAGGGATGATGCATCCAGTCATTCTCACTGCCCACAGGCCTCTTACATTACTCTTCCGCTCTTTAGGGCTTGTTTTTCCCTGGAGGTTTGGGTTGTGTTTTGTTATTGCTGCCGATGAGGCTCCCACTTGCTGGTGTTTTGCAGGGAACACTCCACAGACCCTTTACTGGTAACAACAGAGGGAATGAGAGTTTATTGATGATACTCTTTTAAAGAAACTGTGAGGAGAAAGAAGCGAAAGTCTGTTACTTTTTGAAAAATGTAACATATGCCTGTTTTTTTAAATAAAAATATTTTTTTGTTTTAAACAGTGAAAGGAAAGTAGACCCAGTGGTATAATAAATACATGGAGATATTCACTAGCAAACTTCACATAATATTAAAAACTGTAAACCTGTCTTTGCTTTAATTAAACTACTAAAGCAGTTAATCTTTTAACCAGAAGAATTATTGCTCTGAAGTGAAAGAATGGAAAGGAACAGGCAAAAACCCATGATTATTAAAAACTGTAAACCTGTCTTTGCTTTAATTAAACTACTAAAGCAGTTAATCTTTTAACCAGAAGAATTATTGCTCTGAAGTGAAAGAATGGAAAGGAACAGGTAAAAAACCCATGATAAATTAAATCTCTCATCTTTAATTATTTAGTATGCCATAATATTTATGTGAAGCTTCTAATTTTTATATGCCTATATGTCACAGAGCTTGTCATCCATGCCAGTGTGTTGGGGGCCCAAGCGCGGGGCACAGCTCTCGTCTCCCCAGTGTCTTGGCTTTCAGTCTCTACACTGCTTGCATCCTTCTTCCAGAAAGACTCCCCTCCCTCAGTGGTATGGCATAAAAAGGTAGCTCAGGTTGCCTTGGAAACCTTAATTTTGACTTCAGCGGCTTGTTTGCTGGTTAAGATTTCCATCTTTAAAATTGCATTAATTTTTCAAAGTGTTAATTATTTATATAAACACATTTCTTTTGCAGTGTTTGAACAGTTCACAGCAGACATTGTGGGAATCTAATTTAGAGTAAGGGTTTCATGCAGTTGGGAGTAACGATTAAAGAGAAACTACAGAAGTGACCTCTATACCTATTTACCCTTGATAATTTGCAGGGCTACATCTTGGTTGCTCAGTATATTTTCATAACTCAGTGGACACTCATGGATTTTCCTTCAGAAGAATTGATGTCATTCCTTAGGGGTGTGCATATTGTCTTTGGAAATTATGAGTCATAGCCTGTTGGGGAGCGAACAATAAAAATCTAGAGAATTTAGCCTGTGATCTATTTTATATCTGTTACAGTTTTCAGCAACTCTTGAAAATCAGGCAGGATTATAGTTTCTCAACCACAAGCCCCAAACGGAATATTTTTCAGTCTCAAAAGATGCAGAAATGTGACTTCTGGTAATTTCTCAATGTAATACTTTGCATGTATTTGCATTGCAGGGGGGTTGGACTACATGACCTTTAAGGTCCCTTCCAACCCAAACTATTCTGTGATTCTGTGACTCTCTGTTAGCAGCATGACCCATCTACAAGTCACTGGGAGTCACAGTAACTTAATGACTGTGGCATTCTGGAAATGCAAGGATCAGACCTGAAGAGACACAAAGTTCTGATTTAAATTCAAAGGAGAACTAGTAAAAATTGTAATTATTTTAGGTCCCGTGGCTTTTTATGAAAACTGAGTTTCATCTCTTCAGCCTGAGAGAGGAAATAAACAAAACCTCAACATGCATCAAAAATAACTGACTCCTGAAGGAACAGCAGTTTGTAATTTATAAGAAGTTTCACACATACCTCCTATATCACCCATCTAGGTGATACTCACCCATCTAGCAATACCCGCCTTCCTTACAAACAGAATAAACAGGAATCAGAAAAAATCACGGAGGGAAAAAATCATGGGTGCGGGGAAAAGGGGAACACAGCTAAGAGGTGTGAGAGATGGAAACCATAGTCACAAAGGCGTCTGTAAGGTTAGTTCTGTGTGGGCACTGAAGTCCTGTTCAACATATGATTAAAGAGTGTGAGCCACATCAGTACAAAGTGGCTTTGCAAGCCTCTGCTGTGGGTTTGATTGAATGCTGGTCTGGAAGGCCATGTCACCGTCAGATATATTCACTGATGGTATGCAAAAAAATCATCACCTATTGCAATCCACCAGTAAGTTGAGAATGAGAGATTTCAGCCCATAAGAATCATTATTCTCTAGTGCTCTGAGACTAATGATGCCTATATGCATGTACAATGGGTTAGTGTACCCCAATGTTACCTTCCTCCCCCTTTTTTTACATAATTTTGGAAAGTTGCTACAGGTGGCCCGGGACATAGCATCCAAAGGAACAGTCTCCATCAGTCTGGTTTGACAGAGATTCACAGAACTCCCATTTTTTCTTAAGTTTCATGACTCCCGACATCTCCCTTTCCTCCCAGCAGCAACAATTTATTTCCTTCAGAGCTGAGGAATGTACATGCTCATTGGTGCCACTTGCTGCTTTTTTTGTGGGTGGGCATATCCTGCAGCGTGGGATATTTCTGTGATCCATCCATCTGCATAGCTGGCATCGTGTCTTGCTTCTGTGCCCTCGACGGCTTTACATGCATCATCCTGACTTGCAACCTGGCTGTGTGCATCCTCGGGGTATGCGTGCGTGCATGATCTGTGTTTGCTGTATTTCTAATGCTCCCTGACTGCTTCTCACGTTAACCTAATTTAAAGCAAATACCGTGTGTCAACACAAAACCAGTGACTTCTATTTCAAAAATCCATAAGGACAACATATAATCTCCAAATTCTGTTCCGGCCTATAGATCATGCTGTGAAAATCAGAGTGGTTATATGAAGTTTATTGAACAGTAAGTGGCTCGAAATCTCTAGTAATATCCACAGACTGTTATTGATATTAAGTGAAGTGGCAGATGCGCATTATTAACTTCTGCATAACAACAGTGGCCTGCGACAGTGTAATCTTCCAGTCTTACCTTCTTCTCTGTTTACGAAATTGCCACTGACATTCTTCCCCTGAATCATATCATGAGCCACCAGCTGAAAGATTATTTCAGGGAAGATGAGTAGGAAAGAAGGATCTTGAACAGTTTATCTGAGCTGAAAGACATGGACATTGCTGATAAGATTTATTTATATAAAAAATAAATTCTCTTTATTTTCTGGAAGCCTTAGCAAAATAGAGTTAAAATGATTGTGCTGTTTTGGTTTACTTAAGCAGGTAATATTTTTTAAAAGCATAATGGTGCAATGGGTTCTACATTACATTTCACTGTAAGTGTTCAAAAGTCTGAAAAAATGAAATATTATCTTCTGATGGACTGAAACATATTTAAACATTCAGGGGGATGGAACACCTCTCCTATGAAGAAAGGCTGAGAGAGTTGGGGTTGTTCAACCTAGAGAAGAGAAGGCTTCGGGGAGACCTTCTTGCAGCCTCTCAGTACTTAAAGGGGGCTTATAAAAAAGATGGCAGCAAACTTTTTAGCAGGGCCTGTTGCAACAGGACAAGGGGGAATGGCTGTAAACTAAAGGGGGGTAGATTTAGACTAGATACAAGGAAGACATTTTTTACACTGAGGGTGGTGAAACACTGGCACAGGTTGCCCAGAGAGGTGGTGGATGCCCCATCCCTGGCAACATTCAAGGTCAGGTTGGACGGGGCTCTGAGCAACCTGATCTAGTTGAAGATGTCCCTGCCCACGGCAGGGGGGTTGGACTAGATGACCTTTAAAGGTCCCTTCCAACCCAAACTATTCTATGATTCTGTGATTCTATGAGTCTAAATTTCAGAGAATTTTATTCAACCTAGTGTACATTCTTTTTCCTCCATTTTGTAAGCATTGCATTTGGCTGAAAAATAAGCGAATTGTTGAATCAACGGCAATCTGAGGAGCTAGGCAATTACTCCCTCTCTTGTTCATGGCTTTGGAATCACTAGTCCATGTAGTTGCAAGAAGTGGTTCATTTGGAATTGATAATTAAGTAAATGCTTTAAAATCTTAGAGCAGATCTGTCTGGTGGGGCAGACTCTGCTCTGCTCTGACAACTGGTGCCTACGTCGGTAAGCATTGCCAATATATGCAGCTTGAATAAGTCTTGTGCTTCCTATGTTTCAAAATCTCCATGAGATTAATGTGATGCTTATGGCTGCTGCAGGTGAGTGTAAGTGACCTCACTGCAAACATCTACACGTTACTACAGGGGGTTTTTTTAATAAGCAAAAGTGCAAAAAATTGAAAGGATAACTGGAAGAATAATGGTAATATAACAAACAGTCCTTTTAAGTCCTACATATAAAACGTACAAGGGTGGCTATGTGAGGTGGAAAGATTTCTGAATAATATTGTGGCATACCAGACCTGTGCTCACATAACACAGCTAGTCCCGGACAGTGAGTTCTCAAGAGGTTTGCAGAGCCTGGCAGAGACTGAGAAGACTGAATTTGCTCTTTAAATGTCGAAGGGTCAGAGCTAGGGATTAGCTGTGGTTAAATTGTGGTATTTTCTTGAACTATATTAAATTCAGAAAACTAAATGAGGCTTTTTCGGCATTGTACCAATATTAGAATTAATTGTATATTTTTTTCTAATTGCATTGCTTATATGAGAAGAATGTTGAATTAAAAATACATGCTCTTGAGAGAATCCCCTGAGGCAGCTGCTATCAAGGACCTCCCCTGAACACACCCAGTGTGCACAGTGCCACAGGAAAGCACATGAATATGTTCAATCACTGTGGTTTGTTAAGGGAGATATTGAATAATTTTTCACAAAATGACTAGCGTATTTAGACGTACAGGAAAACCAATGTAAATGGAGTCTTCTCACACAAGGTTGCAAAGACAGTAAATAGAAAGAATTGTGTTACAGTGAGGAAAAATAATTGTCAGAGCTAAGACAGAAAATAACATTATCTTCAACATAATAAGCAACTGTTAATTATTGGGCTCATAGGCTGCAATGCCTCTGCCAACAGTGTTTTGTAAAACAATTTTCATTCTCCATTATCTATTTTCACTTGGTGTGAAAGATTATACAGATGCAGCATGAAAAATGACGGAGTAAGAATCTATCTTCTGATCTAGAACATCTATCTGATCCAACCCTAAAAGAAAAATTACGCGATTTATTTACTGCCCTAGCTACATCGCTCAGTTTTATACCAATGTTACTACCTGGTGTCAGCAACTGCCAGAGCTTCTCCGTGTCCTTGGCACTCCTCGGGGCTCCGCAGGCAGCTCCCTCTCCCTCCCCTTCTCCACTCTCGAAACTTGGGAAATGACAAGTTCTCACATTGTGTCCTGAAAGCTATCAAATGCTGTTCAGTCAGAGATCTGGCAGGCTGAGGCAAGAAATGCAATTTAAAGGCAGAAAGGAAAATCCTGGAAATATCCTCTGGCTGTGTCATCCCTGTTATATCACAAAAGAGCACAAGTTTTTTGGGAAATACTTGGGTGGTACCTGCTCCATCTGGCTGCACCTGTGCAGGATGCGCTGAGCCCCTGGCAGTGATGAGCACAGTATAAAAGCAAAAATAACCCCTGGAGATTTCAGAGGAGGATGAACAACAGTCCAGGCACCCGGGCCCATGAAAGGATGCAGGTCACCAAGCTGATGGCCATGAGGACCTGTCCCAGTGAGCCGGGAGGGTGCATTGGACTCCTCCACGGGTATTTTCCCACAGCCACTGCTTCTCAACTGGCTCATGGGTGTTTTGTGGTGATGCACTGGGAGGGTACTGATTGCATCCTTAGGGAGTCTGGTAGCCCTGCGTGGGGCAGGTTAAACTGCTGGGGCTTAAGATGCCACCAGCCACATATTTTCTGAAATATATAAAGTGTGGCCAGGGTCTGAGTTGTTGCTGAAATGCATATACGCAGCACCTCCAAACGCAGGTCTCGCGTTATGAGCGTGAAATCCCCCCAAGACAAAACTGAAAGGGGAATGACACATGGCAGGTCACAGCTCAGACTGGGGAGGCAATGACAGACTTGGATAGTCTCAGACTTCGTAGTCCTGTCACCTGTAAGACATTCCTAGTGTTTGCATGGAAACAAAGTGCTCTTATCTTTAACTTCACCCATGTTTTGCTTCAGATAAGTAGACTACTGTAAAACAAATCCAGCTTTGAAGAGTTAGTGCTGCCTGCACAGAGGTTTTATAGGTTCTCAACTTTAAACAGCCATAGCATGTATTCCCTAGGCTTTACCAGATGCGAACACATCTAAAATAATTCTCATTTGCATGATTCTATGTTTTGTAAATGCAGATGCTAAAAAGCATTGGTGTTTCTTCAAACCCAAGTGAATATTGTTTTGGAAGCACGTGATTTGGTGTTTTTGTAAGCCGAAATATTTGTGTAGCTCTGTTCTTATAGCCAGGGTGGTATGGGGATATAAAAAGGCAAAATATTTACAGGGAAAGGTAATATTATTTATTAGACTATCTGACAGAATTGGGAAAAAGTTAAGCAAGGTTTCAGACACACGAGGTCTTCCTCAGGTCTGGTGTAGGTGTCATAAGCTTTAAACTATATTTAAACTACTTTGAGCTTAAGTTGATTCTGTTAATAGTTAGATGATTCACAAGAAAAAAGTCCTTGGTACTTGAGGACTAGAGGTGGATATTAGAAAAGGGAGAGGTGAAAAAAGCATTAGTTCTTCTAGGACAAAGAAAGAAAAGTAATAACCAGCTGTGAAATAGCAAGGGTCTAGCTGGGAGTGAGAAAAATTGTAATGTGCCATAAAGTCACCTTCCCCTCTGAGTCTATAATTTTAAGTGTCCACTTGAGTTATGAATTTCAGTTCCCAGACTTGGCTTTTGAAGGTATTTTTAAGACTTTCATGGGGACAAGGGCTGAGAAGTCAGAGATGTAGTGGCTATTCTGTGGAAACAGATTTCCCACTGACAACTGGATATCTCTGTCCTCTGTCGATTATCTGAAGCATCCTCGTTCTAGTGTAGAGCGGCTCATTTTTGGCAGGGTATCCAGTGCATTGGGTAGAGGGTAGCAAATCCAGGGCTGTAGGATGCCCAGACTGTGATGCTTCTGGTGTGGGAAGCAGTTACTGAATGGGGCTGCATCCATGTTGACAGATTTTGGGTTTAGGGATCTCCGATATGATGCTGTATTTTGGTCTGCAAGAATTTTGCTTCTGACGTTAAGATTGACAAGTTGAGGGGGGTTGCTGATCGCCAGGAAAGGCAGTAGTAGGAAAAGTTACTTTAAATTATGATCATCCAAATTGTTTGTTGATATTTTTCCCCATTTCCACGTAGGGTGTTTTGTGATGAACAGAAGTACATGACCACTGGGGTTTTCATTCTGTATTCTGTTAAGTGTATACACTGTTCATACCCCTAAACACAAGTCCTTGCTGGGGGTGGGGGCAGCTGTCTTTAGAAAATTTAGATTGATGAGGTGGATGTTGCCAGTGTCCTCAGGGGACTTCAAGGGTGATGTAACCATAACCTTTTTTGTATGTTTTCAATGCCTGTTGGATTTGTGGAGGTGGGATTGCTGCTCTGTGGGGGGTGAAAATGTTTAAACATTTGACACTGTGGTAAAACTGACACAGATGCAAAAACATATCCCCAGCTGGATTAGAAAGAAGCGGAAAGTGAATTTGGAACAGTTGCCTCACCTACAGTACTTGTAAATGACAATGTAAGAAAGCCTGAGAAACAGCTGGAAAAGGGTCTTGTTCTACTGTATATTAGTGGAGACAAAAAAGCGAAGAAAGTTATGTTGAGGTTTGGGAGTGCAATATTGATCAAATCACACCTGAAGACATTGTTAAGTCGTACACCTCTTTGCCTCCTTTATAAATAGCTATGTTTGGTTTTTAACCTGTCCTTACAGTTCAGTCACTTTTTTTCGTCTTGGGGATAGCTTTATTCTCCATGAGAGCTGTTTTGTCTGGAGGTTCCTTCATGAAGTGAAAGCTAGAAGTGAAGTGGATAAAATTCTGAACAGCGTAGGTGTCACTTCAGATTACGGCTTTCAGCTCCGCCTGTAAGGTTGCACGAAGAAGTACAAAATGGAAGTTAAAAATGTTTGAAGATGGAGTTGAGGGACCTATTTTGGCAGGGTCACATTTAAGGATAAATACTGGAGAAAGAGCATGTCCTGGATTTTGGCAATTTCTCATCTGCGGCAATGTGGGGCCAGACCTTCTACTGCCGCCGTCCCATCAAAGACTGCGGTGGAGCTGTGGTGATTTACCCCACGGGTGTCTGCCTACCCCCTTTCTTGCAGCACAGCCTCTGCTGTCTCAGAAAAAAGCATTTCCATTGTATTTTTTCTGGAATACATTTACTTCTTGCTTTCTCCAACCACTCACTGTCTGCCTCATGAGCCTGTGACAGCTCAGGAGAGGCACCGCAGGTCCTGCTTCTGGATGGAGATTACCCAAAGCCAATGGTGTCCTAACCAAAATTTCTTCTAACTGTGATTCATTTAAGCTTAAAGAGATAATAACTGAAAAATAAGACATGATATTACCTTAAGTGTCAGTTGATGGAATATCAGTAGGCCTGAGGTACATATTTTGAGGACAACTTGAACGCACTGTAATTGGGAAAGATTTATTACTGAGGACAACCTCTGACTGAAATGAGCCAACTTCTCCCTGTATAGCATGCCCTGAAATTTAAATACATGTCAGAAGAAGTACTAAATATAGCTACTGGCATTATTGTTAGCATAAGCAGAGCTGGTATTTATAAAACCAATATCCTTTCTGCTATGGTGTGCTAACAGCCTTTGCCTAATTACTAATATTTGCAGTTGAGGGAATTTTGATATGATGAATTGCCTATTACTTGATGAGACATTTTGGACGCAATTTAAATTCAGCGTCAGTGTTCCACTTCAGTAATATGCCATATTTTCACCATTTTTTAATTTACCTTACTCAGTCCTACAGATTTACTTTAGATTATGACAAGACCAATAAAAATCCAGAAGCCACTCACACCCTTGGCTAGTGGTGCTGGCTAAAGCTGTGTTACTCGTCACAGACTGCATGGAATATATGGGAGCATCCAACAGCAGTGGTATTGCCAAAAATTCTCTGTTTAAAAAAAATAAATTCTTTTGCAAATCATTTATTTTACTCTGTAAAATGCTCCCTTCTGCCTTATACCCAGATCATTCTACCTCATGGAGTCCATATTTTTGTGTAGATGCAGTGTTCACTATTTATCTACTGTTTTAACAAATATATTTAAAAGTGTACGAGACCCATGTGGTTCACATGGGTCCAGTGAATATGTTATGAACTTCTGTTTAATTTTGCTTTCCACCTCTGCAAGGGTTGTGATTTTTTTTCCTTCTGTGTGTGAATTTAAATAAAATTTCTGGGGTCTTTCACAGTTTACCAAAGGAGTTAAAATCAACTCATTTAAATGTAGTTCTCCTAGGAGAGTGACTGAGGAGGAGGTCATGGTGTGGTTATATGTTGATGTTTTCTAAGATTGTAAACAGTGCTTACATTTTTTTGGTAATAATGCAGGGGGGAAGGAATGGGTTGGCTAAACAAATGGTGTGTCATGGTCAATGAACCAGTTGCTTATTCTCTGTATAGCCTAAGCCAGAAAAAGATGAGGACATATACTAGTACAGGTTTCCTTCATGCTTGAGTACTTGACTAGCCATACAGAGGCTGAAGAAGTGCTGTAGCATGGGATGTGAGAGTCCTCAGGGATCGTCACATTAATAATTGCTCTCAGTAGCCCAGGAGGAGGAGGAACTTCAGATAAAAGATGTGCTGTAAGGGAAAATAACGCCCTGTGTAATTTTGGAACATTTAGATTCTTTTTTATTTTAATGCAATCGTAGGTCATGTTATACCTATGGTTGCAAAAGTTTCCTGAAGAAAACAAGGACTGAGCCCCAGTGAAGGGAGGCTGTTTTCGGATTTCATTGCAAGCTGCGAATAGGAATGACCTGGTCCCGGGGGGCCAGCAGCTCCGGTCAGCCTCAGAGCGGCACTGGCCTACGCTGCCTTTGCAGGAAAGCCCTAGGAGGATGTGAGGGTTGAGTGTTTACCCTCTCAGCTGGGAGGTTTTATTTGCATCATGTAATACCATCTGTTCGCACGATTTGGGCAGGGTTCAATTTGTCCTAAGACAGGAAAGCTTTGGAGAAAGAGCCACCTCGAGGTATTGTAGTGGCATCAGCAAGAGAGTTTTGCTGCTGCAAGGGCCAGGACCAGCTGCAGGGGAGAGACAGACAGTGGAAGTGAGCCAAGGTAGGCAGAGAGCCAGGGAGGAGCCTTGTTGAACATGGCTGGGGGGAGAATGAGGGACAAGGAGCCCTTTTCTCCCTGCTCAGCATCGCCCTGGCCAGCTCGGGTCCTCTGCCCAGCCGCGGTGCAGGCCTGGCGGCTATTTATGGTCCCCAGCACTCTGCTTCCACAGACAAGTTTTGCATTGCATGTGCCTTGATCCTAAATGCTGTTTGAAACAAGCCTACTGAAAGGTGGAATTTTACCTTTGAGGTGTGGGCATCTGCCAGCCCAGAGTCAGCTCTGGTTCACTCACTCATCAGAGCAATGACTTTTTAGCCCATTCTAGATTAATCGAACAAAAAACACCCTTTCTAAGCCTTAGGCTACTTTCCCCAGGAGAAGATGAATCATTGTCTTCTACTTCTAGGAGCAGAGTGCAGTCGAATTTTTGATATTGTATCCTCAAGAGGAATACACCTCACTTTGGGACCGCACGCCTTCCCTGTGTGCATTGGATGGGTGCCTGGCTTGACGAAGGATTATGACTTGACCCTCATTTTAATTCCAAGGACTTTGCTCATAGATAAATATACTTATTTGGCTGCGTATTCTTTATTGTCTCTTTTTAAAATGCTTTTTCACAGACATATCGCCCTCCTAATAACACCTGTGCTTTAATTACAGACATGTGTAGCAGGCACACTGAGGAATAGAGTGTTGGTATGAATCAAATGCAGTATCTAAAGGTTTTATCACTTTCTGAAGAAGTATTACTGCATTTTGAAGGTCAATCCAACCTATTAGCATATTGGTAAGTGCAAGCAGCAACGTTACTTTGACAGAGCCCGCAGCAAGTTACGAATTTGTTCATGGTGCCCTCCCTGCGCCAGTCCCAGCACTTCTTTTCTTTTTTCTTTTTCTCTCTACAACTACCTGAAAGGAGGTTGTAGCGAGGTGGGTGTCGGTCTCTTCTCCCAAGTAACTAGCGATAGGACGAGAGGAAATGGCCTCAAGTTGCGCCAGGGGAGGTTTAGATTGGATGTAAGGAAAAATTTCTTTACTGAAAGAGTGGTTAAACATTGGACCAGGCTGCCCAGGGAAGTGGTGGAGTCCCCATCCCTGGAGGTATTTAAAAGACGAGTAGATGAGGCGCTTAGGGACATGGTTTAGTGGGTGGTGGTGTTGGGTCGACAGTTGGACTCGATGATCTTAGAGGTCTTTTCCAACCTCAATGATTCTATGATTCTATGATTCTTTTCTCCACTCATTGTGTTCAGTGGCACTGCTCGCTGTGAGCAAAGGTGTCACAACTGAGTCCTTCAGCTGGGCCAAGGGAAAAATGCAAGGGACATGCACCGCTGGTATCATGGGCAGCAGCAGTGGGATGGTCAGTGCTGTCACAGAGATGGCTGCCTGGGGCGTACCCAGGAGGACAGGAAGGAAAACACAGGCAGAGAAACGCTGAAAGTCCGGCTCAAGCAGCTGGCAGCACACTACCCTGCAGAGGAGGCGTAGACCCTGCTGTAGCCGCCCTCCCCATTCCCTGCAAGTAGCTGGGGAGCGCAAACATCCCTGCAAGAAGCAGATGATTGCATGGACTTGCAGATACAGGGCAGCCTGTGGTGGCACTGCAGCAGTGCCGGTGTTCTCCGGGCACCACGCCACCAGGCATTGCAGCAGGACCCCCAGCTGCCCTCCTTCCCGCCTGGCATCCGCCACTCCAGCAAGACCTACCAGACGATGGGAAAAGGTGGGTGCCTTTAAGCCTGCAACCTTGCACTTCAACCCCAGGGGTCAGGAGACAGAATGGGATTTTTTAGGGGTTGTCTAAGCAGCTGTTGCACCATTTTTTTCAGAAATGTGATTTATTTGCCTGTTCACGTGCACATACAGCCCCACAGCCTACAGTCGGGGGAACCGCGGGGCCAAGTCAGCACAAGGGCACACTGTCAGGTGGTGACTCAGATGAGGTTCTATCCCAAGACCCTTTTGGAAGTCTTGCTCTTGCCTTGTCTTTGCTCTGAGCTTTCCAGCCTCCTTGAAAAATAAAGGGATGATAGTTTTATGTTCGCCTTCTGCTGTTTGAGTGATGCTGCAGTGCTGTGGCGAGGAATGGGTGGGGGTTCAGGAGTGCTGGTAGTAACTCCAGAGAAGATTTGCTTCCTTTGTTTCTCTGTTATCACAACATTAGCTTTTGTCTGAAACCTGCTTGTTCTGAGGTTTTAGGTTGCTAAATATTGATGATGTCTACACAGATATTTACACAGTTTCGAAGCCTCTGAGCTCTTGACTCCCTGCTCTGGAAAGATTGTCACTGCTTTGAACCTTGCACACAGTTTAAGAAATCAAACAAGAGTGAAAGAGTCGTGGCAGTGAGTCACTAGACACAAAGGTGGTTGGATCAAAGAGGACGTCTCATCTTCTTCTTTCCTGCCTGCGACCTTACATAAACACCTCGCTCTTAGATCCTGGCTGTGCAGATGTGTAAATTATTCAAACCAACAAACAAATTAGATACTACACATGCCAGAAGTGGGAAACAGGCAGCGACAAAAGTCTTAGCTGTGAGATTTGTTTTGGGCAATGGAGGAAAACAGAGGGAGTAAAATATACGGTAAAGGTAAAATAGTGGCTGTGCAATGTATGGTTTGCATTGTTCTTGGATTTTGGGAGGCCATCTTTCAATGCCAAAGAGGACTCTTAAAGGTCACCTGTAAAATCCTTTGAAAACATAGTTCTTTTGAATGGAGAGTTATTTTTGCTAAGGTATTTTTTAAAACAGATAGGCAGAGAATTGTCCTGACTTCAGCATTATCAAACTAAGCTAAGTAAAAAACGTGTAATTAAGTCCATAAGGACCCAAAGGCTGTGACAGAGTGAATCCCTGTTCCTGAAGAAGTTGATGTTGAATTTTCCAGCATAGGAATTAATCCCAGGTATTTTGGATGCGCTGGCTTGAGCATCATGTGTTGATCTGGAACAGCAGGGCCAATGGCATAGCTACGGGAGACACCAGGGACGCTGGCCTCAAGGAGAGGAAAACATGCTGCTGGGAGCCTCAAAAGTGGTTGCGTATGGTGCCCATAGCTGTCGCCTCCACATGGTGCCCTGCATTCCCTGCATGCGCAAGAGCTAACAAGTGGCAGGGCAGGGGAGGAGGGAAGAAGGAAGAGCAAAGGAAGGATATGTCAAGACAATGGCACTTTATGGCGAGACTTTTTTGTCTTGTAAAGTTGCATTAAGAGTGCACAGGTCATTATCGTAACTTGAACAAAAACCAGAATCTGCTTTTGCTTAAGATCTGGCATTGCAGAGCTGCAGGCCCACCAAATAGCTTCTAGAGATGTTGTCTCTGTGGCTGGGTTGCAGCTTTTCACAGCTGTAGTCTCTGCTGCTTTTGGAAAGGAGGATGAGGGAGTTTTCATGCTTATGACTCAGGGAATTGTTGCAGGACCAGAGGCAAATGTGAGGCATATCCACCTGAGTGTGAAGAAGAAACAAAGTGGTACCTGCTAGGTGAAGGGGAACGTGAGGAGATGTAGTAGGAGATGACACTATAGGTATAGACAGGCATTCATAGGACTAAAGGGAGTTCCAAGAATTGATTTCACCGGATAAAAGAGGAAAATGAAATTTAAGGCTTTCAGAAGATAAAAAATATTGTGTTTTAGTTCAAGAATTTTCACATGAAGGACCTACCTGTCAAGGCAGAATCATTTACAAAATTGAGTATCCGAGAGAGAGATTCGTTAAAAAACCTTGGGAAAGAGGACACAGAGTACTGTGTGGCAGGACTCAGGTGGAAGGAAGGAGAGACGAGAGAGGGCAGCTATAAACTGTGAAGTAGCAGTAGTTGTAGAAATAATTCAAGTGTGTGAGCACAGTTTAGGTAGAAGAAGCTGGGCTCAATCATTTTTATGTTGGTGATCTACCTTTGAAAAAATAAACTTCAGGAAAAACTCTGGGAGAGCTGGAAAAGCATCAGCCATTCTTCGATTTTGCTGAACCGCATTCCTTATCAGTTTGTATTTATGCAAAAATGAGCCTGGATCTGTCCTGATATTTAATTACTGGTATTTTTTCATTAAAAAACAGATTTTGACAATTTTTTCAGGGTTGCGTGTTTAGACACACCACAGTGCTCAGAAGAGGAATCTGTGTGCACCTTTTTCAAGAAGAATTTGTGAGACGTAACATTTTTCGGACAGTTCACAGAAACTGCAACCGGTTCCCATTCTCTACTTGCTCTAATAGCTTTTCTGAAGCTGCTGACCAAGAGGTATAATCTCCCAGAGTTACCTTGCATGGGATTAGTTTAGATCACTTCAGGAACTGCATGAAGATGCTAGGGAGACTTCAGCTGAGGTGTTTCTCAATGACACAGAAGCTGGGAATCAAGCCTTACCCTGCGACGCTTAAAGGGAATGATTTACATAATAGAAGGTTGGTTGATTACTCCATATTGTGTATATGTACTTACAGGTGGAGTAGGGATGTTATAATCAGTCTTACAGACTAAAGGGTAGCAAAGTGACATAGTTGTTGATCTGGCTGTCTTCAGCTTGGACATGAGGTATGATTTTCAATGCTTAGGTGTAGTCAAGCAGTGTAACAGCTTAGTAGAGGTAAAATAAAATGTCAGAATAGCTGGATTGGGGAAGGAGCCAACTCACCGCACTTGAATAATGTAGCGTGAGGTAATGTATCTTCTTAATATATGCATCTTTAAGTAAAGTATTTTAACCCATCTTCTGTGAGAAATTCTGGATCCTGTTAACAAGTGGGAATGTGTAGGGGAAAGAGGGAGCAGGAGGGGATGGCTTAGACCGGAGGCCTATGGGCACACTTCCTGTCCTGGTAAAGTCCTCTCTCTTCATGGACCACAAAAGCATGGTGTTACTGCATTGCCAGCTGTAATCCCCAATTAACCACACTCTGTATTAACCCTGTGACACACAAGCGTTTAACCCATTGCCTGCAGCAGTCCATCAGTTAGCAAGGATTCCCCCATGCACCCCACCAGCCATCACCGCCTTCAACGCACAGCTGGTTGTGTGCTTTCTGAGCATGTACCTCAACCTCCTTCCTCTGAAGTGTTGAAGGTGTCAGTGCAGCTGAATTCACTGTGGATGGTGACCTGAAGTGGCACAACAGTCCTGCCTTAGGTGACTGATCATTCCCCAGGTCCAAGCGATCATTAGATGCGAGGGTTTTCCCCCAGATCCAATTGGCAAAGACCCTGGGAACTACAGGCACATTGCAGCTCCTTCCCATGGCTGCAGACGTTTGATGGCACCATGGTGTTGCCTGCTCTCCAGTTATGGCAAGCAGTCGATCAGCTGAACAAAGAAATGTGTGTGCCTGCCTCAAGTCCTGGGGCTTAATGTTGAGGTCTCCGAGTGGCATATATAGGATCTGTAACATGCCTGGGGTCAGTTTAGATGGGCCAGAAGTCCCTTCTGATCTTAAGCATTTGCTCACTAATTGTATTCAAGTAAAATGGTATGTTAAAGGCCATGTAGTAAGAACTGAACTGCAAAGCAGCATCTCCTGTTCATTTTTCTTCTGTTTGTCATTCTGTCACCTTCTTTTGGTTTTAAAGCCGGATGCGACATGGATTTTCATTGTTTGCCTTGCTAGACTTTCTGACTTTTGACTCAAGATGTCTGTCTCAGGCTTCATCAGAGACATTTTTAGGTCTAATATTAAACTGCAAGTTGGAACAGTCTCTCTTCAATTCTAGTTCACAACAAATGCATTTGATGGCAGTTTTTTCAGAACAGTGTATTTCTGAGTCAAAAGTTGAGTGAAAGTCAACCATTTGCCTTAACTAACCTTTTAAATCATCTTGGGTTTCCTAATGTAGTGGGTTTTAACTGATCATGTTTTACATGTTGTCTGCCTTGAACAGTGCTTCTTGAATGATGCTTATTTTAAAATAATCCACACTCACTTCGACTGCAGTTTTCTAAAAACCAAAGCCTTTTTTCCTGAAAACACAAAGGTTGTTACTTTTTTGGTTAAATCGAATACATACTGCCTGATTTTCATGACAGTAGGAATACCGTAATTAATTCTATAACTTCGCAAAGAAAGCTGCCTTTTTTGGAAGCATTTGTTTATTTATTAAGTGACCCAATTTATTAAATAAACCATATATTTTTTTCCACAAAATGAGTGCCTTTCGCTGTAAGTTTTTTAAGATTTGTTTAGATACCTGTGCTTCAGAAGATGTTATGCAATTCATGAATTCGGCATACAGTGACCTGAAATTTTCTTTCCTGTCACATCCATACTGAAACGTTAGCTACATATGCAGCATTTGGTACAATGTAAACATAAGCCTATGCACTCATACAAACCCAAAGGGTCATACCAGATGTCCTGGACCTTCCAGCAATTTATATTTTTAGTATCATCTTCTCAATCGATCCTTATCCATGACCACATATAGCTTAGCAATTATTACCTTGAATTACTTCTATTTAAAAAAAAATCCATAGTTTGTTAGAGAACATCAACCTCAATGAAATATAAAGCAAAACACAATGGTTGGCTCAGATTTTTTGTGTGGGTAACAGCATCTTGTACATAGTCCATTTTGTGTATTTAATTATTTTTTTTCTCATTTGTATGAGTTCTCCATGCAGCTAGAGGGGAGAGACAGTTACTGTTTCTGCAGATAGAAAGAGGACATCCACTGGAGTTGGTAGAGGTATGCAGCATTTGGTACAATGTAAACATAAGCCTATGCACTCATACAAACCCAAAGGGTCATACCAGATGTCCTGGACCTTCCAGCAATTTATATTTTTAGTATCATCTTCTCAATCGATCCTTATCCATGACCACATATAGCTTAGCAATTATTACCTTGAATTACTTCTATTTAAAAAAAAATCCATAGTTTGTTAGAGAACATCAACCTCAATGAAATATAAAGCAAAACACAATGGTTGGCTCAGATTTTTTGTGTGGGTAACAGCATCTTGTACATAGTCCATTTTGTGTATTTAATTATTTTTTTTCTCATTTGTATGAGTTCTCCATGCAGCTAGAGGGGAGAGACAGTTACTGTTTCTGCAGATAGAAAGAGGACATCCACTGGAGATGGTAGAGGTGCTGAGACCCGAGGCCACATACATTCCCAGTGGCCTGGCTCCCTATGGAAATACAGCTCAGGCAGTCGTGTGTGTCTGCAGTTCTCCTAGTTCCTTTGAACTCTGAATTTGACAGGGGGTTAAGAACTATTAAATCCCTACAAATTTCCTGAAAGTAAACATCTGTGTAGAGGGAGAGCTACCCTGTAAGTGTTTGGACAGAGAGAAAGGCAAAAGTATGAGCTCACATACTGTTAGGCACCAGAGGATCTGCATGGGATAGGGCTCTTAATAAACATCTCAGCTGTGAGAAAACTTTCAGCTTTAGTCTATCTTTTCATAGAAATAGAGTTCCAGAAAAAAAAACAGTCATCCCCTCCTTTGCTCATGAAATAGCATGTGTGACAGTTTTTCCAGTTGTGATAGTTTCATCTTACACATAGAATTTTTCTTCTGATAAACTAGAAGCCTTGCTTTTTATTACTACTTATTTAAATATTTCTCAGTTTGGGAGCAGAAAATACATATTCATTTCAGTGAGGCTATTATAACAAAGGAAACTGGTTATTTCCTCTTTCAAAAATTAGATCCCCTCGATCAATCAGATTATTGCAAACGCATGCTTTTTGTTTATTTTTTAATCCCATAACATCCAATTAATTTAGTCTAATCTCTTACATCTAATCATGCAGTGTATCTTCCTCATGGGTGGAAAGTAAATCGTGCTTTACCAAAATATGGAAATAAGTGGCTGGTCATTTCATTCTACCCTTTTTTTCCTAAAAATTTCAGTGCTGTTGATCAACAACTCTATATCTCCCAGTTAAGATACCAGTCAAACTGGTCAGTCACAAGTGACCTGTTCTTTACATTGCGCCTACTTTCATAGTCTTCAATTTTGAGACTTTCATAGCTTCAGTTTGGTTATTTAGTATTTTATAGTTAAAAGAACAGACTTGTTACATGAAACTGCATGCTGTGATTTCACCTAATGGCTTCATGCTTTAAAAGAATTAATCCATGAAATATCTTAGATTTAGGGAAGATTGTCTCTTTAGGGTAAAGCTCAACTCTTGCAAATTGCATTTGATAACATAGGGTCTTAGAAGGCTTGCTAAAACTTCTGCTTCAAAAGCTTTCTTACATGGAACAAGCAGATTTTGTTTGGTTAGAAAGAATACCTGATGAAAGATTTTTATTTTTACAGGTAGTAAGTTCCTGTAAATTTCTTACATCAAGTTACATTATGCCAATATCCTCTGAAGACATGACATTTTCTCTGAATCTACAGTACCCATGCATGAATAAAAGTTAATAAATCTACAATGCTAAATAGGATAAATAGGCTCATCGTGTACTGTCACAGCACAATTCTCCTAATTCTTCTTACCCTGAAATTGTGCATTATTATATTTGCACACCAACCCACCCGGAGCATCGACCTGACCCACTGCGGCAGATCCTGTATTCTCGTGGAAGTGTAGTAATTTGAATGTCCATGATCAGGTTACAATCCAGCAGAGCACTTAAGGCAACAGTTAATTGTAAGCACCAGTACCTGAGAAGTCCCATTTAAATCAATAGCTTATTTGGGCATTTTTATCTACGCAAGTGCTAAAGAGCTAAACTTGTCCTCTGTTGGAGGAGGGCCTTCTGATGGTAAACGGTACTTAGTGTTCATCAACTCAGCTTCAAATAGCCGCGTCAGCAGCACGTATTTGTTCTCTTTTACTGGCACTTAACTGCCTTTTAGTTTCTTTGTTGCTTAGCAAAACAATGAAATCAAATATTATAATACTTCATGCATTGCTGGATCATATGGTTATTTTACGGTTGAACAGAGAGCTAAGTTTTGTCATGTCAGCATTAATAGCATCATTATCATTGCTTTTATTATTATGGCCCATTGTATTATTTTACAGATGAGGAATTAAAGGCCCAAGCAGATTAGGTTTGGGATTCATCTGCCCTGATTAGATACCTCTAAGTCAGACTTCCTCAGTCTGCAGTACTCACCAAAGGCTTATTTTCTAATCAGCAAAGAGGAATAGGCACCTCTTGAAAGTGGTTCAGGTCTTCCTAGAAGAGAGGTTCTGCAGATGCCTCTTCTTCTCTGCTGATTATAAAGAGATTGTGGAGTCATTGGCTCAAATTCAGATAGCCAATTTTTTAGGGCAAATTAATCCCATTTTTGCTGAGTTAATTGTGGTCACAAGTGTCAGTGGCAAATGTGAAAACTGAATACAAGTTTGGCTTTTTTTCCATCTTTTAGATCTATGCTTTGGTCCCCCCACTGGTCACAGGGTTTCAGGGTATTTCATTTCAGGACCCTGATTTGGTCATGTTTTGCTAATTCAGATTAGACATGAATGTCCAGTACCACAAAAGACCACAAACTGTTACGAGGTTTCAGAGATCGGTGCTTTAACTGTCGCCAAGTTTAGAGATATTTGTAAGCCATTGAAGATAAATACTGTTGGAGAATCTTGCACTGTTTGGTGTACAACCACTCTGGATGACTACAGTTGGGTATATCAATATCAAATGTCTGTGAATTTGTAATCCCTACTGAAAACTTAATTGTGGAAACTATTGTTATGAGAAGAGGTTTTGCTGCTCAGGTGCTTTGTTTTGCCCTTGTCTGTGTGTTTCATCTTTGTTAAACTTCGTTTCTCTGATATGTAGAACTGGAAAGCAGCCTTCAGTGCCTCCCTCGTCCTCAGTGAAGGAGACATTGATGTGTCCAGTGGAGTTGCCAAAATGCATTTTCCCACGTGGCAAAGTGGTGGTAAAGAAGCAGAGTTCAGGGTT
The DNA here is from genome assembly GCF_000699145.1 of Aptenodytes forsteri. Lineage (NCBI taxonomy): Eukaryota > Metazoa > Chordata > Aves > Sphenisciformes > Spheniscidae > Aptenodytes > Aptenodytes forsteri. The sequence goes on along the minus strand of NW_008794446.1, from coordinate 6,728,335 downwards.
ATGGATTTCCCCTATTGGACGATGAGACAACCTTTGTCCCCAAAAGCCCCTTTACATCATAACATAGACTTGCAGTGTTTCAAACAGTTGATCCTAACAGTTGGCATCATATTTAGGACTGGTCACTTATGCCTTAATATGGAGTCCCATCATGTCATTACCTATAGAGGCAACATCATGACTGTGCCTCCTGACTCTCGGCTCCTGTCAGGGCAGATTTTTTTATATCATCATTTTTTCCTTATTCCAGTAGGGGCTGAAGAGAGGGAGATCAATAGATATCACCTCTTTTCTTTTCTTCTTCTCTCTCCTGCTTCCAGGATCATAGGGAAATGCTCCTTTTAGATATAATATGATGCTAAGCGTGAAGAAGGTCTCTGTGCATTTTGCTCAGATCCTCCTGAGATGTGCGACGAGTGGAGGGAAATGTTGCCTGGCCACTGACCTGTGCAGGGGCAAGGGCAGCAATGAAGCAGTTACAGATGCATGGGGCAAGAAAAGGTCCAGCATCCTCATCACAACCTCACTCCAGGCATAGCTGCACTTCCCACCAGCTATGTTATAGGTCACATTTGTATTTGTTGTTCTAGTCTAAGGCTTTGATGATTGTGCAGCAGCAAAATAAGACATGTAGCTTCTTGACAGTATTGGTTTCCAAAAAAAAAGCCAGTCACTGACCCATGGCAACATACTTTTTCCTTCACTGCAATGCGCTGCGTTGGGCTGTGGTCTCCGTTCTCACAGGAGCATTTCATGCCGGAGCACAGAGAAGGAGCCCTGTACGAATCAGCAAAGCTAGGTCAGGCTGATAATTTCCTGGATCGGTGGATCAGAGAGATTGAACAGATGAATGTGTTTTGGGTTTTTTTTCCACAGAAAGGATTTTCTTTTAACCCTATTGTTCATATAAGGCAACTGATGTCAGTTCATTAAATGACTCCTGTTTTCTTCACAAAATTATGAATTTACAGTGTAACTTGTCGCTAAGGAACCATTTTCAGCATACTTGCAGGACTCTCCCGCTTCATCAAATGCTGAATTCAACTTCACTGAAAACAGTTTACCCTGTAGCATTTTTGCCATGTTTATTCTTTTCTTATCCCATTAGCTAGGCAAGCAGACTAGCTAGTCTGAATTTTCATCTAAATATTTTCCCAATGTTATCAATAATTAATTTAACAGAATTACAGATGCACAGACAGAAGAAAGTAGTAAAACCAGGATTGACTACCCAGCAGGAAAACAAATAATCCTGTGTTTGTTCCTAGGCCGAGCTCCACCTCAGGTAAACTAAGATCTCAAGTCTTCTCTTAGGCTTGATTTGGTTTATCAGAAGATGTGATCTCGGAGGATGTAGCCATGGATTTTACTCTGCCTTTACGCTATGTTGTCAGGATGGTGGCTGACCTCTAGTGGCAATAGAAGTAAATTGCTCATGGATCCTCTCGGGTTCAGTGGGGAACCAAGCGATTTGCAAACGTTTAGGTAATGGTATAGTGTGCGTTATTGCTGAAAAATGAAAATCAATCAATGTAATGGAAAATGTATTAAAAAGGACTATAAGGCCGAGCCTGAATTCACTTGCTTTTACAAATAATTTTTCTTGGAGGCAGAGGCTTACAATAAAACTTTCAGAGTCAGTTGCTGATGATCTTCGATGTGTACAAGTCAATAAAGAACTCGGGACTTGCAAGAAATACATTTCACCGTGACAGGCTCTGTGTATCCAGATGATTTGTGTGGTTCTGCTCAGGCTGGTTGGTTCCCAGGCTATTTCCAATGCAAAGGTCTGTTTTTCCTCTCTGTGCCTGAAACCTGCATGGAACAGGGCACAGCAAGGAAAGCAAATGACTCATCCCTTACACTCAGCACCCCTCCATGACACACATATGCCTTCACACTAAGAGAGCCGAAGAAGAGAAAGGAAAAAAGAAAGTCGGGGGAGACCACCCACCTTCTCTCTATCAGAAGGCTTTCCTGGTCATTAAGGCTTGGTCTTTATATTGGACTTGCTCCAACTGACTGGGAGCCAAGCATCTTCTCTAGGAGAAGAGAAGAAACAGTGCATGGGGATCAAAATGTAAGTAGGAGCTGACTGTATAAATCAAAAACTTCTGCATCATGTGTCCACTGACTGTACACTTTGGCGGAGATCTTTGGAAATGCCTAGATGCAGTTTAGGTACTCATTTGGGATACTGCTCAAGGATTTGTTTTCCAAAGGTGCCTTATTACTTTCTGAGGAACCATCCTCATAACATGCTCCAAACTGAGGCATTTGGGCTAACCTGAATGCCAGAAAAATACATCCACTGCTGAAAGGTGGAAAGCAGAGAGATGGGGAGGCAGCAGGGTCAGGAAAAGGCAAGCTCTGGGACTGGGCAGCAGCGGGCAGAGTGACGGGTGAAGCAGCACCACACTCGTGCAGCTGACAGCCAGGGCAGAGCACGGTGACACCGGTGGGAGAGCTGCCCGGGTGGGCTTGCACAGTGGCTGCCAGCCTGCCTCCGCCTTCAGCAATCTTCCGTTGAAGCCGATTGCGTGTGTTTGCCTCATCGTAGGCATGCTGACAGTATGCTGAAGGGCAGGATCTTCAGGAATGTGAAAATGTGGGTATGGAGCGAAAAAAAGGAGGGGATAAAGTGTGGCACTGCTGTGATGGGTGCTGAAAGGTTATGTGGGCATAAGCAAAGGCTGGAGAAGTCCACAGAGGAGAAAACCACCGAGGGCTACTTTGCACACAGAAAGCACCTTGGGCTCAGAAGCCCCCAAACCGCTGTGCTTTTGAGGCTGGAAAAGCCTTGGGAGGAGGGGAGGTCTCGCTCTATTTTGCTCTATTTCTGTGCTTTTTCCTCATCCTCTGCTGCTGATCACTAGTGAAAACAGAAAACTGGATTAGCTGGATGTGTTGTCTGACAATAGGCCTCATGCTTTGCTCTTAAGTGACCTCCCCAGAGCCGGGGCTTGACGTTCTGAAAAGATTTGATTATCTTTTATTGCCCTGCGCCCATATTGCAGTGGTGAAAAAGGAGCACAACCAGGTTCAGCCTCATTGTGCTAAGGGCTGTACAAACTCAAGAGCTCTCGCAGTTCAGCTTTGTTTCTTACTGAGATGTTTGCTACCTTTGAGTGCTCCCATTTAAAACTGTGACATAGATACACCTACACACACTGTTTTCAAAGAATTGCCATTGTCATAGTTGTTGCTAGATATCAGATATCTTTGTAATTGTGACTATTTTCTATCTTTGTTTCATATTGTGACTCTGAATTGTTTCAAGGCATCTTGTAAGCCCTGCTAGAGGACACCTTTTATAAATACTTAAAAGACCTTATATAGACTGTTGTATTTTCAAAATTGCTTGATGTGCAATCAATTAAATGTTTACGGAAAGGGAAGCCATAAATAAAGACAACTTTTATCTTGAAGGCTAGTAGCAGTTGTCAGATGCTGTGTTTGTGTTAAATATAGTCTGATAGTACTTGTTCATAAAATTAATAGGTGACATACTGTCTTATCTGATCTGGACTGTGGGCAGGATAGTGTTCTTGAACCAGCAAGTCTCTGCTGTTCTGACTGCTTGGCTAAGCCATGGCCATGGTGCACTCCACAGCAACTGGCTTGTGGCTCTAACGCTTGCCGGTTGAGGGTAGATAAGCTCATGGGGTTATCTACCCCCTGGGGCAGCCCAGTAACACTGTGCTGTACATGCCCATCTATCCCCATTCAGGCTTGGGATATTAGCTTGCTATGCTCTAAACCCAGTGGTGATTTCCCCAATAGCAGGGGATCCAAACAGTCCCCTTTGCGCTTTGGAAGGGCCCAAGAAGGAGAACCTGTCAGCAGATCTTCCCCATCTCTTAATGGGCAATTTTCTGCTTCTAGGTAGCAAACGGAAAACATGACTCTGTACAAGTTCTTTGTATGCAAGTGTGTGTTTGTTTATGTGTAACGTGGGATGCTGTGTGGTCCTGGTTTTGTGGAGTGAGTCCCTGGGGAATCCAGGCCTCGAGGCTCAAGTAACCCGAGTAGGAGACTCGTGTGTTTACCTTCTGAAAAACAGTCAGGCTTTCAGAAGTAATTGTTCCACCACATAGAGTCTAACAACAACTTTGACAAATACAATGGAGGTTGATTTTGGGTCATAATCACATTGAAGGCAATCATGAGGCTTTAAATTAATAAGACATGTATTAAGCATAGCTTGAGAGCACTCCCACTTCAGTAATCCACTCAGAGTCTTAGCTTTTGAAGGATTCATGTAGCATTTAAGTTAATAATATATTTCTTAAAAATAGTTCTTTTAGTAACAGAGGTATGACAGATGAATTTATTGTCAAATCTCCTGATTTAGGACTGTACTCCTGCTTAAACTGGAGCATTAGAGAGGCTTCCCACAGCTCACCAGTTGGAAAACCCAGATCCAGGCTTCCGTTCCAGTATCCCTGCAGTCATTTTGACAGAGACAGCAAAGGATTTTTCCTCCTTCCCTTTGGTCCCAAAAGCCATCCCTGTTGTTCCAGGAGATGTTCTATTTTTTAATGATATCTTAATACATGAAGTATTTGGGTTGTCTCTCTCTCTCAATTTTTTTTTCACAGTTTCCCAGGAAAACAAAATTTGTGTAATCCAGTGGGACTAGTCCTGTATTAATAAACTGCAGTTTGTCCATCTTTCCTGCATTTTGAACTGCTCTGAGGGCAGGAGTCAATCCAGATCCTACAGGTTTCATAAGAATTAGCAGCTTGCTAAAGGTTGGAGACCCAAATGAGTGCTTTCCGCTAAGAAAAATCCTATCTTGTGAGCTCAGTGATGCGGGTTCTGTTTGGCCTGCTGGCACAAAGCCTGCCACAACACCAGAGCCTGAGTAGTGATTAGAGGCTGTGGAAGAGCAATGAAAGTCTTCTGTGTTGTTTATGGAGCTTTTTCAGGGTAGGGAATGCTGAGACTGCAAGCACGAAAAGGATCTAAGGGTACTGTGGTAGGGGCTTACGCTGTATCTGATGGGGAGCTGGGAGCATTGTGGTGGGAATAACTGGTACTTGGGTGTGCCACCATCATCACTGCAGTGGAAATGTATAAAGCACACAGCACACAAATTCAAAGGAGACCAGATTTCATTAGCCCTTCTATTCATGAAACAGCTTGCTGAAAAAATAAATAGATGGGCAGAAGCTGGCGATGATACCCACATTGTTAAATGGAAATGATCTTCCAGATCACCCAAAGAGCAAAAACTTCTTTGATTTGTTGCAATTCCCTTCATTCTGCTAACAAGAACCAGGTGAAATACTCATGAAGAATCCCCCCTCCCAATTAATCTAATTTAGAGTTTTTTCAGCAGAATCTGTTACGTTTCCAAACTCACAGGAACCCTTTGCTAAGACTTTTCTTTTTTTCTCAATTCCAGAGAATACAAAGAGGATAAAAACCCTGTCTGGGGTGTAACAGTTAAAATTTCATTATGAAATTCAACAAAATCACAAACCTTCCAGAGAAACCAGCAGTATCTGGTGTGTTGACTAATCTGAAAAAGTCAGTATGTTTTTCAAGCTTTCCATTGTCTTTTCACTGTATAAACAAGAAAACAAGATGCAAAACAAACTCCAAAGGAAGTTCATGAAACTGTCATGTAAATCCAGAAGAAAAATTTGTTACCACTTACAAAAGTTGAAGCTGTTTGTTTTTTCCCAGTTACTGACAAGCCACTATTTTTGAGCTTGGGATTCTGGTGGAGTGGATCTTAATTTCTAATCATGGCTATACTTTGTTTAGGAGACATATGGTCTAAAATACAAAATATTATCTCCATGTGTGTCCTGCAGCACTAGTACTGTTTCTTGTTCTCAGACAAAATTCTTTGTAATTCCCAGTCATGAAAAAAAAAATATCTGAAGTTGTGTTGCTGACCACCAAGTATTGAATCTCTTTAAATGCTTACTTACAGCATTAGATTAAACACAGACTATCTCAGGTTGTTATGGTGATCCATGCATTGTATTCTACCAGCTCATTCTTCATCTTGGGTTTGGCAGGTGCTTGGTGACTTCAGGTCACGCTGAAGGAGCTGGCAGTGCCCAACAAGGCCATTGGTTTGTCAGTGTGCTGCCCACAACTTTTGTTAGAATGAGCCACTTGAAGGGTGTTGGATCACTAAATTAGGTTTGTTAGAACACAAACTAGGAACAACGCCATTTGAGAGAGTTTTAAACAACAGGGCATGAATAGATCCATCCCCTTGTTCAATGCTCCTTGCAGATGAGTCCCTGCCTCCAGTCTTGCTTGGTCCGTCTGTTTTTGGTGACTTTCTGAGCTCTGCCAGCCCCTGGCAGCCTGGGGACATTGTCATCTCCAAGGCCTGGCAGTGTCACTGCCCCCTGGTTTCCTCGGAAGTCTCCCGGTGTCTCCAAGGACAGGTTGTCACTCTTCTTCTCCTGCCTCTCCATAGAGATGACCCTTCTTTCACAGAAGGATTGCTTCTCCCTCTCCCAGGTCAACAGCAACCACCTTCTCTGCTACCCAATCACACCTAATCATTGTGCATGAAGTGCACAATAAACTCTGAGCAGATAAAGCAGATGCTGTCCATCACAGGGAGTCTCAGAAGTATCCCAAAGGGTGGGCCTTCTTTTCCTCCTTATTCAGCTATTATTTCATTGTTCATTAACTCCAGAAGACTGTAAGGCTGTGTGTAGGGAAGGATGCCGGGCACACTGGCTTCTCACTGCGTGCTTTGAGACACGAGTGTTCAGGCACAGTCCAGTCTGAAACCAGCACTGCCAACAAAATCCGTCCTTTGGCAGCAGCCTGGACAGCTGGTAGAGAGTAACAGTTAGCCCACCTCATATTTGGACAACAGTAGTTTGTCATGCTATGGGACTGCAATCACAGTCCTTTTAGCCTGCAAAGTTTCCAAGAGGATATAACCCCAAATGACTTTCTGCTTTTAAAGAAGAGAGAAGAGAGTGAACTCTCCGATTAGCAGTACTAGCAGACCCATTAGTCCAAATTCAGCTCAGCCCTGGCAGAGGAGGATCGTTCTTGGTTACTTTCACACCCAGCCTTTTGCAAGGAACTGCTCTGCTGCAGTAACATGTGAATGTTTGTGCTTACCATATTGGAGGTCAGTCGTATGTCAAGCATCTGCTTTTTGTAATGCGAAAAATATTCCGTGTGTAGTGCAAATGCCCCCCACCCACTGGGAGCCCATTAGCAGCTTCACGTTTAGGGAAACAGCACGTAGTTTGGGAAATACAGGTCAGGAAACAGGGATTTCATAGCTTGGGTTCTTGGTGGATTACTCAAAAGAAATGCAACTTCCACTGTTGCTCTACCAGCCGTCTCAGGTCTCAGATTCCACCTGAAAACCTACTCTGGCAGCTCCCATGTTAACTTTCTTAAAATCTTTCTGCTGAAATAATACTGGAATAAGCTCAGGATTGGTTATTAAAAGAGTAAGCATACGGAGCAATACTGCTACCAGACCCAATACTCCTGTTGTGTGTCATACATTTCTTCTTAAATCCCTTATGCAAATAATTTTAATTTTCAAAATTTCTTGTTTTAAAAAAAAAGTTTATATATATACATGTAATAGAATTTCTTTTTCATCCACTTTTAGTGTGAGTATAACTTGCTAGGTGTTTTGCTCTGAAAATTCATAATAGACCTCTATTAGCATTTTATAAATATTTTAAAGCGCGATTTATTCCCTTGATATTTACACCCATGAATTACTCATTACTTAGCACATCTTTCCTCCTGTAGGCAAACAGCAGTGGTTGCCACGCTGTTTTAAAATGAAAGCTGTCAAGATAAAGGTGGGTTTCATTAATGAATGACTACTGTGATATTGCACTGCAGGCACTAGCAGCTTGGTTGGAGGTGGCTTTTAACAAAGATTTCTCACATTTACCAGAATTGCATGGGCGAAAATGAAAGCAGATAAACCTCACCTCATCTGCAGATAAACTTTTTTTTTCCTCAAATGCTCTTCATAACAGTATCTAATATTTACCTAATACCTTTCATCCCAAGCAATTCACAATTAATTAATCTTCATAGCTCTCTTGCTAAAATAAGAGCATTGACAAAATGGTGTTGGAGAAGCTAGGCTGATTGCCCAGGATTTGCCTCTAACACAGACGAAGTACTGTCTTACTAATCATCACATACTTAATTCATTTTTTCAGTGTGAAGAAAAATCTTGATAGCAAATAACCTGTAGTCTGAATCTCTGCAGAAGACACCTTGTAACGTTGACTGCAGGACACTGACTGCTGGATAGTACTGCAGGCTCTCTGCTCCCTTTGTAGGGAAAGAAACTGAATAGAGGGCACCAGCTGAAACTTGCAGCATCTTCAGTTATGTCAAATTCGTGATCTACTGTCACTTAGGTCACAAAGAAAAGATGACCAAGTTGACAAACGATGAGGAGAGGAGCTGTGGCTTCACTTTATTGTTTGGCCAATAGTTGTAGTTCACTCTTCCACTGAGCCCTTGCTGTGAGCCTGCATCCTTCCCTCACTTCCAGGCAGGGCTGAGGATATGGGGTGTAGGGCTGGGACAGGCTGGACCATTCTTCCTTGAAGGCTGTTTGGAGAATTCAGGTAGTGAACAGCAAATCTTTCTCTCCCCCTTTTCTCCACCAGCATGTAAAATGCTTGTGCTCACTTGTGTGACTCTCTACTGACTACCAAAATTACAACAGGTAAAATAAAAGATGGCTGTATTATATCTAGGTCCTGGTGAAATCAGGTCTCATACATACATTTTCTAATTCTGATGCAGAAAGGAGTCATATCCTTTCTGCAAAGAGCCTCAGCAATATCTTCCACTCCCTCCTGCATCCATGGGACTTAGGAAGTTTGGAGGGAGACACAGACAGGCTGGGTGCATATTCTTGTCTCCCTGATCCTGAGGAGTTTACAAAGAAAATACATGGAGTTTTAACCAATATTGGCCTTTCTGCAGTAGGAAACCTGCTCTGTCTCCTCTAAGAGCCTCCTTCTTTGTCTTCAGTATCATTGTTCCAAAGCTGTGCTACTAGCCACATGTTTAAACGTCAGGGACTAGGACTCAAATGGCCTGACATCTTTGTTTATGTTTAACTGAGAGAAGGAGGAGCTTTTAAGCACTCTTCAGAGCAAATGCACCTTTAACCTGCATGTTATCACAGTAGTGTAATGCGATATCAGTGTTCATGCACTTTCAAAAAACCCCAGGGTATTTCTTTAAAAGAAAGATCTTGGAGATGCTCTCAGGCTACATTTCTGTGCTGAAGAAGACAAAAAAAAAAGGAGTAGAAGTTTCCTTTACAGTAATAGCAGCTGAGATTTTCACATAACCACCTGCCTTCAGGGCCCAGGAATATAAGAGAAATACCAAGGGCATGTGGTGGGCCTCTCAGATTGTGCCACCACTGTGGAGGAGAAGGAAATTCCGCAGAGCCAGCAAAGTAACGTGGGAGAGTCTCCAAGGCAGATCTGCCACTTACAGTCTCCTGAGGCCTCTGCCATTCGTTAGCAGTGCTAAGCACTATCCAACTCCTCGTCAAGAGCATGGGGGCTTTGGAGACCTTTTCCTGCAACTGAAGCACTATGGAAATCACTTGAATTACAGTTTTCCAGTAGACAACGCTCTGGTTTAATATTTCTGCACTTGTACAATACACGCACAGTTAATTAAATGTGCCTGCAATACAAAAAGACATTATTTGTGTTGGTATAAAACACTACAGATCATACTTCTGGCTGTACTTTATGACTTCTTAAAATAATTCGACCCCTTCACACTCACTCACCCCCCACCCCACTCCCCACATACACATACCCTTTCTTGATCCTGTTAATAATTTCAGGTGTCTTAAAAAAATTTACTGGGATTTAAAATGGTACAAAATGAGAAGCTCTCCTACTTCAATAACCCATGTACTAAATGTATGATTAAAAAGCTTTCATTTAAGTAGTCCCTTACAGGTCTTAACTACAGGACGATACATACAGAGGTGAAATTAATAGGATATTTCTGGTTAATCTTGCGGTTCAGTTTTCACATGCCAGAGATGGGCAAGTGAATTTATCTTCAAAGGTCCTAATTAAGAAAAAGAGCAATGGCAAGGGTACAGGTAATTACACCTCTTTGTAACATCAGAACCCTGCTTTTTAAAAGTAATGGATTTAGAAGCATGATCTTATAGAGACTTTCTGCAAAACAAAGTAACCTCTTCTCTCCCCAGTCTAAGCCCAAAATCCAGCCAAGTACCCAAAACCTTAAAAGACCATGGCCTGGAAGCACTGAATGGTCCCAGTGGGTCCTCATGGATTTGGCTGTGACAGAACCTGTGAAGAGTCACAATTCACAACCATGATTTAAGTTCTACTTTCTATTTCATTGCCTAATTTGAAATTACCTGAATCCTTCACATCCTGGCCATGGGCTCTGTAGGCAGGGACCCTCAGGGTTTCCAACTCTGCTGTGGGTTGCTGGAACTAAGCAAAACCAAAGGAGGACTTCCCACTTGTTTTTAAATAGTATTGGTTGGGTGCTTTATGGCTGACTAAGTATTGTTCATGGCAAAGCTTCAACACTTTTGGTATTCAGATTTGTGTAAAGCCTGGTAGTTACTTTTAAACAGCCAGCTCCAAGGGGCATTGCATGTACTCCTGATGGAGCTGGAATGGCCTCGCAGGAACATGAGGTCAGTCCAGCCAAACAGTGTCAGATGTCCCAGCCAGGCCAGGTGCAAGACAGCCTAATGTACACAGCCATGTTCTCCTCTTGTGAAGCTTGTCCCTTCAGAGAGGATGCTGTGTTACCCCCTGCTCATGGGACGAGGATGCTGTGTTACCCCCTGCTCATGGGGGTAACATGTTAGCAGGTATTGTAAGGAGAGGCTGTTGGAAAGGATGTGAAAGGGAGATCTGCCCTTGGCTCAGTTATGGCCCCTCAGGGGTGTCCGGGTTGTACGTGCTCACCCTTCCCCTCTCCTCCTGACTGGACACACAGCTGTGGTGTGGCAGGGGCAAACACACAGCAGCAGAATGTGTCTTTTGAACTACTGAGTATTTTTCCTGGGCACCTACAATGAATCAAACTTCGTATTATCTGTACGATGTGCAGCCTTCAAGCCATACACAGCTCATACAGTTTTGTTTGCCATAAAGACTAGGTGGGACATGCATCTTCCATTGGCATCATTGGAGGATCTTGCTTGAGGGCAGTTTGGTGTATCCAGTGAAATACCATTTCATTGTGCTTCTTTACAGTGGTTTCCTGAGTGCTGTTGGAAAAGGATGATGATATACATCCTAATTTCATTGCCAACCATGAGCCTGCTGTCCTGCTGAATCTGAAGTTTTGAAAAATAAAATGTTTTTTCCCAAATAAGATATCTTTTAGTTTGTGTGAATGGTGCTTGGTTGTCTGCACCTGACAATGTCCTAACAAGTTAACTCACTGTTGTGACTAAAGCACCATCCAAGTTATTTTCAGAGAGGCCTTTAAGTGTTGTTCTGACATAAAAGAGTAATGATGCTCCACTTAGGAGTGTTGACAGGGGGCGGATTTGCTGGCTTAAAAAAGAAGAATCATAAAATTGCTGGGACTGAATGCTTGTTGGAATAGACCAGAGGGGTCTTCTATGTACAAACATGTTTTTTTTAGAATGTCATTTCCTTTATCAAGTTTACCTGCCGTTTTAGTAACAGTGTCAGTGTCCGATCCTAAAAAAGTTTTTACCTGCATGTCACAGTATTACGTCATGTCAAAATGGATGTTGCAGTCATGGGTCCAGCCTGGCAGCAACTTACCCACTGACACAGAAGACCAGGCACGGGTTAATGACCTTTTTATAACTTGTGTAATTTCAATCCAAGCAACCAGTGCTAGTCCAGGAAATTGTGATATTATTGCCAGTGCCCCTGGATGTGTTCATTAGCCTCTTAAAGTAAGAATTCTACGCACAAATCGCCCCTGGCACCTTAAAGTATTTTCAATTCAGCAGCCTTTGATTTAAGAGTAACTATAACATCTGTATAAAAGTAGCAGATACCATGATGTAACGTGCTGACATGGCATAACATGGCTCCTGCCCACAAAAGCCACTTGCTCGCAGAAGACTCCCTGATGCCAGGGCACGTGGCAAGAGTGCTGGGGCGCTGCGGTTGGATGAGGAATTTCACGCCTGGCTGCCCAGGCTGTGTTTGCTCTCTGAAGTGTAGATTTCCATCTTCTGAGTAATCAGACTGGTATCTTTCACATTTACAAACCCAGCAAGAAATATATGTCTAGAGCATAAATGGTATTATAATAACATCATTTATATTACAGCTGTCTGAGCAAGTAGTTGTGTATAGTCCTTATTTTAAGCCTGGCTTTGGAAACTGGGGTTCTTTGTTTATTATTCCCCTTTCATAGAATCATAGAATAGCCCAGGTTGGAAGGAACCTTGAAAGATCATTTGGTCCAACCTTTTGTGGGAAAGGGAGCCTAGATGAGATTATCTATCACCCTGTCCAATTACATCTTTAAAACCTCCAGCAATGGGGACTCTACCACGTACCTGGGGAGGCTGTTCCAGTGATAGATTGTTCTGACTGTAAAACATTATTTCTTCTGTCGAGATGAAACCTCTCCTGGTGCAGCTTGTACCTGTTGCCCCTTGTCTTCTCCATGTGGCTCTTTGTGAAGAGAGAGCCTCTGTCCTCTTTGTAGGAGCCCTTTAAGTACTGGAATACTGTGATGGGGTCCCTCTGAGCCTTCTCTTCTCCAGGGAGAAAAGGCCTAACTCCTTCAGTGTTTCTTCTTAGGGCAGGTTCTCCAGCCCTTTGATCATCTTCATGGCCCTCCTGTGGACCGTCTCCAGTCTGTCCATGTCTTTTTTGAATTGTGGGGACCAGAACTGGAGATAGTACTGCATAGCTCACCTCTATACACTAAAATTTCTCTTTTACATAAAGTGCAACTCCACTTCTTCTTCCTCCCTTCCTATCTTTCCGAAAGAGTTTGTAGCCATCCATTGTGGTCTTCTATTCATGTGAATTTTCTCATCGTTTCTGTGATTCCTATAACATCATAACTCTCAGACCGGGCACAGAGTTCCAGTTCCTCCTGTTTGTTCCCCAGACTACGTGTGTACTTGCCCTTGGAAAGAAGGGTTGGGGAGCATTCCTCACTACTCTGGTAGGTGCGCTCATCCACCCTGTTGCTTATGGATATGCAGGTGTTGCAGCTGTGGACCCTACCCGCCAAGTTCATTAGTTTAAAGTACGATTCACAAAGTCAGCCAATCTGCTACTGAAGATTGTCCTTCCTCTTCTAGATAGGTGGATCCCATCTCTCCCCAATAGGCTGTATTCATCAAAGAATGTCCTGTGATCATAGAAACCAAAGCCCTGGCGATGATACCAGCCACAAATCCAGGTATTGATCCGTGTGATGCGTCAACTTCTGCCTGCACCCCTATCCCTGATGGGCAACACAGAGGAGAAGATCACTTGGGCCCCCGTCCCTTTCACTTGGGCCCCCAGGGCTCTGAAGTCCTGCTTGATCTTGCCCAGGTTTTGCTTAACTCTGTCATTGGTGCCCACATGGAAAAGAAGTAGGGGATAGTAGTCTGCTTTTAACCAGTTGTGGAAGTCTCCCTGTGACATCCCAGATTTTGGCTCCTGGCAAGCAGCAAACTTCCCTTGACTATGTATCAGGCCAGCAGACGGGTGCCCCGGTGCCTCTCAGCAGACGATCACTCACTACTAGCACTCGCCACTTCCTTTTGCAGCTTTTAGTATGTAGTACTGGTGCGGTTTCTCCCTGTGACCTTGCTCATTGGTTTTGTCTGCTGCTGGACGCCTGAGAGGTGTTTGCACGCCCTGCTCACGGTGCTCCTGGTGCCTGGTACTCCCTAGGGGCCGGTTATATGCGGCTTCACAGTTCCACTCTGGGCTCTGCCATTATAACCTTATGGAAATCACTTCTGCATGCTGCAATTAAATGGCCTTACATTTTATTACATATCAGTGGCATTTATTATAATGAAGAGAAGCTACTCACTTGAATACTTCCACTACCAGTCAGTTAAATTCAAATAGGAAGGGGAAAAAAAACTGTAAAAAGATCAAATGAACAATACAAGTATCAAGTATTTTATCAAGTAGAAAAGTTAAATAATTTGTTCTATAAAGGCACTGTCAGTTTTTAAGAACCTACCTCCTCTATTTAACCTCTGTGGGTTTCAACAGAATTTTGATTTTATATACTTTTAAGAGCTTTCATTTTGTGAAATAAATGCAATTAAACATCTGCTCCCTGCAAAATATTATGGGCCAACTGGTTTAAATTATTTCAGTTCATAGAAATATAACCACAGCTAAAACACTTTGTAAAACTTATTTAACTGGGTCACTGGGTCACAGCATTTAGTATTGCTAATTGTAAAATTAGCTTATTGTAAAATAACTGAATTTTGCTCAAAATCATCTACTAAAGGCACTGGTTTTAGTAAACATGAGATGAGGAAAATTTTTAACAGGTCACATTGAAAATTTATGCTTATTCTGCATGGATAATGCCTTTTATTTATAGACACCTGTTTTGCTTGTGGGTTTCTATCTCCATGTGGTTTTGAATTGCAGTTTTACTTCCAGGCTCCTCATAACTGGCGATATTTATTAAAACAAAACTTAGTTTAATCAAACTGGTTAAGATGTTTTGTGAGGAAAACATCATTTAATCAGCAGAATTCTACAAGTCAAGCTTATTTTTGGAGCCTTAAAAGACAATATATCCAGTGCATGTGGAAAAATAAAGCTTTCCACTGAAACGTGTTTCCTGACTGTTGAAACTCTGGACTACACAACACGTGTTTCCTGACTGTTGAAACTCTGGACGACACATTTTTTATCAGATTTTTTATTTTGCTGTAGATTTTTTTCTGTATGACATCTAAAATAGCCACAAAACACAAATCTAGACAGGGGCCAGCACAGAGCAGCACAGTGCACATTGTGCATTACTTACAAAGGAGTTTGTGAAAGTTAACTGGGAAAAGCAGGTTCTCATATGCTATACAGAAATAAATATGTGACATTTCTCAAAAGGTCCACACTACCAGCAGGAAAATTTCCAGTAGGAAAATTCAAACAAATCGAAAAAGTTGGAAATGTCTAATGGTCCTGCAACTCTCATTTGCACTTATCCTCACTGTAGGAGATACACCAGGGGGGAAGGGGCAGGAATTCTTGTGGGGGACTTCATCTTACCAGATGTCTGCTGGAAATACAATACAGCAGAGAGGAAACAGTCTAGGAAGTTCCTGGAGTGTGTGGAAGACAACTTCCTGACACAGCTGTGAGTGACCCAACTAGGGAAGGCACCCTGCTGGCCCTGTTGTTTGTGAACAGAGAAGGACTTGTGGGTGATGTGACAATTGGAGGCTGTCTTGGGCATAACAATCACAAAATGATAGAGTTTTTGATTCTTGGAGAAGTAAGGAGCAGGGTCAGCAGAACTGCTACCTTGGACTTCTTGAGGGCAGACTTTGGCCTGTTTAGGAGACTGGTTGACATAGTCCCTTGGGAGGCAGTCCTGAAGGGCAAAGGGGTCCAGGAAGGCTGGACATTCTTCAAGAAGGAAATCTTAAAGGTGCAGGCCGTCCCCATGTGCTGAAAGATGAGTCAGTGGGGAAGAAGACCAGCCTGGCTGAACAGAGAGCTTTGGCTGGAA
>NW_008794446.1:6666949-6711076 GCF_000699145.1 Aptenodytes forsteri | reverse complement strand
AAGGTGGGTGTCGGTCTCTTCTCCCAAGAAACAAGCGATAGGACGAGAGGGAACGGCCTCAAGTTGCGCCAGGGGAGGTTTAGATTGGATATTAGGAAAAATTTCTTCACCGAAAGGAGCGTTGAGCGTTGGAACAGGCTTCCCAGGAAAGTGGTGGAGTCCCCGAGGTGTTTAAAAGACGTGTAGATGTGGTGCTTAGGCACATGGTTTAGTGGTGGACTTGGTAGTGTTAGGTTAACTTGGACTCGTACTTGGTAGTGTTAGGTTAACTGTTGGACTCGTTGATCTTAAGATTCTTTTCCAACCTAAATGATTCTTGATTCTATGAATATGTGCTCACTGTAGAAACCCTTGCTATTCTAGGCATGAGGAGTGGTAAACATTGTGTTTTACACAATGATTCTCATTTTCTAAAACATGTAGGAGTGGCTCTGTGAGAATCAGGCAGTTTCTTGGGCATGAGTGACAAGGGCACCCCTGCCTTTTTCCTTGTCTGCTGGTCGCTCAACTCCAGCAGGACAGATGGTTGTACCCGCTGGGTCT
Organism: Aptenodytes forsteri; assembly: GCF_000699145.1. Classification (NCBI taxonomy): domain Eukaryota; kingdom Metazoa; phylum Chordata; class Aves; order Sphenisciformes; family Spheniscidae; genus Aptenodytes; species Aptenodytes forsteri. The sequence continues at coordinate 6,710,533 of NW_008794446.1, read as the reverse complement.
GATGTCCTCCAGGGGCGCAGGAGAAGGAGGTCAGCCAGGCTAACCCAAGCTATTCTATAAAAGATGGGCAAAATTTTTCCTTGAACAGCATGTTGTCCAAGAGGATGAACATGTTCTGAGCACACTGAATGGCTGCTCTGAACAGCTTAGATGCTTCCCTGCATGTCTCCAAAGCACAGTGCAGCTTTGGTGCCTGGCACCACCTTTCTCCTCCAACCAAAGCACTGCTCAGCATTCATGGGAGGTTCTGCTCAGCTGCTTGCATCCTTCATACTCTGAAATGGAGACTTCTGTTGGTTTGAAACTCCTTCAGGGCTGAGGTGGTGATTAAGAATAAGTAGTGTGAGTTGAATTTGAATGTGAAATGAAACAGGAGTTAAGTTCCTAAGCAACTTTGAGGATCTGTGCCTGAGCTCATAAAATGCAATTAATTAGTGACTAACTGGAGACTCTCTAGGGCTCTTCCATCCTTGAGGTTTCAGTATGATATCTCCCCTCCTTAGCCCATATTGCATGCTCTGAAGTCATCATTATGCCAAGGAAGGAGGCAGACACATTTACTAGCTCTTTGGTCTAGCATAATTCCACGTAAACTGTAGCACACACGTTATTGTGGCTTGGCAGGGAGGGGCAGGACTGAATGCTACCAGACCTTAAGCACTGACAATTGTTAGGGCATTGCTTAACCTCTCCTAGTCTGGTGAGCTGTGGCATCCAGTATGGACTGCTAAAGCTGATGGAAATTCATTAACATCATTGGAATGTCATTAACACTTTTACCAAGGATTATATCCCTTTAAGTGTCCAAATATGGCACTCCAAGCCAGTGCTCAAGCAAATTAGAAGCAGCAATTCCAGGAAAGAGGCATTTGTTGATGATGCAATGCCCACAAGTGTCAACAGATGTCATTCCTTATAATAAGGCATGTGGCTCTAATTTGGCACTTCTTGCCATCAGGAGGAACTTCTTGCAGAGCAGATGCCACTTCTATCTTTCATGGGTGTCTGTGCCCTGTTAAAACTGGCATGCCAGTTTAGAAGAAGGCATGGAGCCATTAGAGCAGATGGTCATGAGCACAAGTCGTGTTACAGAACCGGTGTTTCTAGAAATGTGGATGCTGGGACTGAAGTACTACCCAGGAACATCAAAATCTTCCTACCCAGGAAAATTCCCCTCTAAGTAGGTTGATATATGCCATTAATGCTTTAGTGCTAGTAGAAAATGGATGTTATCTGTATCTTCTTTCTGCTTGTTCTAACTTTTGGGCAACGACTGGTGATCCCAGGGGCCATTCTGGCAGCTGAGGACATTGGAAAGTAGATGTCCTTGGCAAAAATGCTGTCAATGCCTGGTGTTACTTTGACAGCTCTACAGTGCCTGGGAATTGTTGCGGTGTGGAGAACTACTCTGCTGGGCAACGAGGGGGAGAAGTGGCCCTTGGACCTGTATTCATTCATCTCCTCTGTAAGAGTGTATGATTCTCTGCCACACAAATATCTGAAGTAAAACTGTGCTCATGTTTTACTTCATATGCTTTTTTTTTTTTAGAGAGTAGCATTTTTCCTAAAGCACTCATCCTAAGTCTAACTTGGCTTGCATTGAAGACAACACTTCAGTTGCCTTCATTGGGATCAAATACAGTATTTCTTGCAAATTCAGCCTTCAATAATAGTTTGTTTCAGTTAATTTACTGAACACAGGATTTTAAAAAATCTGTTGCTTGGATATATCTGCTTATTTTCTCTCCCAAAATGAATCAGCTGAGATTAATGTAAGTGTTTAATTGATAAGTAGTATGTTCTTCTTAACGTGTGTCAGCAAGTAGAGCTTCCAAAAGTGCTATGTGTACTTGCTTGCCTTCAAGTGTACCTCAGGTGTTAAGAAGCAGCCCTTCTTACAACTAATTGATAGGCTTCAGTAATTATACAATAAGATCAGGTTACTCTGATCTGATCTGTTAGAAATCTTCATACATATGTCTAGGAGAAGCTTACAGTGGATATGTTTCTCTCTTCTCAGTTAGAGAAGCAAACATTTCCCCACTATGTAGTCCTGCCTCAGCTCCACAGGGTACCACACGAGACACTTCAGCAGGGTACTCATGACATGGGATGTTTCTTGTCACTGTAATCAGAGCCGTACACTGAATGAGAAAAGTTTGTAAGGAGGATTTGGTCATGAATGACCTTCGACGATTCAGCTGCAAGTTGTGCCAAGAGATGGCCCTTTCAGAAAGTGGATACGCAGTGATGTCTTAGGCCCATTTTAAAATGCCTGCATTGTCTAGGTATCTTTGGCAAGATAATGTTATGTTACTGTGGTGGGTTGACCCTGGCTGGACACCAGGTGCCTACCAAAGCTGCTCTATCACTCTCCCTCCTCAGCTGGACAAGGGGAGAGAAAATATAACGAAAGGATCGTGGGTCAAGATAAGGACAGGGAGAGATCATTCACCAATTACTGTCATGGGCAAAACAGACTTGTCTTGGGGAAAATGAATTTAATTTATTACCAATCAAATCAGAGTAGGGTAATGAGAAATAAAATCTAAATCTTAAAACACCTTCCCCCCACCCTTCCCTTCTTCCTGGGCCTAAATTCACTCCCAATTTTCTCTACGTCCTCCCCCCGAGTGGTGCAGGGGGGCAGGGAATGGGGGTTGTGGTCAGTTCATCACATGTTGTCTCTGCCGCTCCTTCCTCCTCAGGGGGAGGACTCCTCGCACTCTTCCCCTGCTTCAGGGTGGGGTCCCTCCCACGGGAGACTGTCCTTCATGAACTTCTCCAACATGAGTCCTTCCCTCGGGCCACAGTTCTTCACGAACTGCTCGAGCGTGGGTCTATTCCATGGGGTGGAGTCCTTCAGGAACAGACTGCTCCAGTGTGGGTCCCCCACGGGGTCACAAGTCCTGCCAGGAGTCTGCTCCAGCGCGGGCTCCTCTCTCCGGGCTGCAGGGAAATCTCTGCTCCGGCGCCTGGAGCATCTCCTCCCCTTCCTTCTTCACTGACCTTGGTGTCTGCAGAGTTGTTTCTCTCACATATTCTCACTCCTCTCTCCAGCTGCAATTGCGCAGTTTTTTCCCCCCCTTCTTAAATATGTTATCACAGAGGCACTACCACCATTGCTGATGGGCTCAGCCTTGGCCAGTGGCGGGTCCGCCTTGGAGCCCGTTGGCATTGGCTCTGTCAGACATAGGGGAGGCTTCTAGCATCTTCACACAGAAGCCACCCCTGTAGCCCCACTGCTACCAAAACCTGTCCACGCAATTCCAATACAGTTACCCTTTCTGACCAAATTATGATTGATCAGCAAAATACTATGCTGTCTTCATTCTATGAGGCTTTAATTAGCCAACTATACAAATGATCAGCTAGCCAAGCAGCTGTACAATCCACCAGTGGTAGGCAAAGCTACCACCAACATACGATGAAATTTTAGTACATAATGAAATGCTCATCTTGCCTGGTAGAGGTGCAACATTTCACAAGAGCCCAAATAAAATGTGTTATGTGATCCAAAGGGCGGCATAGTCAGCAAGTCGTCTACAGCTCCCACTAACACACACAGCAATTTTACTTTGTGGTGAAATTTTCACCTTGCCCAATGAGGCTTGTAACAATTCAGTAGGGAGCAGCACGTAACTCCACTCAAGTAAGAAATCCATCTAACTGGATCCTAAAATGTATATTTTAATTGGTGAGGTGACATGAATAAGTTAGTATTGATACAAGGAGGTGCATCAGCAGAAGGCTGTATTTCTACTATCTATTATGTATGAAGGACACTGAAGATGAATCCATGCCACAAAAATTAATCTAGATTTCAAAAACTCTGAGTCATCAAAAACAGTAAAACATGCAAAAGGAAGGAGCTTCAATTCCATGTGAATATACAGAATTAGATTATCAGTTTTGTTTGTTTATACTGAGTTAATTACAGAAGTGCCACAAAGCTTGATTGCTTCTACCACATTGTTGCACACTGGCAGATGTAGGGTTTGATCCACACAAACCAGTGCAGAAATACTATGAAATGTTGTTCTTTTGCCTTCTGTCCCATGAAGAATTGTAGATATTTATGGCAGAAGAACAAATGAAGGATAAATATTTATTCATGTAAACATAACTTTTATCTGACTAACTTAAGTCAAAATATTTGTCCTTCCAATTTGCCTTTCATCAGCTTTACAAACAATGGACTCTTCAAATATTTTTTGATTAATGGAGGTGGGGCTAAATTTTGGGAAGTATTTATGGGAATTTATGGGAAAATTGCAACCTGGCTGAAACTAAAAACTACAGCCAAATTGTCAGATCCAAATGAGGAACGTACAATCAAGTTACCAAGACATGACAAGTTATTACATGTCAGCAGAGCCCCATGTATTGTCTATGGCCATGCTCTAGCACTTGGCAGAGGCAAAACATCTCCACTTCTCTTAAAGCTACTTAGTTGCAGGTGAGGCTAAGCTGAATGACCTCCTTTGCCGAGGGCTGGGAGCACACATAGCCCAGCTCGGCAGATGCTGCTTGGCTGCGGGTCCAGCTGCACTGGTGAGCAGGGGAGGGCCTGGAGGCCAGGCCTGGTCTCCTGATCCTTTGCCCTGTTCTTCACACTGTGGCTGTGGTTTGGTCCGCTCTAAGTCTCTCAAGAAAAGCTGCTATAGTAAGCCTGAGTGGTGTTAGGATGAGCCAGCCTACACCACTTGGCCAGCTTTTATTTAGCAGCATAGATACAGGTTGATAGACCGAGCGTCAACTAAAGGCCATGTCTGCAAGGGCATCCTGCCATGAGTAGGGTTGCCAGTGCTGCCCTGGCAGTGCCACTGCCAGTTGAGTTAGGAAAGCGCATCCTGAAGAGGTGATGCTTCCCTCCACCCTGCCAGAAGCACCACCTTTGTGTTTTGCATGCCTGGATCAGCTGGAAGTGCAGGATCCAGCCTCTGGCTGCAGGAACCATCACGGGCAGCTGGAGGTGAAGGAGGAGCCTGCCAGTGCATCTGCACAGAGGTGCTTTTGCAGCTCTTCTGGCAATGGTCGGCTTTGCAGGGTTCCTACCCTTCAGGTGCCCCAACAGCTATCTGCATGGCCAGATCTGAGGCCAAAACCATCCAACAGCAGATGTCATAGGAGAAGGGTGCTTGGCTTTAGGACTGGAGGGCATGGGGAGAAGGATGGACATGCAGCAATCTCTTACAGAGGTAAGTGGTAGTGTACAAAAGTCGTGACTGATCACATAGCTGTCATTAGTCATCAATGATGGCACCAAACTCCCTCCCTGGCAATGAAGGGGTTGTCTCAGAGGTAGTCATCTGCAGTGCAGAGACCCAAAGCCATCTAAAGCTCAGAGAGCTGGCTCCTGTGCTCACAGGTGCTGCGGATTTGGCTCCTTATTTTGGTGGAAGCTATTAAGCTTAAAATTCAGGTTTCAGTTTTGAATGCTAAGACTTCTGAAAAATCAGCTTTTATAAAGGCATGTGGGCATGCACAAACCTCTTCTAAAATAAATATGTTATAGGGGATTATTGCTCAAACACCTTTGTCCAAGCCAAAAAAATGCAATGGGAAAAAATACTTTGAGGTAAGTAAGCTAGGTTTAAGCATTGTGTGAACATCAATCCTTAAGCCTCGTCTTGTTCTGGACAAAAAAGAAACCTGTCATCAGCTGGTCCCTGATCTGTTGCCCATTTGGCCTGCTGTATCAGGAAATACCAGGCACTGGCTCCCAGCAAAGAAAAAAAACAAATTAGCTGGCTAGTAATCTCATCTACATCGTACGTAACATCGTACTAGCATGATAACCCCTCAGGACTAATGATCACACTGTACTGCTTGGTCAATAGCATTGTTTCAGCATGAGCTACAGAGCTGTACATTCAATTGTGACTCTTAATAATTACACTGTGAAATGTTACATTGAAATATACAGCATTGGACTTTAAAACAGTAACCCTTAAAATAGTAAAATAAAAAGCTCAGCTGACAGTGTGTATCTTGTAATCAATCTATAAAAATTACTTACTACTTTACAGGTAAAAATCAGAAATAAAGAGTGGACACTAATTGAAGGATGGGCAAATGTTCCAATTTAGTGAAAAGTGTGTGTTGCGAGTGTTTGTTTTAAACATCACCTGATTATTCACAGTAGTTTAGGTATTTTCCTTATCGGATCATTACCCATGGCAGTGATCTTACGTTTCATTTTGTGCTTGTATTTGTGCTTGAAAACTGGGGCACAGAAGTGCAGGCTAGTAAAACCCAGAGGAATAATACAGCCCAATGTTTTGCAGGTGAAAAAAGTCATTCTAGCCTCATTCATTACCAGGTTTTCCTGCTCGCTTTCTCAGGCTGTCTCTGCTATTCCCTTGCTGTGTGAGTTTGGAGAGCAGCTCAACTCCTTCGTTATTTGTAAAGCTCATTGAGTTCTGTGACTGGAAAGTACTTTAGAAATGCTAAGTGAACTCGCTGCTGCAACAACTAGACATACCTTTGTTGTCATTAAACTTGGCGTGAAGTAGTGTCTAAGGATCTTTAAGATGGAAAGCGCTTGCTATTACCCTGGGTAAATGTTTGTGCTTCAGTGAACATTCATGATGCCAGAACGTTCCCAGTGTCTCACGTGTGATTACAGCTGTGGCGGGGAGCTAACAGCTCCAAGCCCGCTGCCAGCACAGCGAATGCTTGACCTGCTATGAAGAGCTGGAAACTCACTCCATTTTGATAGGCTTCACATAGCAGCCCACGAGACAGGGAGCCGCAGAAGCAGCTGCACTTGTGCTTTAATACTCTTTTGGGGTCTGTTTCTCGGCAAAACAGAGACCCATGAGCATTGTCAGACACGCTATTTTTCTAGAAAGGGCCCAAGTTCTCCAACAGAAGGAGATTTTATTGCCCTTGAGTGCAGGCAGGGAAATCTGTGGCTGTCGGGCTCCAGAACGCAGCCCTTCCTATCACTCTCTCCTCTCAGAGGAAGACCTGCCCATACAACACAGCTTAATTAATTTCTCATCAAATGCAGAATTCCCCCCATGCGTGTTCCTGCTGGTTTTCCAGTTGTATGTAATATCATACCATATTTCCATGCCTTTTTGTAAATTTTGTAAATAATTCCAGAAAAGGAACACGTACAAGAGACACAAACTCCTAGTGACACATACAAGAGAGCCTTCCTCTTCCGAGGGCGAGGGGCCCCTGAAACGAGCTGCTGCAGGGCAGGGTCAGATGGTGAAGAGGACGTTGGCAGATACAGAGAGAGGGTGGCTCAAGTCATCTGGGAGCCAGTGGGATTTTGGTCATGGTTTTCGCTGAACACGCAGCCTACAATCTGTTGCCAGCCCTGACTTCTACATGTCTTTACCGGCATAACAGTGTAGCGAATGAGGGGGTGCAGCTGAGACTCTCCAAAGTACTTGCAAGTCTTCAAACACCTTTTCTTCTTCCCTGTATTTTTTCACAAGCAGAAGAGTAGAATGCCTTGGCACTCATAGCGAGGAGATGATAAAAGTGAGGCTGAAGGCCTTTAGCTCCAGCGGATCGTTAATAGTCTGTTCAATACTGTCGTGGTTTAACCTCAGTCGGCAACTGAGCACAATGCAGCCGCTCGCTCAGTCCCCCCACCCGGTGGGATGGGGGAGAGAATTGGAAGAGCACAAGTGAGAAAAACTCGTGGGTTGAGATAAAAACAGTTTAATAATTGAAATAAAATGATAATAATAATAATATGATAATAATAATAATACACAAAGCAAGTGATGCACAGTACAATTGCTATGACGTCACATGGTATGGCATGTCCCTTTGGCCAGTTTGGCTGTGCCCCCTCCCAGCTTCTTGTGCACCTCCAGCCTTCTCAGTCAGTAGAGCATGGGCAGCTGAAAAGTCCTTGGCTAGTGTAAGCATTACCTAGCAACAACTAAAACATCGGTGTGTTATCAACTTTGTTCTCATCCTAAATCCAAAACACCGTACCAGCTACTAGAAAGGAAATTAACTCTATCCCTGCCGAAACCAGGGCAAAAAAACCCACTGCAAATTCAGCAGTGTTGCTCTTCATAGAGCACAGAGTCTGCAAAACTACAGGGTGTTTTATGTAGGAGCACCCAAATGACTTACTAGGTGCTTCAAAGGCAGGCAAGGAGTCTCCCCTGGTTTAGATAAAATGCAAAAGTAGAGGAGTAGGAGGGAAGAGGTACAATACAACAGAGGATGTGATCACCTGGAAACTGTTCACACACCGCACATCTGGTGTTTCTGTACAGGCTTTTACTGAAAAATAAGAACTGTATTCTGGGAGGGCAGATGCTACTGACTCACCCGCTGCAGATAATAGTGGAAGGCATTATTGCATTATCTCATGATGGACTGACAAGTACCATCTGATGAATAATCTTTCTGATTTTCCTTCAAGAAATGAATTCCTCCGAGTAAATGAAAACCTTTATTTTCCTCTTAGTTCATGAGGAATATGCATTTTTCTGGATCTTTAATTTCATTTCTTCTTTGAATGCTGTTTGAAAAGAAAAGTGGAATCCAGCACCATGTGTAGCAAGGGGGTGCTCACCTTGCTCTGCTCCTGGGGAACTAGATGTTGCCCTAGTGTTATCCATGGAAGCAGCAAACATTTGCTTTTTGGGGCATATTATATGTGCACATATTATTGTACCCTAATCTCTCTTTCCGAACTCCATCTCCGAGTGAACAGCAAAGTGGGAGATATCGTCTCTTCTGTTAAACATTGACCTTATCTCAGCAAATCCTGGATATATTGATATTGCTGTTGTGGTGAGTTGACCTTGGCTGGCTGCCAGACCCCCACCCAGCCGCTCCCTTACTACCCCTCCTCAACAGGACAGGTTAGAAAATAAGATGAAAAAGCTCATGGGTAGAGAGAAAGACAGGGAGATCACTTACCAATTACTGTCACATGCTCAACAGACTTGACTTGGGAAAAAGTATTTAATATCTTTCCAGTTAAAATAGAGTTGAATGGTGAGAAACAAAGACAAAAAAACTGAAACAGCCTCTCCCTCACCCCTTTTTCCTGGGCTCAACTTCACTTCTTCCTTCCCAACTCCTCTACCTCCTCCATCCCACCTCCCCACTGAGCAGCGCTGGAGGGATGGGGAATGGGGGTTGCAGTCAGTCCATAATGGTTCCTCTCTGCCGCTTCTTCCTCCTCACACTTTTCCCTGCTCCAGCGTGGATCCTTCCCACAGGCTGCAGTCCCTCAGGATAAACCTGCTCCTGCGTGGGCTCCTCTCCAGGGGCCACAGCTCCTGCTAGGAGCCTGCTCCTGCAAGGGCTTTCCACGGGCTGCAGCTTCCTTCAGGACACATCCACCTGCTCTGGTGTGGGGTCTGCAGTGTGGATAGCTGGTCCACTGTGGTCCTCTCCGCAAGATGCAGGGAAATACCTGCTTCACCATGGTCTTCTCCAGGGGCTGTGGGCAAGATCTCCTCCCCCTCCTTCTTCTCTGACCCTGGTGCTCGCAGGGCTGTTTCTCACACCTTTTTCCTCACTCCTCACTGCAGGGCAGTGTTTTGCCCTTTCTTAAATACATTTTCCCAGAGGTGCCTCCAGCTTGGCTGATGGTCCCAGCTGTCTCCTGCAGTGGGCCTGTTGGAGCCGACTGGAACCAGCTGGAACCAGCTGTGTCTGGCACGGGGCAGTGCCGGCCTCTCCTGACACAGGCTGCCCCTGCAGCCCCCAACACCTTGCCACGGACACCCAGTACAGCGATGCGGCTTGTCTCTCTGAGTCCATTTCTTGTTAAAAGACGAAAAGCTGAACTGATTTTTTCCTTTTTTTTTTTTTTTTGTCCTGAAGGGGTTTGTCCAGCCACGGCATGAGGTGCACGGCTGGCTCTCTCCAGGCACCGGGCATTTCTGTTTCAGGGGACCTGATGAGGTCATGTTTGTCAGCTTTCCCACTCACTCATTTCTGTAATTAGCAGACCTCTTATGCTGTGTTTTAGACAGTAGAAGTGTTTGTAGCTGGCTGCGCTTCATCTTCAATACTGAGAAGAGCTTTTTAACTTTCTTTTTAATAAGAGGTTACGTAACTCCCCTGGACACCACCTTCTTCAACGCGGGAATTGCTTCCATTCGGCCAGATTTGTGGGTTGAAACGTTCTCCATATAATACATTTCTCAATAGAGAATAAAGGGTTTCAATTAAAGAGCACCGGAATGGCATTTCTCTGCAAATAATAGGAATAATTTCCTCTTCAAGGTTAGCATTTCTACAACTGAAACTTTTAAACAAATAGCCGAGGAAAGAAAAAATTTTCTACAAGCGGTGCTACCCAAACCGACTGGGTGAGCACATATCTGAGACCACTTCAGGAGTAACTTCAGGAGCATGATGCAGACGGACTGAGGTGGACACACATGCTGTAACGTCCCCCTGGCACCTGGTAGAGGTGTCCTCGTGCACAGCTGCAGAGGAGACCGGGCCAGGTTGGGCCAGACGTTCTGCTGACGTGACTTTACTGAAGTCAGCAGTGTTTTGTCAGCAGATGAATCAGCACGTAGTCTTAAATGTTTGTTACACAGGTGAAAAATCCATGTAGTTTGGATATCAAACAACGACCTGATGTGCTGAGGGGTTGTTATGTGCACAGCACTGTAAAGACGACAAATGCTTCAGGTTTTCCTGTTCCTGCATAGTGTACAGTAGACTGTTTTGTTTGAATTTTTAATGTGGCTTATTACTTGAACAAAGGTCAAATGTGTTTGTAGAAGTCCATGTGTACTGCAGATACGCACTTTAAATTAAGACCTATATGCAAGCAGCCTTAACGACACAGCAAAACTTAACACTGTTTTGTCAGAGCCAAAAGGTATATTCTTCCTTTATCAGAAAAGAGGATTTTCTTTTCCAACCTACACTTTTTTCCTAGTGGATTTTCAGTATGAAAGGCAAAAAAAAAAAATCTCTCCTTTACTTGCACACATTTAAGAAGTCTACATCTTAAAAATACTGGAGAGTTGGATGTGCCAATTATTAAAATAATGTTATCATTTTCCTGCAGGCAGTACCTAAATAGTATTGTATTGTATCTTTCTAAAATAATGCAAATAAAAATTATAGCCCTTTGCTGAAATCCTATGTATTTCTTGCCACTATCTCCACTCATATTTTCAAACAAAATGTTCATCCTTCTGCAAATGTTCAAGTCCAGATGTGCTGTAATCTTTTGCTTCTCTTACGCTTTCTACTCAATAAGGAAGACACTCCAACTTTGCCTTTTTCAAGTGTTAAGAAAAGATTGATTTCCTTATATCTACAAGGAGCCTAGGATGTCATTATTTCCTAGATGGCAAATGCAGGAGGAAATCAAACCCATTAGAGGTTTTGAAAGAGGTCAGTATAAACAGGTTGCCCAGAGAAGTGGTGGATGCCCCATCCCTGGAAACATTCAAGGTCAGGTTGGACGGGGCTTTGAGCAAACTGATCTAGTTGAAGATGTCCCTGCTCATTGCAGGGGGGTTGGACTAGATGGCCTTTAAAGGTCCCTTCCAACCCAAACTATTCTATGATTCTATGAAACTGGAAACCTTGGCAACCTAAGATTAATTTTGAGAATATGGTTTAAGTGGATGTGAGAGTTAAGGCAGAATTTTTTTTTTGTTTTTCATCTTACTATTCAAATGTCTGAGTGTGGTCTGAGGGACTGTTTGTGGAAAATCCCTCCTGGGTAGGAGAATTCAGTGCCTTGCACCACTGAGCCCTGCTATTCCCCCTTACTCTGACAACCAGCGACTCCCAAGTGTTAGGGTGAGTGTGTAGGGTGGCTGCTTTAGGGAGCTAGCCCAAAAGCAGGTGTTAAGTTCCTGTTGGAGTCAGACTCCAACAGCTGCCAAGACTTAGAGCTGCTGGGAACTCTTTATTTCTACATAACCATTTATATTGGAGAAAGTCCATGTAACTTAGACCAAGTTGCAATGAGAATATGTCTTTGTAGGTTATAATTGCTGATACAAGCTCAGTCTGTATGCCACAGTTCACATACATTTTTTATGAACTTATAATTAGAGCAGTTTTGGTCTCCTGCAGGTTCCAGCTTTGGAAATGAAGAGCAAACCACTCCTAAGGCATCTGCACCTTCTAAAGACATCCCCAAGGGGAGCAGCAAGAGCACGACGCAGGTATCGAGCAGCACAGTGACTCCACGCAGGAGCTTACTTCCAGCACCAAAAACTGCCACCGCACCTGCTGGTAAGTGCTCCAAACTTGTGTACTTGAAACACCATCTGCATTAGGCCAAGAAATGCAGAAACCTTATTATGATGCTATTTTACTGCTTACTCGCTTTTCTTGCCATTTTTGGACACATTGCTAATGTGCTGATTTGGACTCTTATTTGCTGTAGTCTCTTTGAAACACAGTCAACAACACAGCTATAATCTCATTTTGTGAACCGTGTCTGGAGTTGAAGGCATTTAGTGTCCCTAACTACACATGCCAGAGATTTAGTGTATATATTATTGCTTCTCAACAAACAGCTTTTTGAAAACATTACATTGCTTTAGAGACCAAAGCATTCCTTTGAGCAGATAATTAATTGCTAGTTATGCTTGCAAGGATGAGAATACTGCCCCTCTAAGTTTAAGCTATTTGTGGTGTTTTCACTCAGAGAGGGAGAAGGAGGCAAGTAAATAAAGCAAAAAAAACCTAGTCTTGTTTTCAAATTGTTTCCTTATCTAAGCCCTCCTTCAGCTCGATCCAGCTATGTCTCAAATCAGCCAGCAATAATTCGTAGTGTCTCACACAGGAAAGTTTACAGTTTTCTGCCAAATGCGTTTTTTGTTGAAAAACACGTGCATCTCTCCTCCATCTCCTGCTCACACTTGTTTCATGCTGCCCCTTCCCTAGCCTGGCACTTGGACATGGTGTATGAACTCCAGGTTCCCCTTGGCAAGGATATAGGGGTGTATCTTCTTGGGTAGGACTCACCACTTTTGAGAGAGTGAGGAGCAGTTCATGCTGCCTGCCCTTGAAGGCTGCTAATGCTGGCCCATCTGCCTGCCCACTCAGTGGGGAGAGAAGAGGGTACCCATGACGGTGAACATTGATTACACACTCAGCACTGGCAATGTAGAGACTCTAATTTGGGTGTAATGGATGAGTTAGGGCTGTTCATTGTGACTTGCAAGCAGGGTCAATACGATTATTGGTCGTAAATATAAAATAAGTTTAAAAGCATGGCTGTAGACACCCCCTCCCCTGGTTACAGATGACATCTCCTCACCCCAGGCGGCTTCAAACACTTTGCTACCCACTAGTGGACAATGTTCCCCTACCCTGTTCCAGCTCCTGTTTGTCCCATTGCCTTTCTGTCTAAATGCAGCCACAGTACTTAACTTTCTGCACTGCCATGGCCCCTGGACATCCATCGGCCAAGATCTGAGAGTACTCTGAAGAGCCTCATGAAAGGCATAGAAGTTCCTCAGGGCCCAAGAGGGTGTGCTGTAACCACAGCAAGCTCTTGCACACCACAGTCTCTATGTGTCTCCATGTTCATTCCTGCTTCCTCATGTCCCAGGAGATCCTCCAAGTCCCTCAAGGGAAAGGAACATTAGTGATCCTAGGAACATAAATGATCACATTAGTGATCATTTAAAAACAACAGACATTTTTAAAGCCATAATTGGAGGAACTTACTGGTGAGAAGCCTGTGCCTGAACTGGTCATTGAACTCTTGCATGTGGCTACCGAGGTCAATATTGCATCTTCTAATGTGGAGGGGAAGGAAGAATATGGTTTCAAGATTTATATTCCTGGAAAGCACTTCATAGATCACTGAGACAATGGGGTGCATGATGTGTAACATAGTATTTTAGTGAGTGAAACATACTCTACCGTGTTTGTATGACAGTAGTGAAATACGAATTTATTTGACTTAAACACTACCTGGATTTGTTCCACAGATGATCTGACACAAAGTTACTCTCCAAAGCCAGCATGTTTTTCAGAGAGCTTTTCTATTGCTACTAGTAAGCTGGAACCTTGGAGCTGCGAGAACCTGGACGTACCTGAATATTTCTTTACTCCCGCAGTTTTCATGGCTCTATGTATTTTCTCATAGAAACAACCCCTAGTTCACTTTCATTAACCTTTCCTTGCTTTTCCACTGCCTTATTGTTTTCCCATTTCTATTGTCCCCTCTCTCCTAAGATTCTCCTTTAGGTTTGATTTTTAATTTTTAAATGCTTTTCTACTTCTGTCCCTAAAATATTGTAGCTTCATATCTGCCTGTTTAGAGAGAACATTATGCAGAAAGACAAATCAGACTTTTTCCTCTTAGCATTTTCCTTTAGAAAGGCAGTTTGGATAGGCCACTTCGTGGTCTTGAGTAAGGGGTTGTGTATGTCTATACAGAATAGTAAGGATTAAAAGAAGAGAGAGCTTTAATAAGAGTATAGAAATTCCATCAAGTTCAGATTAGATCTAACAGTTTAGATTCCAAAATAAAGAATGTTGCGTAAGTCACCAGCCTTATCCAGTCTGGCTCTTATTCAACAGAGTCTTTCATCTGTATGTAAGTCCCACTGGGTTTGATAACACACACTGCAAATGAAGCTGGGAAGGAAAAATCAGTATGGTTTTTCTCATTAAAAAATATGAGACAAAGACTTTATGCATTACCAGTTCTGGTCACCCAGTTTCAAGATAGATTAACCTGGTGTGGTGGGTTGACCCTGGCTGGATGCCAGGTGCCCACCAAAGCCACTCTATCACTCCCCCTCCTCAGCTGGACAGGGGAGAAAAAATATAATGAAAGGCTCATGGGTCGAGATAAGGACAGGGAGAGATCACTCACCTATTACCGTCATGGGTAAAACAGACTCAACTTGGAGAAATTAATTTAATTTATTGCCAATCAAATCAGAGTAGGGTAATGAGAAATAAAAATGAACCTTAAAACACCTTCCCCCTGCCTCCCTTCTTCCCGGGCTCAACTTCACTCCCAATTTCTCTACCTCCCCCCGAGCGGCACAGGGGGACGGGGAATGGGGGTTGCGGTCAGTTCATCACACATTGTCTTTGTCGCTCCTTCCTCCTCACTCTCTTCCCCTGCTCCAGTGTAGGAAGTCCTCCAGTCCTCCACGAACTTCTCCAATGTGAGTCCTTCCCATGAGGTCAAAAGTCCTGCCAGCAAACCTGCTCCAGCATGGGCTCCTCTCTCCATGGGCTCACATGTCCTGCCAGGAGCCTGCTCCAGCGCGGGCTTCCCACAGGGTCACAGACTCCTTCGGACACATCCACCTGCTCTGGCATGGGGTCCTCCACGGACTGCAGGTGGATATCTGCTCTATCGTGGACCTCCATGGGCTGCAGGAGGACAGCCTGCGGCGCCTGGAGCATCTCCTCCCCCTCCTTCTTCACTGACCTTGGTGTCTGCAGAGTTGTTTCTCTCACATATTCTCATTCCTTTCTTCCGGCTACTGTTGCGCAGCAGTTTTTTCCTCTTCTTAAATTTGTTATCACAGAGGCACTACCACCATTGCTGATGGGCTCAGCCTTGGCCAGCGGCAGGTCCGTCTTGGAGCCAGCTGGCATTGGCTCTATCGGACATGGAGGGAAGTTTCTAGCATCTTCATACAGAAGTCACCCCTGTAGCCCCCCCACTACCAAAACCTTGCCATGCCAACCCAATACACCTTGTTAACTTAACACTTGCAGAAAAGGACTTACTGCTATAATCAGTGGCTTGGAGAATCTGGCAGGGAAGATGAAGCTGAAACTGTCCACCTTATGTAGTCCAGCTAAGTGAAAGTCAAGGGAGGAGGATGTGGTCTTTTGTCCAACATAGTCAGGAGTGACTGTCTCTTACTGTCAGAAAACTGTTTACTTCCATCATCTGCACTCACTAACTGGGGAATGGACCAATCTATCAACAGAATATATGCATAAAAGATGGTACCATTTTTTTTGTTTCCTTTTCAAGTTTTCTTCCTTTTTTTTTTTTTCTTTTCTTTTGAGCTTCCTTTCCTCTCTTCTGGTCCCTAGCTAGATTATGTCATTTCAGGCTACAGCAGTATTTGATTAGTATCATATTTGCCCCCAGACATCTCCAGCAAAAGCCTTTCTTTTCCAGCTAGTGGCATTGGCATGATAAACGTTAAAGGGCTATTCCAAGTTTCTGTAGAGGAGCTTTCCTGGCCTCCAGGGTTCTTTTGTCACAGGCAAGAAGACTGTTGGAAATCCTGGGTCTTTTACTACTTGTGCAGCCTCACACGAGTGAGTCCTTGCCAGGGAGGTTTCAGTATTGGAGCACTGCAATGAGCTGGAACCGTGGTGTTTGATATGCAGTCATGCTAATGTGGACATGCAAAATATAGCATAGGCAGGACTAATTGAATGGTTCAGGCTGTCACCTCTGAGTTTGCACAGGTTCTAAATCTCAGACCCACACAGGAAAGCAGAAGTTACAACAATGCAAAACAATATTGATCAAGCAGTAGGTTTCCAGAAAGAGGATAATGTTTGTGATCACATCAGGGCATAAATGCTGAAGGGGAAAAGAATTACTGTGGCTGGTGGAAAGCTAAAGTTGACTTTTAATTTGGGGTTTTAATCTATGAAATGATTTAATCTGCAAAATGAAAGACTAATTTTTTGCTGAATTTTACTACCTCTGGAGACAAAGCTGAAAAATAGAAGTCCATACAAAATTTGGATCTTTACTAGAAATTCTCCCATTTTTTTCCTTCCAAACAACCTTCATTTGCTCATTGTCCTGAGATTGTCAGTAGATGTTTTCTACATCATTAGTCAGTCTCGGTGTAGTTTCCTTCAGAGCATTTGTTATTGTCTTTGCATGACCCTCCAGTAACCTTGGGTATGTCTGCTTCCATGGGAGCACAGAAATGGAAACTCTTTGCCAGTGCTTCAAGTGACTGGCATAAGTGAACTTGTGGGTTGAGAGCCACAACGAGCTGTTAATGCCATGCTGTGTCTGAGTTCATAGGCCCAGTGGAGACAGAGCAGCATAGCTTCTGAATTGGATTCACTTTCCTCCAGGCTGTGTAGAGCGCGGTGTTCAGTCCTTGTGTCTGTGGGTGCACGGGTCCATAAGGGTGTGCCCTATGCAGGAGGTGCAGTGTTCAGGCTCGGACTGGAGAGCGGTCAGTTTTGTTCTTCCTATTGCAAGGCCGTTAGTCTGACTCTGCTGTTGTTTCCTAAGCTTTGTCACAGCCGGGAAGCTGTCAGTGTACAGAACAGGAGGTAGGTTTCAATCCAGCAGGCCACCATGGCCTTTCCAGGCCAGGGATGTGATGGGGGTTGCCCCTGTGCTTGCTTATGCAAGCCACAGTAGCAGAGAGCCAGGAGGGCTGCTGCCAGAACATGTTAGGTCCATCACAACGGGAAAAGAGTTGAAATTACTCTCTCCCACTCCAGAGGTCAGGGGCTCCAGTCACCTGCCCAGCCTCCTGCCAGCAAGGCACCTCTGTTTGTACTGGCAAAGACTGGATGCAGCAGTGTATGGAGCCCATTGCCACCACCTCACTGAATTCATAGTCCAGTCTTGATAGGGAGACTCAGTCAGGTGAGGTAAAACTTGCCTGTTTTATTCTGGAAGGAAACTAAACGTGTAAAGTAGGGGTACCTGGCTATGTTAGGCAAACAGTCAGACACAGATCCTGAACAGGGACAGCTAGCAAGTTCGGGAAGTTGCTGTTATTATACACAACTGACAGAAGCAAAAAAACCTACGTCAGTCCAATGCTCTGGTTTACTTTTTATTGAGCCAAGGTAGCAGCAGATACATCTGTGGTCAAGTCATGATTTTTTTAAATTAAAACAGTGTTATGGTTCCTCACAATGCTAAGTATCTGATGGAAGCAAAGGCTGAAATAAATCAAAGCAAAGATAAAGACAAGGGGGTTTAGCAAGTCTAATCCTGCCTTTCTTGCAATAATATATGAATGCTGTCTGTAGATCCCAATGTGATAGGGAGCTCTATAGAATGTAAAATCTTCTGTTTAAGTATCCTTTGGACAGTTTTGCACGTCTTTTAAATGATGAAGCACAAAACCATCTTTTTAAAATTGAACTCTTTATTAAATCAGAAGGAAGATGCTACAAATCAAATGAAGCAAGTGGAGAAAGGGCAGTGAAGTGTTCGTATTGCTTTGGGCTTTCTGATCCCAGGCAAACAAAGGCATCTAACAAAAGCCCTTTAAAATTGTGTCAGATACCATATTTTAAATATGTCAGAGAAAGTGCATGGGTGTGCTGAAAATGCCAGTCTCCAAAAGGATGTCCTGCAGCAGATAGAGGATGTAAAGGTTGAAAGCCTGCATGTACAGACACTGTAAAAGGTCTGCTTGTAGTGCTGTTTCAAAGTGGAAAGAACAATCATTGGCACAGGCTACCAGTCTATGCTGGGCAAGTCTGACATTATTGCTGGACATCACAGGGCAGGAGATGGATAACAATAAGGGAGCAGAGAAGTAAAATCGATGTTTCCAAAATGTTTGAAGGTGTACTAAAAATTAATCCACCCGCCACCTAGCTCGGGTCCCTGACACTGTCATAAAGATGATGAATGTCATGCTTGGGGAGGCAGCCAGCCTCATCACTGCAACAGCAACACCAAAGAAACCTTCACTAGTGCTCCGAACTGAAGGGATGCCATGTTTTGAAAACAGTGGAATGCATACATTTCTAATATTCTTCCAAACTATCACATAATGGCAATTGTGTGCATAGACATACTGAAGGACAGAAGGGCACGGTGGGGCACATGTCTATCCTCCATCTCCGCCCAGTTTCTCCATAGCTGAGCTGGCAGCCACCCAGCCCCACCATGGAGTCACAGTTAGAAGAAATGAAACCACCACAATTTCCTGTTCCTTTTTCACCCCGTGGCAGAAGACAAGACACTGCACAGAGGCTTTGACCAAGGAGAGAGGGATGATCTCTGCCGTGGGTGGAAGTTATTAGCTGGGGGTGAGAGATGCCTATCTCGGTACCATGTACCCCTCCTTGTGGGTGAGGGGAAATCCCTGCCTCCAACAGGAAGGACTTACAACACAAACCAACACTGTCTTGCAAGTGAGGCATATTTTTCCATACGAAAAAGTGAATCAATAATGTGACCTTAGGGGTGAATTTTGCATTTGAGGAAGAAGTCACCAGTCTCATTCAGTCAAAGTCGGAAGGCCAGTCTGTCCCATGAGCAGCGCTACTGAAGTCAGCCATGTAGTAAAGCTTTTGAAAAGTAGAGAAACCACAATGACTCCTTCTATATGTTCTGTGTATTTGGGGAATGATATGATAGATATTCTATGTATAATACTCCTAGCAACCACCTAGTAATAATTGCTATAGGACTTGATGTTGCATATGTGTTTATAAACACATACTGCATCTGTCCAACCTCCTAGGCAAGACATCGCAGTTACTAAACTGAAGTGCTTAGAGCACTCCACAGTTACAGCTAAAGTGCATGTATTGCATACAGCATCTTTTAAGAAAGTAAAAGGGGGAGAAAGTATTTCACAAAGAGGATGGCAGTCATTTAAATATAAAGAATATTTCTGAAAAAGTGGAATATCAGGTGATGTAAGAATTGCATTTGTATTTCAGAGGTGTACGTCATTTTAACTATGTATGAATAGGAAATTAATTCACAAAGGAGCATATCTACCTATATTAATGAATGGAAAATAACCCACAAAAATCACATGAAAGCTTTCATGTGTTAGATGTTACCTGAGAAGACCACCTGTGCTGTAAATTCTCATTAAAAAAAAAGAATGCTCAAGAGAGATTATACTCCTGATATTTCACTAGAAGTGTTTGTCAAATAAATTGGACTACAGGGTATAAATCACATTTAATTAATGAAAATGGACTCCTATAGCTGCTGCTGATGCAGTGATTCAGATGATCAAAAAAAAATTCTGGCATGGGATAATAGCAGTTGAAGATCATTGTCATGCAGATTGTTTTGAAGACATCAACTGATTGCTTTTCGACTAGTCTGTGGAAAGAATGCACTTGATTAGTTTTCAGTGTGTTGCACAGCCCTTTTTTGTGTTATTAGACCCTTTTCATATTTGCATACCTGTCAACATATAGAAAATGGGGGGAAAAAAAGCATATTTGAATAGAAAAACTGAGACAGGCCCTTTAAATTCACTTAAACATATTAGATGCTTTGAGAAATACAGTGATAACCTAACTAATATTTACCATTTCTATTATTTTTTCATATTTTGTTTGAAGACAGGTGAAAGCAGCTCTCTGTCAGGAACTCTGCAGCTAAGATCCACCTCTGAAAAGGCATATAAGCTTCCTCTTTCCACAGATGTTGATAAAATTATATGATCTTTGAGGCACACATATACTGAATTTTCTGTTTTAAATTTCTCTGAAAATGTGGGAATGTCTGCAGAAGGCAATGTTCAGAGACAGCAGATTAACAACTTCCCACCCTCACAGGGGATTTGTTTTACAAACCCCTTAGATTAATGTTCACCATGGGACAATTCAGATCCTAAATCAAACCAGGATCTAATTCTGTCGTAATTTGGGCAAAACCCTTCAGTTTGACACGGTGCGGTTAGTGGTTTATCTGATGAGCCCTTCAGGATGCATAAAAAAACCTCAGCATAACACACCACAGCAGTTAGTAATCCAAGAAGAGCATGTCTGTGCAGTGCAATGGAAAGGGGATTCAGATGGGCAGTGATTCCTGAGCTGGTGCTGACAGGTCTGGACAGTCGCAAAGTACAGCACAATGCAGGCATACCTGCTTAGATCCAGAAGCAGTATAGTGCTTTCACCCAGTGCTGCAATCAGTTGATTATAATTAAATTGCTTTAGACCTAGGTTATTTCCTAGCCAGGAGCATTGGTTTCATCTGCTCCAGACTTACAATTCTGGAGGGGGCTCGCACAGATCGAGTCTGGGAGTGACGCATCCTCCACATGAAATCATGCCGGTAGCCACTCAACAGCATGAGCGTGGCCTGAAACCTCTTCCTGCAATTCCCTTCTCATACCCAGGTTCGTCTGTGATTGTCTGGGAAAAAGTCCTAGAGTATCTCAGCTTGCTGCAGACCTCAGATGGACAATAAGGTGGGTGGAAAACTGCCTAGACCATCAGGCTCAGGGTGTTGTGATCAGAGGTACAAAGTCCAGCTGGCAGACTTTGTCATCCATTAGGGATTGATACTGGGCAAATACTGTTTACTGTCTTCATTAAAAACCTGAACAGTGGGATAGAACACTCCTTCAGCAAGCTCACAAACAATAGCAAATCAGGGGGAATCAGTCAATATGCTGGAGGGCAGGGCTGCAGTTCAGAGAGACTTTGCCAGGCTGGAGAAATGGGCCTGCAGGAACCTCATGAAGTTCAAAAAGGCAAATGCAAAGTCTTGCCCCTTGGCGGAATAATGCCATGCAACAGGAGAGGCTGGAGCCAGCTGGCTGAGAAGCAGCTCTGCCAAAAGGCACTGTTTGGGCGTCCTGCTAGACAGCAAGTTGAACCTGAGCCTGCAATGTGCCCTTGCAGCAAGAAAGGCTAGCTGCATACTGGGCTACATTAGCAAGAGTGTGGCCTACAGCATCAGTGGTCCTACCCCTTTACTCAGCACTTGTGCGGCCACTCACAACTGTGCCCGGTTTTGGGAATCCCAGGACAAGAACAATGTGACACACTGGAGTGAGAGCAGCAGAGGGCCACCAAGATGGTGAAGGGACTGGGGCACACGACGGGACAACCTGAACAGTGGGATAGAACACTCCTTCAGCAAGCTCACAAACAATAGCAAATCAGGGGGAATCAGTCAATATGCTGGAGGGCAGGGCTGCAGTTCAGAGAGACTTTGCCAGGCTGGAGAAATGGGCCTGCAGGAACCTCATGAAGTTCAAAAAGGCAAATGCAAAGTCTTGCCCCTTGGCGGAATAATGCCATGCAACAGGAGAGGCTGGTGGCTGATGGCTGAGAAGCAGCTCTGCCAAAAGGCACTGTTTGGGCGTCCTGCTAGATTGAACCTGAGCCTGCAATGTGCCCTTGCAGCAAGAAAGGCTAGCTGCATACTGGGCTACATTAGCAAGAGTGTGGCCTACAGCATCAGTGGTCCTACCCCTTTACTCAGCACTTGTGCGGCCACTCACAACTGTGCCCGGTTTTGGGAATCCCAGGACAAGAACAATGTGACACACTGGAGTGAGAGCAGCAGAGGGCCACCAAGATGGTGAAGGGACTGGGGCACACGACGGGACAGGTGAGGAGGAGAGGCTGGGAGAGCTGGAGTTGTTCAGAGAAGGCAAAGAGAGATCTAATCGCAGTCTTCAGTTATCTAATGGGAAGATAGAGAACAAAGCCAGGCACTTCTCAGAGGTGCACAGTGACAGGGCAAGAGACACAAAACACAAGCTGTAACACAGGAAATTCTCATTGCTTGACCACCTGTAAAGGTGGTCATCATTTGATCACCTGTGAAGGTGGTCAAACACTAGAGCAGATTGTCTAGAGAGGTGGTGAATCCTCCATCATTAGAGATACCTATAACTTAGCTGGACAAAGCCCCGCGCTTTGTCGCAGCTCCTGCTCTAATGCAACCCACTCTGAGCAGGAGGCTGGACCAGAAGACTTCAGAGGTCCTTCTGACAAAGCTGATCGTGCAAGTCTGTGTGCTACAAACACCTTAGGCCCACAGGTGAATAAATGTGCCACCACAGGCACAGCAACCAATGTGTTGTTTTGTAGTGCTGTGGCCTCTTTTGCACATTCAAGAGGAGTGTGCAGTGCATGAGCAGAAACATCTAGCTAAAGGGTAGCTAAAGGTCTGCGCTGGGGAGCTGAGTGCATGGCTACCACAAAGGCAACAGGACTTGCATGCAATTCAGGAAAAAAAGTAAGTATGGCTCAATCGTGTGTAAGGATTTGAGAAGTGATTTACATCTGACCAGCTTTGCATAGTTTTTATTCTCTTCATGTGATACAGCTTCCTTCATGGTCTCATCCCTGTCTGGTCTTGTTCAGCCACATCCCATCTCTCAGAACATAGAATCCCACAGAAAATCCAGCTTGGTACCTCTGAACTCTGCTGTGTTTTGAAACTTTGTTTCACCTTCAGGATACTGATGCAGCTCTGGGTTCCCTTGTTTGTGCCTGCAGTCCTCATCCAAACTCCTGAGCATCAGGTTGCTGCTTGTTCCAGACCTCAGCTCTGTCCACCAGGCTGGACTTGCCACCCAATGGTCTATGAAATTAGAGAGCTGAAGGATTTTATATTTTCTATGCCTTGTTGTGGGATTTGGGGTGTGTGCGTTACAGCATACCTATTTCAGCTTAGTTATTATTCTTATTTAATGTTTATCTCACAGACAAGTGACTCTTATTCCCCATAAGAAATCTCATAATTTGTGTGCAATGACAGTAGCAATAAAGAATTCATTTGAGCAGCTTGTTTCTACTTGGCCCATTCAATTAAAGACAGTCAAAAGCATTGTTCAAAAAACTAACCCAGTCAATTCCTGTGCTTTTACAAGTACCAGTAAATCATATGTAATTGGGCAGGCTGTTAAATACAATCAGTCAAGATGAAAAATAGGAGGCCGGTGTTATAGCTTGCAGTGTAAAATGTGCTTCTTTTAATCAGCTTTTGCAAAATCTAGACAACGCAGCCTCAGCAGGAGGGAAAGGGATGAGCTGATGTCAGCTGAGGGGGGAAAGTGAGGAGCAGCGTGCTTGCAGGGATGGAGGGAGAAGAGTCTGCTGCTGCTGTGTTCCCCTTTGCAAACACTTTCCATTAAAAGCTGCATGGTGAATATGTGGTGGGTTACATTTGTGTTGTTCCTGTACTGAACATAGGGATATGCAGCACTACACTGCAGGTGGAAGTGAGATGTTCAGCTGCAAGTTTTCCAACCTCTTTCCTGGGAACCACTCTGAAACATGCCGTGGCACAACTCTGTGAGGAAGCGACAATAAAATGCCATGGGATCCATGTCAAATGACAGGAAGACAAGGAGTAGCTGTTTTAACTCTTCAACTAACGTTGGATGTTCTGAGTTACCCTGACATTTTCTATTCAGTCCAAAGAATGGTTTGTTTTGTCAGGTTTATTTTTTCCTTTCGTTTTTTTTAATACCAGATAAAAAGACTTTTTAATATAGAAAGAAAATAATCATTTTCAGACCAGTCAATGAAATAGTCCTTGTCCTTCTTTTTTTCTTATCAGATTGACTTTAAATTTGAAATAAACACAAAGGGAGAAGCACAAGCATTGGCAGTTTCTGCTTCAACAAATACGTAGTCTTTCTTCTCCATCTACTTATTTATTCACAGTCTTTCAGTGTCTTGTAGATCACAGGACGTAGAGATTCTCTAGAGAGAATTAGACTGCTCTTATTCTACAGAATCCATCAAATTTCCAGCTTTGCTCATTTTGTCTCAAACAATGCGTGCATGGATGTGTCATTACTCACCAAGGACACGGACTCGTCGTAGGTATCGGGGGAAAGGCAGCAGAAAGCTTGAAGTGGCTCTCTGTGTCTGAGTGACTGAAAACACTTCCTTGGGGTTTTTTAAACTTGCAGACTGCATTAGTTAGTTAACTTATAAAATATGCCTGAGAACAGCTGGAATCTGACTGAATGCAGCCAGTCCCATTGAATTGTTAATGATGTCTACAGCATGTTAGGATTTGTTTTGGAATAAATACTCAATGCGTAATTTGTTAGCATGTTTTCAGTCTGAAGTGTGAAAGCAAATTGAAGCCTATCCCACTGTACTGGCTTTTAAAGACTCAGAAAGGTACAGGCAAATACAAGCGCTGATTCTGCAGCAGCTCTTGAGAAGATGTCTCAGATGATAAGGTGTATCTAGCTCTGGTTCCTAGGCTAGCATTCAGCAATGATGGGGGAATGGAGAAGTGGCTTTGTCTGCTGTTTTTCCAAGTGATTGCTGAATGATTTAACATGTCTGGAGTGTTTTGCCTTGTATTTCTAATGATTTTGTCTTTGCTCCTTCTGTTCGGTTTGAAGCAGGCTGTGTGTGTTAATTAGGAAATGTAAATACATTTACAGAACTGTGCATTTGGATGCATCTTTCAAAAGCAAATGCGGTAACCACACCACTAGAAAACACGAGCAAGTATTTATTCTCACAGTTATTTTATGGCCTGAAATATCCATTTCTATATAAGTATAGCTTTTAAAAGAGAGGAAATGTTGGGAGATTTGTAACCTTAAATGGAATGTAAATTCATATAAAAATCAGTAGTTTGTGGCTTTCATTCCTGGCTACCGGAAAGACAACTTCTCGCTCCATGAGCTCCCGTAGTGGAGCGGGTTGGCAGAGCCTTGGAAGCTGTTCCTGGAAACCTGGAAGATAGTGGTGGTTCCTGCTCTGCCAGGAGCCTTTTGCTGGGAGGCTCAGTGCTGAGAGCCTTGATTCTGCAGCCAGCAGGGATAAAGCTAACGTACGGGCATTTAGCACAGAGCTAATTGGAGTTCCATATTTCCAGCCTGTGGGCAATAACACTAAGAGTTTGAAGTAAATTTTGTTCCAGGTCAGAGTTAATACACATTTTAAAAGACAAATTTAGAACAAAATTAAAACAGTGTACAGGTTCAAGAAATACACACTTGTGGTACTTAATTTCCTTTTATAATTATTTTACATATTTTTTATTATTTTATCATTGTACACACAACAACTTTTGACATTTCAAAATACATATGACAGTGGAAGTATTATTTGAGGTTTTATATGCGTTCAGGCCTGTAATAACGACTGAAATGTTTGTCTTGTTTCCTGAGTTACAGTGGAGCATCAAACTTTTTATGTACATTATAACCTTTGGGTTACTTACAGTACACTCCGTGGTAGAAAAGATCAAACTGTATAACCTCCTGCTGCGCCATACCCTGCAGTACAACATTATGCTGATTATCACACCAACGCTCTCCTACAGATTTTTTTAAACCTGAAATTCTAGCTTTCTGTGAAATGACAAATTCAGAGCCCAAACTCTTGTCATTTAAAAATGAATTTTCCCTGCGGGAACTTCTCTTGAAATCAGCATGTTTTCTGAATGTTTCTCTTTTAACCAACTAACAGC
Organism: Aptenodytes forsteri; assembly: GCF_000699145.1. Lineage (NCBI taxonomy): Eukaryota > Metazoa > Chordata > Aves > Sphenisciformes > Spheniscidae > Aptenodytes > Aptenodytes forsteri. The sequence goes on along the minus strand of NW_008794446.1, from coordinate 6,684,441 downwards.
TGTTGTTTCAAAAGAGAAGAGAAAGAACAAACCCCATTTTTAGAAAAACATTCAGCACAAGCTTTTATTTGAGGTCTGATGCCAGGGACAGCTCTTCACCTAAGATTTCCCTGTGGGTGATAAGCTTAGCAGAACGATAACAGTTTGCTGCTGCGGACTGTCCTTTGTTTTGCCTGCTGCATGCTTCCTAAATCCTTCTCTGCTAAGGAAGGCCACAGAGAGGCCACCAGGACCCTTCTACTTATGAAGAAGAAGTTGAATAATCGCTAGCTCCATGTGCTTCTCTCCCCGGCCCCTTCCCAGCAGGGCTGTGCTGTGCACTGGCTCTTCCCTTGCTACACAACCGCTCCTCACTTCCCCGGTTGCTGCATTGCCACCCCTACCAGACCTTAGGAGCTCTCCTAATCTTGTAAACTGAAGGAGGATGGTTATCCTCATTTCCCCCCCTTGTTATTAATTCTACTCTTCTGTCCTTGCCAAGATACCTATTTACACCTTTGCTTGCAACCTGCTTCAGGCTCTACAGATCTCCCACCTTCCGGGGCCGACATCTCCTGTGCAGCTGCCCCTGACAGGCACTGCCATCTGCACCCGCGCGCGACTCTCGCTGCTCACCGTAGACCTCGCCTTGCCCTCTGCAGAACGATGGTGCTCGCTGGGCTTCTTTGCTTCATTGCTCTCTTTTCTTTCAACTGAGCTCTATTTGGGGAATTGTTCCTCGCTTTGTGCTTAAGGTTAAGAGGCTGAACTAATTTCCCAGGTGTTCCTCATTGAAAACGTCTCAAAAACAAAAGTAGGCCCCTTGTTACTGCTGAAAGCATAAGGAAAACACACTTTCCCTACCATTGTCTGTGTTTGACATTTGTCATAGCAAAATTTACAGAGGAGCTTGGTATATGGCCCATTCGTGCATCATATTTTTATTTTGGAAACCACAGAAAAACCAAGGCCTCATTACCATGAAAAAGTAAGGCTTAAATCTGTAACCGTATAAACTATACCTTATAAAACAAGCTCTGGTTTTGTCTCACAGCTCCCATCTCAGGTTGCTTTCGCTTAGTCCTTAGTAATGAAATGGCGCTGTAAACTTACTTTATGTCCTGCTCTGCAGTAAAGTACAGTGTAGTAGGTGGCAGACACAGGAAATTATATGCTCAGTCACTTTACTGTGAAAAGTATTGATCACAAATGAGAATCGTAGCCTCAACGTGTCCAATTTACAAACAGCAGAGAAAATAGAGATGGACCAAAGTAAAGGTATGAAGTTGTATTCAGTCTTTACCAGCCCCTGATGACTGATGGTGCGGTTTGCCTATGAACAGTGGGAGGGAGTCAAAGACTGTCTTAGACCTTCTCCTGTGCCATCCTCCCGCAAATAGTTGGACGCAGGGCTTGCGCATGTGCATGTGCTCTTCACAGAAGCACTCTGCAAGCGAATGCTGAGAGACGGTGCTAGAAAATATGAAGCTCGGCTTCTGGTGCGTGGCAAATGCTGCGTCTGCAGCTCACTGCTTGCAAGTCCTGATTCAGGCAGAAGTGGAAGGGTGAATGATGCATCAAAAATAAGCCTGATACTGCAACTGTGACTAGCTGTGGCTTTGGAGAGGGTGGAAAACTAGTCATCCAGTAAGTGTCCCTGAAGATTATGATCCCCATATAAAATTATCACTTTTCTCCACTATTGAAATAGCCAGATCACATTTGCATTAAACAAAATGGAAGATAGTGTTAGCTTTTGTACTGCCACTGTCTTTAAGCACCACCAAGAAAATATGGGTTTGTTTTCCTGCTTCAGATACTTCAGATTCTGTGGGACATTTTCTTACAAGACGTCCGTAAACATACTCAGGAGAGAAGTGAAAGTTAGTAAGGCAAACATTGTTTTTCCTTTATGACAAGTGATTTGCCTTAAACCTCTCTTTTTCCTGTGTATCCAGGGGCTGTGACACAGTCCTGCAGGCTAAAATACAACCCCCAGCAAACACTAACGGTAAAAAAGGAAAGCAAACAGGAAAATACGTTAATGTCTCAGGGATTTGCTTTTTCTTGCTCTTCCTTCTTACTTCCTTGGTGAGTGTTTTCTGCATTAAATCCTGTGGCTGTGACTGTCACACCATGGGCAAACCAGCAGGGCAGGGCTTTCATGTTTTTGCACTCAACATGGTCCCCACAGCTATTTTGATGGGAGTTGTGGGTGGGCAGGAGGGGTGAGCTGAGCTTGGGTGGCCACTCTGGCTTTCAGATGAAGTTGTATCATCTCCCTCGTACAAGAAGCAGTTGGTGACTGCAGAGCTTGGACAACTGACAGACCATCCTGAGCCTGTAACCAGAAAGCTCCGGTGGTGGGAGGAATAATAACAGACACTGAGTTGCGTCCCACTGAAAAATTAAAGGAAGAGGAAAGGCTAGCACAAAGTTTCTGGAGATGATAACCCAAGAGCTCTGGGGCATCATGCTGTCAGTGGGAAGAATTAGTGGCTGCAGAAAAAAAGATAATGCAGAGGTCAGGAGTAATCTGGAGAGCTACAAACACAGAGAGGAGATGAGGGAGGGCACGCAGCCTGGCACATGCCTGGATCGCAGATAAGCATGAACCAGGTGTTGGTTCAGCCTTGTGGACAACAAGGCAATGGTATGGCCCTGTTGTGTCCTGCATTGGTACAGTGTGTTGTAGGTTTGTGCACTGAATGTGCAGCGCTTCTCTGGCCCTGCCTGGCTTACTGCACAGGCAGAGACCCACTCTCCTGTGGGTGCCACATCCAGCACAGCCCTGACACATCCTGCTTGCTTCTGGTTCTGCAGAAGCCTGTCTCTTGCCTGTGTGAGACCCTCTTGGGAAAGCTGTTCACCAGAAAAGGCAGTTTCCTAACCTGGGGAAAAAGTTGATAGAGCAGGGCCCTGCAGGTAACTTAAGTCAGCTTTGTGCAGTCCTACTTAGCTTCTCCTCCAGCCCAGAAGATCCTTGGCTGAGGATGCACAGCAAGGTAAAGAGACGGAACGCAGAGCTCAGAACAGATAGGATGGGCTACCTGCGTAGCTCTTTGTGCCTTAACGGCATTTGTCACTGTGCAGATGGCTGGACAACCAAGATAGTGTGTAAGACCTTCTTCTGACCTTCTTTAGTGCCGTGCATGTCAGCTCAGCCAGTCATGCTTGCAGAAGTGGCAGGTTGGCATCCGACACAGAAGTACTGTGTAGCATTGTTCTGTGCGAAGCCCAGGATGTGTATTGGTGAAATACTTATATTTTGCCATTCTGGTATGTATCTTAGTGACATAGTTCTACACAATTGCAAACAGAATTATAAACAGGTTTCTTTTCTACCTTTATTTTTTTTCTAAAACAGGTCTGAAGAAAGAAGTACAAAAAGATCAGGATGCTAACAGACCAGCTGTCTCATCTCCTAAGAGATCAACGGTAACAGCCACCAAGCTCCATTCACCAGGTATTTATGAACCCAAAAGCACTGTTTCAGGGAAGATTTAAACTTGTCGACTTTGCATCTCTTGTTAACACAGTAAAATCTGAGACCTACTATTGTTAAGTGAAGATTGATTGTGTCCAAGGTTCATTAAGCTGGCTGTGAGTACAGCAGACTTTATCATACCAATGCATGAGCTGAATAGACTTATGTTTTCTTTGTTATAACCATGCAATCATCTCATTGGCAGGTTGGCATCCGACACAGAAGTACTGTGTAGCATTGTTCTGTGCGAAGCCCAGGATGTGTATTGGTGAAATACTTATATTTTGCCATTCTGGTATGTATCTTAGTGACATAGTTCTACACAATTGCAAACAGAATTATAAAACAGGTTTCTTTCTACCTTTATTTTTTTCTAAAACAGGTCTGAAGAAAGAAGTACAAAAAGATCAGGATGCTAACAGACCAGCTGTCTCATCTCCTAAGAGATCAACGGTAACAGCCACCAAGCTCCATTCACCAGGTATTTATGAACCCAAAAGCACTGTTTCAGGGAAGATTTAAACTTGTCGACTTTGCATCTCTTGTTAACACAGTAAAATCTGAGACCTACTATTGTTAAGTGAAGATTGATTGTGTCCAAGGTTCATTAAGCTGGCTGTGAGTACAGCAGACTTTATCATACCAATGCATGAGCTGAATAGACTTATGTTTTCTTTGTTATAACCATGCAATCATCTCTCCTTGAAAACAAAGAGTTGTTGCTATTACATGTTTAAGGGCACAGGAACATTTTTTCTTATCATTATAATTTTCTCATATAAAAAGATAATAGATAGATACAGTGAAATAAAAGACACCTCAGACAATTACCTGGAGTGATAGTATATTATTCGGAATCTACTCTTACTGTTCCACAGAGGCGCTAAATTTCTCAGGCTATTTCTATGCATAACTGGAAAAGGGATTATCTATAGAAATAACCTTTAGAGTGCTATTGGGGCATTGTCAACTTACCCCTCAATATTGGGCACAAACACATGGTTTTAGCATTTCTAAAGAGTACCTTTATTTATTGACTAAGATGAAGAGAACTTATGTCTATTTATGTCCACTAAGTGTACATTAACAAAGGTATAAGGTACCTAAAGGCTTTTGTAAGGCTGGGCTTTGGCTGATCTAAAGGCTTCTGAAATGAGTGGTCCCAGTGATTTCATTGTGCTTGCAGTTTATCTTCTGTTCTGTTACCTCATTTTTCAGACTCTACTTAAATAATTTAAATATCTCTACAGCTATATGATACTTGAGTTATAATTATGGGGGGTAGAACCCCATGTTTCTTCATTTGATGGTAAAGTATAAAACATGTAGAACAACTCTCCAGCTCCTATAACTTGTATCGAGTCTTTTCATGTTTACTAAACTCAATACCTATTCTTCTTCTTCCTAACCAACAAAATCAAGAAAATGGAAGGTTAAATTTAATCTTTCCAGGCACCAACAGGACTCAGAATTCTTCTCCTCACTAAGATACTACCGTAAAAAGATGAACTTAACACTGTCCTCTGAATCATATAATTTTCAGGCTATTTTGCACCTGATGAGATCACCAAGAGAGATCCAAAGAAAAATTTGTTGCGGAGAGTGCCAGGCCAGCAGCTCACCAGCGTTTATAACAGTGGGAGTCCAGTTTAAGCACCAGCACTGATTGTGGCTGTAGCAGCATGTTACAGCACAGCTGATTTGCTTCCACTAGAATTAGAAAGCAAAATGAAACATAGGCATATTTGTACTGTGTATTTGTATTGTCTTAAGGAGGCCTGCGTTTCCACAGGTAACTTAATGATTTTCAAGGCTTAAATTTTTGGCATATCCAATTCGTGGGGCCTCAAAGGTTTCTTCAGTCTCCTGAGAGGTTGAGTAACTGCCCTCTCTCCATCAGACTGATTTAGGATTTCTTAAGCTTGGTTGTCTGAAATTATGGCAACCTAAAATTGTTCATCACTGTAAGGATCAAATAGGAAAATAAACCTCATCTTCATTTGTTTTTTTTAGAGTAGCCTTTAGCATTATTTGAAATAACAACAGCAATAACAAAGCAATGAAGACAGACAATCTTTTCACCTATTTAACGATTTCACAAAATAATCAAAGCAGCCATTAAACAGGATAAGGAGTGGGTGTAGCTGGGGCTAAGGGGCAGTAGCACAGCCTTTCCTCCATCAGGATCACAAACTCGTGCAGCATTTACACTTTGTGATAGGAAAGCTTGTGTCCCCCAGGTAACTCCACCACAGCTACATGTTGCCATGGAACAGGCTCTAAAATTTCTGAGTGCTGTTTCTAGGTTGTTTTCCCTCTGTTACTGGCCTCTTCACATGCAGTTCCTTTTAATCAGCGCTGGTTTTTGACTGTCATACAAATTTTTTTTTAGCCTTGAATCTAATCTTTAGAATTTGGATCAGTCCTCCTGAAGACTTGCAAGGGAGTTTTGAGATGCAGAGCCTTGTACAGATCTCAATTTTATCTATTGATGCAATACCATTCCTGAAATCTGTGTATAGGAGCAGGTGGACATGGATGCAGGTGCTCTCCTTCCACCCCATTGCAGGATGGTGCCATGGTGCCATCTGTTTCTGACACCTGTCACTCTACAGATTGCTTGTTATCAATCCTCTTAAAGTAATTTCCTCACTTTCCTTACCAAAATGTTGGAAATTGGACAGTTAAAAGGCAAATAAATTGCATTCCCCATCTAAATCCTCATGGACTGTGTTAATTATGAGTATATACTTGTTATGTCTCCTTAGTTCAAACACTCAGGTAGATAAAAAAGACCTGGGAGTTTTGAAGCGGATCAAAGGGGTTCAGTGATTTCAGCGTACAGTGGGTCTGCCCCCCTGGTCCCACCATCAGCAAAAACGACATTCAGGATCAGGGCCAGCATCATTAATATATACCCTGTTTTGTGCAGAGCAACAGAAGAGAGACATCAATGGCAGAATAAGCTTAGTAAGCTGCTTTTCAGACCCAAATGAACCAAGAAATTCAGATTGTCCCTGAGGAGAATAGCACAGTTTAATTTACAAGGACAGCTTATAATGCTGACAAGGACAACATAGAGATGTGCACTTCAAATGTTCCAGTGAACAGGAAAGGTAGAAAGATATAAGACACAACAACCTGATGGGTTTCGGTTTTAATTAAAACTAGACTGATTTCAAGGGCTTCCGCCTACACTTCTCCCTATGTCTTCTGTTGTAACATCACCATGCTGCCTAAACAACCCAAGACTTTTATACTAAAAAGACAGATATTTATGGCTGTTGCTTTTATGAATTTCTTATTTTGTGATAATACTTACTGCCCAGTTAAGAGCCCCTTTAAATGAATGAAAGAATCTGTAAGAAAATATCATTCCTGCAGAGAAAGGTGTACAGGCTTTAACTGACATGAAAATGGATAGAGGGCAACAGCTATGCTGGTGGAACTCTCTCAATGACAGGAAGTCCTGTCTAACATCCCGTATTGTATTATTTAGGTCTTGCAACATCATTAAGTTAGTCTTGACATGTTACGAAACCTGGTATTCCTCTTTGCAAATCATGGGCACAAAGAGCTTCAAAGGCTGTTTTGCACTTGTGGCTCTTTGCAGTTGCAGCATGAGATACTTGGAGACATGAGAGAGAATCTCTGCTGGAGCTAGCTCCCTGTAAGCTTAGCCTGGAGCCAGAACATAGTCAAGCAAGTTGGAAGATACGCTCCACACAAGCTGGGGATCTGAAAAAGTAGGAATATGCTCCTGGGGTATTGCTCTAACAAAGCCATACTGCTTCCCTGCCTGATCTAGTAAAAGTGCCCTAAGGATCCACTTGCACACCCAGGCCAAGGTCTTAAAGATCTAAAATATCTAAAGCACATCTGCCAGAATTACCTCTGGAACAATGCTCTACTTCACAAATTGGCTCAAACTCATACCATCAGATGCATCTCTGTGGAAGGATTCTTCTGGTTTTTAGGAAAGGGGTAGGTAATATCCATGGTAGAATACTGTCCCCTGTTACATTCATTGCTGAGGACTGGTTGGAGACATTTTTCTTTATTATTTTTCAGGAACTGTATATTACAAGACTACAAAACTACAAGATATCCTTTTTTCAGATTCTTGCATACCCAACCCTTTCTGCTAACACAGAAATGTTCATTTTTCATCTGTATCCAGACCAATGTCCACCATCTCTAGTAACACATGAGAACAAGGTGCCTGACTCTATTTTCTCCCTCTTTCTTACTGACTGCAGCCCCTAGGCTAAAAGCTTGAGACTAGTGGGAGGAGCTGAGGAAGAGAACCAGAGATTCCTGGCCAGTATTCAGGAATGAGCTAAAAAGCATCAGCTGAGGAAAGAGTCAGGGTAGCAAAAAGAATCAGTAAGCTGTGCAAAGTTGTTGTCCAGCTGGCCGTAAATGTTTGCAGAGGAGAGTTCTCAGAAAGCTAAGAACATAAAGACAAAACAGATTGTCCAAGCAGTGGCTTGAGCAACGTGACACTACCAGAACACTACCCCTTCTTGCTTCATCCTCGTAACTGAGTATATCCAGAGAAGTGGATAGTTGACTCAAGCAGGATATGAACTTAATTTAGGATGAAAGCCTCACTCTCCTGAAGTGGTTTATCATGAGTAAGCTTCGGTTCTTGTGCCATTCATGTGAATATGACACTGTAGTTGAGCTGATATCCTAAAGACAAGCTACACTAGTGGTTTCACATCTTTATACAGGATCAGGCTTGCTTCAAGCCAACTTGGAGCACATCAGAGGAGCCAGAGTCTGTCTGGACCTGTTTCTGCAGGCAGAACATATAGTGATTCTGATGTGACCGATGGTGCAGAGAGAGCAGCCATGCAGAGCCAGTGGTGTAACCAGTCAGCATTACGTGGTACCTGGTGGCATTTCTGTACATATCTGGTTTGTGCTGCAACTTTAGAAGTGGTATAAAGGGGAGAGCAAGGGGAACTGGCAAGGTAGACTGCAGTATTGTTGATAAGAAGAAATAGTGATATCCCAATAGCAAGCAACCCATGCTGTGTTTGCATTCAGGGAAGGACAGCTCCAGCCCCACATTGTCCCATTTGGAGGCAAAAGGAGATCTGCAAAGGCAAAGTAAATCTGGCACCTCTGTCAAGTCACCAAGCTTGGGATTCAGGTGGCCAAAGAAATTGTGTGTAGAGTGTAAATGTCATCCAACTGTTTTCCACATCCACAATAGGATAAGCTGAATCTCAACCTGGAAGTGCCCGTTTCTCTCACTGCCATTCAGGAGAGTTCAGCATCACACGTCAAGATGCAGACCTCTGTTCTTGTAGATGTCTAACAAAAGTGAGATGAATCCTTCCTCTAACGACCTCAGTTCTCAGTAAGACAAGAACTTGTCTCAACTTGTAGCAGACCTTCAGGCTCAGAGCCTGAGATGAGATGACTGTTACAAAGCTTTGAGCTTTGGCCCCTAGGGAAACAAATCTCGCTGTGCTCTTGCTTTTTTTGAAAGTCATTACAGATCTGTGTGAATGCTACAGACTCTTTTTCCTTTTATAGGACTGAGTCCCAAAGGCCTTAGAAACACATAAAGGTCATGTCCATAGATATAAAGTAAGTGACCCTGATGGTCTTTTCTTCTCTCCTTTGTAGGACATCCCAAGCAAAGGCCAACCACCCCAAAGAATGGATTCTCCCCCAAACCAGGAGAGAGTCGAGACGCTGAAAAGCAGTTCGTCCAGAGATTGAAGGAAAAGTGTGACGAGCAGTCCCAGCAATTAAGCAATATTCGAGATGAGCTTAAAAGGGCCAGCTGTGGCTTCAATGTCTTTGCTATAACAACACAGCACTTTTTCAGGCAGGTAAGTGCAATGGGTACTTCTTACCATTGGAAAGATATTTTGCCTTTACACCAGTCACTTGCCCAAATTTATTCCACAGTCGTCGAAACTTTGTTCTTGGGAGCAAAGCATGTAATTTCTTAGCAACAGTTATTATGAGGGGGGAATTATTATTTGATGCCATGTATTTGAAAATCAAAGTTCAGGAACTTGGAAGAGGAAGAGTTGTGACTGAAGCATTTGTCACAAGCACGGAGGGGTTTCAGGATGTTTTTAGGAGTGAAGCAGATGCAGAAACTTAGAAGTCCCAGTCCCTGACCGCTACAGCTGGAATGGAAAATGTAACTGAGATATTGATACTTGCAAACAAAAGCAAAAACAATCCATGCATTTAGTCAACCAAAGGTGTTGGATGAAGGAAAAGATTTGCTTTCTCACAGTACTTATCTACTGTTCCTGTTCACCACAGATCAGGCAGAGTGGTCCCTGTTACAGAGGTCCCAATTCCCACAGAACTTAGAATAATATTATCTCAGCATTTAGGAGATTACATTCAGCAGGTATAGAGAACATAAAGAAAATGTTGTCAATAATTAGAGAAGCTTATTTATTCACTAAACCTGAGACAAAATGAGTAACATTTAAAAGACAACCACAGTAGCCATGAAGGGCTTGTAGGTACTGCTTGTTTCAAAAGCCGTTTAGTGATCTGGGAAATCTAGCTGGGCTCCGAGGTCCAGACCTGGTTCACCTGATGCCCATGTATTTTGTACCATCCCAGGTTAAGCTGGTGTCCCAACTACTTTGTAAAACAGGCAGACAATCACCAGCAGTAGGACCCAAGGTTTGGATAATATCCTTGATTGCCTGTTTGTCTACTTTTGGAAGAGACGAGAGTAAACTTTCAGCATTAAATGGGAGAAAGAAACCAAAAAACAAAACACAGATTCAAACAGTCTTTACAAATTCTGAAATACTTTATTCAGTTATTTTTTTATATTAGCGGGAAAGGTTACCTTTTGAACAAATACCGTAGTTCACACTTTTCCTGAAGCAGGAGCTGATCTTGCTGGGGGGAGCTTCACTGAACTAAAAAAGTAGGGAATTTTTAAAAAGTACTAAATATTTTAAATATCTTCCCAGGGGATTTTCCCCATCTATTTTTCTTTAGTCTTGACATTTCTGGGCTTGATGGGCATTTGTAAAGCTTTTTTTTGCTTTTTTTTGTTTGGAGCCGACTGTGGAGTGTCCTTGATTAAAGCAGAGGGAAACAAAAAAGGGCAGAGCAGTGTCTGCTCAGCTTTGTCTATGTGTTGTCCACTGGGGAGAGATTTTTTCACCTCATGCCTCATTCACAATTTGCTGAAGGAATTCTGGAAGCTTGGGCATATCTCCTTCGTCTCCTCTGGATATGTCTTAAATGAGAACAGCTGCTGCAGCTGAGCTTCGAGATGACTCTCATCTTGTTGGTGCATGTTAGATCTGTCCTGAGAATGCCTCTTAAATTGAACACCTCAGGGGACTTTATTTAATAGAGTCCTCTCCAAGTCCTAGCTGGGCATAGCTGTGCCTCTTGTTCCCAGCTCCTGTGCACTATCAGGCCAGCTGGGGGTTTGCAGTAATACTCCTCTGAGTGCCTGGAGGGCTTGGAGGTAAAAAATAATATACCTGTGGAATTTAAGCGCCTTCAGGCTTGGGCAGGATTAGATGTAGATTTTTTTCAGATCCACTGCTGGACTCGCTTACCTGTGTTCAGCCTGAGTGTCAGTCCCTTCTGGGCTTGCCTGGTTACCCTGGACTATATATATCTGCACTTCACCGTTCTGTGCAGTGCAAGACACTTGTGTCTTGCTGCTCGCTGCTGGGAGCCATGTAACATGGACCTCTCCCAGGGAAGGACACCCCTGGCTTCCCTGGGTGACGAGCTGCACAGTCAGCATGAGCCCAACAGTTATCCATTAGGTACTCAGATGTGGTACCTACATTAGGAGTACGGTTGCTTTAGGCTCCATTTTTAGTGAATGGAGGCAGGTGAGCACTTCCAGAAGACTATTTACAGCACCAAAGATCTGAATTTCTGCTTGAGGTACTTGCTGTCTCAACTGAGGCCTCCAGGGAGGCCTAAGGCTGCTGCACTTTTAAATTGGATGCTTAAATTGAGAACCTACATGTAGTGGGATAATCCGGGACTACTCAAGCAATTGTGTAATTGGGCAGTCTGTTGTCTTGCAACATAGACACAGCCTTCCAAGTTTCTGAGTGTCATTCGAAAATACAATCTGTAGACATTTTCTGAGATGGCATTATTTTTTGAAAGCTTGAGCAAAATTGCATTGGCTGGCTTTGAGTTAGGGCAGCATGGAAAAAGAAACTTTTCCCATTATAAAAATAATAATAATTGTGTGTGTTTGTTTCTGAGAAGCCTGCAGGCAAAATGGTTGAGGTCTGAGTAGAACTGCAGTTTGGCAAGGGAATAATATTCGTTCAGGAACAAGGTGGGGCCTTATTCCAGAGAAGTTTGGGGTTGATTTGTTCAACTGGCAGTTCTACTTTGCTTAGCAGAGGGCCCAATCCTACTTTGCTGCTAGGGAGCCTCTTTGGGCTGATGGTCACCCATAGCTTAATTTTAGTATGTCTCTCTCTCTCTCCTTATACCACACCAAAATAATGTCCAAAACATAGATTTTTCTCTGAATTGGAGCTGAAATCTGTTGGAAAATGTGCTCCCAGGCAGCGAGGACTGGACTGAGTCTTAAAAGTAACCCAAGGACCAGTGTTTTGCACACCAGTAGGAGTCTCCCCATGGCCGTGGCTCTCATCTTGCTCACACTGTTTCTGTTCTCTCTCCAAAGTTGGGGAAAGCACCAATGCAAGTGGTCCAACAGACATGTTTAGCTGAAGAAAGAGAGTGTCAATATGTAGTAAGGAGTGTTGGCCCACACCGGCAGTTTCTTTGAGTGCTTTCCAATTTTAAGCACTTGCTATAGCAGCCTTAAGGTTGCTGCATTGCTAACCCATTTTCTTTGGGTTTTGTTGGATTTGTTTTCTGGCTGTTCCAGACCACTGCTGAATGGTATCCTGGAATCATCTCTCTCTCTCAGCCGAAAATGCTCTTAGCAGGCAAGATTCATTGAATAGGTATCAAGGAGTGCATAACATGTAGCTGTGCTTAATACAGACCCATTAAATGACAGCTAAACCAATTTGCTGTCTTGGGAAAAAGCCTAGGCAATAGAAGCGGGTGATGGCTGAGGCAGTGGACAGAAAAAATTAAAGCAGTGGTTCTGACATAAGCATTTAGCTAGTTATGAAAAGTAATGATTGCAGTGCCTGTGGACAGCATGGCTTCTAATTATTATTTAATTAGCACGTTAATTAGTTAAGGCCCTCAGATATGCACGCATGACTCCTGTTGACTTTGGGAACCACTTCAAACTTATTCTGAAGAGGAGCAGATTGAGTTTGTCCTTAATGTTGGCTGTTCATCATGTCAATACAACCTTTGTGCTGTGAGGGATACTCCAACGTGAACAACTGACTGGTGGAAGTTGGAGTGATACCGTGAAGATGATAGCATGAAGACTTTTTAGAGCAAATACCATGAACGGCTCGCCCTGACCTGGGTCATTCCTGACCTGGTCTGGCTTGTTAGCCCAGTAATAATGACAGTCCTGGCCCAGTTTCAGCCCTGTTCAGCAAAGTGACCAGCAGCAGTCCCTCCTGGAAGTGGTAACAGTGCCATCTAAAGGAGAGTAGCCCAAAGTGACAAATTCTGGAGGGTAAATCATCCTGGACATAAACAGGGAGAAAAAAAATCCACTTTCGTATCTCTAGTACACTCAGAGCAGACATGTTTCTGCTGAGGACTGTTGTGGCCAAACCACGCTGAGGCCCTGGAAACTGGGCTAATGCCTTTCTGCCAGTACAGTATGTTCTAACAGCTGAAAAGCGGAATCTGGTTAGCAAGTTCTGCCTCTGAAATTTCAGATTAGGACTCCAGATCTACAGTGCATGTGAGAGGAAGGGATCCTTTCTGGGCTGCGGACCCCAAGGGTGGGAGCAGGTTATGGAAAGGGTTATGCTGGTGTAGTCTGTCACGTACTCTGCATGGGCATGGAGGTGTTTCCAGACCTGCAGCACGGCCTCGTGCTGCGGTCTTCATCACGGGGCGGGGAAACTGCTCAGGACAGGTGCCAGCACATAGGCACAATCGGATCAACTGGGAATGGGTGAACCACACAGATGCCCTGAACAACAGTTGGGATGGCGCTGCAGTACTTGATGGTATCCCAGCGCTTTGTGTCTACCAATGTTGGGAAGACGTGTTACCAGTAACCCGTGTGTGTGTTTGTCTCCATACCTGAGTTGTAACCCCCTGAGCATGGGTTACTTTTGGGTGGGTATACAATACACAATACAATACACATCTTCCAGACAAGTAAACGCTCATAGCAGCGTCCTGCAAAATCAAGGATGGGCAAGGAAAAACCTTTTCCCCCATTCAAATAACTGAGATATGTGTGTGCTTGTGTGTATTTTGCAGAGTAATATTTCTGTCCTGTGAATGAACAATACGCCACGCAGTGTCATGTAACTACCTTGTCCAAATGCTAATGACCTCTTGTGTTAGAGGCAAAATCAGTTGCACTAGTTATAAGTTGCTTGGCACTTCCCACCTTAGCCTTCAAAACAGTAATTTGGGCTAACATTTCAAGTGCTTATCTCAGGCTGAGCTGAAAATGGTTTATTTTCGCAACTGTCTCTGAGAATGAATTTAGGACAAATGTATCTATTGTTTGTGCCTGGTGGTGGCACAGTGGTAAGAAGCCAGCACTCATCAGAAAGACTGATGTTCTGGCTTTCAGAGGTACTACTTTCCCAACATTTGCAAAATATGTTAGAATATGGCCCAAGAATAGTCCTTAGAAAAGTGCCACTCCTCCCTCATCATTATTACAGCTTGGCTAGATTTCCTGTATTGAGCAAGTTCAGTCTTTTCTTTGCTCCTGCTGGAGACCAGAGCAGTCAGAACAACTCAATCTTTTCATTCTGTATCCTGGAAAAAAATCCGGTTTGGACTCATCAAAACCTGACAGTTTAGGGATATGAATCAAAAACACTTTATTGCAAGTCAAACAAAACTCTTTACTTGGGAGGAGAAAAATAGAAAGAAGCTTTGTCATCATTTAGGGCTTTCTAAACTGCTTTTAAAATAGAAATGCACAAGATTTGGTATTGGGGGCTACTAGTCATGGTAAAACAGAGTAGTAAGAATCGAGAGGTGCTCCTTTACTTGCAAGCGTTACGATGAAGGCTCTATAATGCAGCTGCTATGGGACCCGCAGGACACTCACATGTGGTCGATCTGCCCAAGGAATGGATCGGGGTTTGTGAACTGAAGAAAATTGCCTTCTGTAGGCCCCCTGCTTATTTGCTATGGATGCTAAAAGACAGGCAGTGAAAAGGTAAGGTGCTGTAGGAACAGAAACCTTAAAGTAGCTGAATATCTTTCCCCTCCTCATCCTGTGGGTAACTGGATGTCACCAGAGGACGCTACGCAGGGCCTATGTGAAGATCATTTCATCCAAGCTTTCCACCTCTGTGCCAGAGTGTGTCCCTCATTTTCTGCTCACGCAACACCTCTCAGTGATCAGCGCTCTACTGCTGTGACTGCAGAGCCGACACTCACCACACTGTGCCCTTCAGGTCTGCCAGCAAAACCCACCTCTCACCTAGCACAGGATCTAAGGGATGTTTTTAATCTCCCTGTGCCTCAGTGCCCAGCTGTTAGATGGGGACACCAGGGAACTACCATCACATGAGGGTGCCGTGGAGGAAAAAAATTAGTATTTGTGATGCACTCTGATATCGGGGTGAGACGACAAAAGAACAGCCTGTGAGGAAAATCAGTACTTTGCAGTCAGTGCAGAGGATAGCATGGGTAATAAATAAGGCCTTGGGCTACATAATAAATGAAGAAGATAAGCAAATTCAGAAATGAATACTGACATGCCTATTCACTGGGCAAAGTGGGAGTGCTGTGCTGTACCCCGTGCTGTGGCTGTATGATGGATCCACCCCACGGAGTGGACATCGGTCTGTCTGGGTACTGCACCACTTCACTGTGCTGCTGCTGGTTTTTGGATGCAGTCGCACACCCATCAAAGGGGCATTGGGGTGTGAGCTGGCTGGAGTGGCGATGACGATGGGGGATACTGGGTATTGCGAGAAAACAGAGAGAAATGCCCCGCTGAGGGCTTCCGGTGTGGGCAGCGTGTGAGGTGGGAGTGGGGGCGGGCGGTACAGTCTTCCACTCTGCACATTTTAGCTGTGTGCTCCTGGATAGCGCAGGTCCCACAGCAGGATTTCCTCTGTGATGTGGACTCACTTGCACAAGCTCCTTCCTCACTGCAATGGGGCAATTAGTCAACCTCTGCCTCTGAGGTGCACCCCCTTCTCCCGGGTGTGGCTGGGTCTCGCTGCTCCGGGCTTGTGCCCTACAGCCATATGGCTCAGGAGGAGAGAAGAACCAGGAAAGCCATAAAACTTGCTGGGCTGACCCTATCACTAATACGATGGTTTTCTCAGACCCTGTCCTGCAGGGCGAGGAGTGGGAGCGAGTAACTCACCCCCAGGGAAGCAGGCAGTGAGCAGCAGGAGCGATGGCATTTGGAGGGGCAGGAAGGGAGCAGTAGCAAACTCCTCACCCTGCCTGAAATCCTGAGGCTGCAGAGCAGACACAAAGACACTGCAGAAGAGTATTAAGAGGAAATGCGAAAGGCTGATGTTTGAGCAAATTCAGGTGGGAGCATAGCTGGGAAAATGGTAGGTGAAGAACCAACTGCTTAGTAAAAAGGCTGCTTCTTCCTTTTGTGTCAAGAGGAGATACCTCAAACATGCTAATTGTGCATGTTTTCAGTTGAGTAGGAGTTAAAAGTAGAACAAGTGAAAAAAATACATATATATGCATACACACACATATATATAAAACTGGTGTTAATCAAGGGTTAATTATCTTCACCCAGCAATTGGCCACTGGGGACTGCACAGTGGAAAAGGAATAAAAAGGAGTGCTTGGGGGACTCCACTTGTGAGATGTCGGTAGAGGTTTTTATTCTCTCCCTGTAGCTTTTGTTTCCTTTGCAGTGTCAGAGGACAAGCCCTGTCTGGACCCGTTTGTGCCGGTGGAGCAGGCGCTGCCTGGCTTTGCCTGGCATGGCTGGCTGTGGCACACCGCTGCCAGCACTTTGGAGATGGGTTCATGGTAATGCCTGACTAATCCTGATGGAAATAACCCACTGACTAATAACCACTAATAGGCAGGGGGGGACAGGGAGGCAGGTGAGCAGGAACCTGTGGGCAGCACAGGCAGCATGCGCCAAGCCGCAGCTGAAATGGGGCTGTTCCACAGAGCCACTGGCAAAGTGGTGCTGAGACGGGGGGGAAAGTTGCCCAGTGGTCCTGCCTGACCTCTCTGTCTCTGCTTTTGGAGCAGTAACTCATGCTAGGCAGCACTAGAGACATGTCACTGCTTTTGATTTCTGCACCTGGGTGCACCTTCAGTGCTTTACTCTGGATGGTCACAATACCATCCAATGCACAGCACTATCCTCAGGCACCTTATACTCAAAAGGGTCCATGTAGGTAAGACACAAAATGCTGCTATCACATCACTATGTAGAGCTTTTTGCTAGTGAATACAAGTGTCCTGGGGCAGCCTCAGCTGGAGACAGACAGAAGGGTCTCTCACCAGCTTTGCAGCCAAACTGGCAGCAAATGTTAGACTTCTGCAGATAGATGCCCTACACTACTCCCAGACAGCGTGGCCTGCTCTGCTTCAGTCCCTGCAAGACAGAAGGAAGAAAGTGCAGGGAACCTCTTGGCTTCTCCCCGTGTCCTCAGTGGCTTTCTCACAGCCACTGCTGTGATAAATAGTGCAAATTTTTGTTTTGGGGGGTGGAAAAACATGCTTCCCTGGGAAGCGCTGGGGTAGTTACATGGCCTTGTTCTGAAACAACCCCCCAATTAGAGTATGTTTGTATACCTTGGTTGGAGAAGAATTTTGTTAGTTACATAGAATCATAGAATAGTTTGGGTTGGAAGGGACCTTTAAAGGTCATCTAGTCCAACCCCCCTGCCGTGGGCAGGAACATCTTCAACTAGATCAGGTTGCTCAGAGCCCCGTCCAACCTGAC
>NW_008794446.1:6649621-6665387 GCF_000699145.1 Aptenodytes forsteri | reverse complement strand
GAATCCCCTCCCTGTCCTCCATGTGCCTTAGCATAGCTTCTAGGAGGATCTGTTCCATGATCTTCCCAGGCACAGATGTGAGACTGACTGGCCTGTAGTTCCCCAGGTCTTTCTTTTTTCCCTTTTTAAAAATGGGGGTTATGTTTCCCCTTTTCCAGTCAGTGGGAACTTCATCGGACTGCCACGACTTCTCAAATATGATGGATAGATGGATACACATAAATATTTCAAATTTCAAGATTAAAAAAAATAGCCCCAGGCATTCTAATGCTCCTCCTGAAGAAGTTTTAGATGTCCATTAAAAATTAAAGATCTCTTTGTTTACATGTTGTCCTCAAAGAGAAATATATTTAGGCTGTGTGCCAAGCATCAGGTAAAAGTGAATTTATTGTCTCCTTTTGCTTATATTATTGATCTCCGTGTAAGCAACTGACTTTGAAGTCTTGATTTTATACTGCATTCAGAGGAAAAAAGCAGACTAAGGGTCAGGAGTGGCTCTTGTGATGATGGCAGCCTCCAAGCGGGGTGGTTGGCTTGAGGGATTTGGCAACGCATTAGGAGCTGTGTGAAAAGCAGTGATAAGTAATAGGCTCCAGTGGTATTGCAGCCTTCACTTATGCAGGGGACAGTGCAAAACCCAAATCGCAATGTTTTCATGCGTTTTTTAAGTTCAGCAAAGGAGTCAGTGGAAATGTGTCTCTCTCCTAAATCCCATGAATTTTTAATTCCTCTTTCACAGTTAGCCAAAATTTCATTTTCTAAGAGTCATAATTTCTTTTCCACTTTAAACTGGAGGTTCTGTTTTTAGTTAAGGATCCTGTTCTTTGCAAGAAACAATGGTCATGCCATTCTCAGGTGAGTAGCTGAGTCACAGTAACTGTTCATTTTTCAGGCTCTTCTTAGGTTTGGCCTTCATTTCCACAACAGGGAGCTTGGGAGCTCTATTATCTGTTTTCTCCAGGCCTGAGGACAATGTGAGGATCTCTGTCCTGCTTGGCCATAGCACCACAGCCACCCAGTTCTGGCCCCATCAGTTGTGCAGGGGTGCTTGTGCTTACTGGGGTTATGTTTCAGGGAAAAACCCTGAACGCATCATGTTGTCCATCCAAGACAATCCAGTAGGGATCTGGGCAGAGTTTATTAGAGCCATAGCTTCAATCTGTCAATACCAAAATGTTCCAAAGAATATATTTTAGACTCAGGGTGCCTGCATTTTTCCACGGAACTTTGTTTCATCAGAAAAAAACCCAATAGTGACTAACGATTCCAGCATCCAGAGACTTTGACACTCTTGGATCAGTACTTTGTGCCAGAAATGTATCAGCAGCATTTGCTCTAAACATGTGAATGTATGTTCTTGGTACAGGCAGTCTGCAATGGTGCTTTCATAGACCCTGTGTGGCTGCTGTGCATGTGCAGTGGTTAGACCTGTGGCGGGGTAGCTGTGGAGCTATTAAGTGCTTTAAACCCATTTATAACATCAGACTCTATTCACCAGATAAATGGAAATGATTGTGAACTGACTGGGAAGTAGGCATGCTTTTCTCTGAATTAATAACTTTCTTGTCTCTGAATTAATGATTTTCATTTTCAAAATTGCCTGAACAGGAACTGTAATATTAGATGTTTCTAAATTACCTTTTCTGGACAGTTGAAGGGTTGAGAAGTCTGCACCTTCCTCGCAAAGTGCTTGGTATCAGGCAGCTCCAACACCAGCAAGGTAGCTACAGGATTCATACAGGGCCCACAGACATGTTAAGCAGTGCAGTACAGCAGCTACTGCTGGACACATACTGCAAAGGCAATTTCCCCAGATCAATCAGGTTTCTGTTTTTTTTTTCTTTGATTGGTTCATTGGTTGCTCTCCACAGATACTCTACCAAGATTTCTAGTAAGAATGTAATGGAACAAAGACTTTGCAATTCATTGTAGATCAATAGGTGCAAGGTTCATATATGAAAGAGTTAATCACACCAGAAATTGAAAATTTTTTCTGCTTCCATGAGAGAATAGAAATATTTAACAAATGAAATTTTATAGATACCTTTCAGGGAATTTTGTGAGGCTGGACAAAGTTTTCACTAAGAGGGAGCAAATAAGGAATCTGTAACTCTCGTTAGCAGCAGGGTGGCTGAGCCCTGGCCTGCATGGGTAGGAGGGATCCCGCCCTCTCTTTGGGAGTCAAAAAGCTGAGCCTCCCTTCAGAGACAAACCTTTCAATACAAGTCTTGTTTTATACACATATTCAGAAGATTTCACTTTCATTTCAGTGTATGATGAGACCAAATGTCAGTCTATAAAGTTGCTGTAAAATGGGAGGCCATGCCCCAATTCACAGATAATCTTTAGAAGTAATTTCAAGACCAAATTTTTGAACAAAAGTCTAAGGGAGGTCACAATCAACCTAGCAGGGGGGCAAATACCAAGTTACCCACACAGAAGAAGCAGTGACCACCGAGTTACTTGACACATATTTACATGCTGGCAGTCAACTTCCAGTAACCTGTCTCTTTGGCAGATCCATGTCCCTCACGCCCATGTAGCCAACCTCAGGCATCACCTGATAGCTCAGTCTGTTGCTGCAGCCTCACGTGGAGATGCCCGTTGTAGCATCCCAGCGTCTCTCCTGCCCTGAGATATACACCCATGGCCTCCCCTACCTTCTCCCTGCTTGTATTTTTAGACCTCTGGCAGTTATACTTTTGTTTGGTGGTTTTACATTACCCCCAGGGCAAAGTGGCATGGCTCCATTAATATAGACATGTCCAATAATGACATCTATAGGCTTCATAATAATAATGGCAATAATGATCAGTGCAATAGAAATTAAGTTTGTTTAAGGGATCTTACTGCTTCTGCAGCCTAGTAAGAGGAATGATTTATTATCCATAACAAAGGTCTGGCAATGCTAAATGTCCGTCAAACCAACTACGTGCCAGCTTTTTAATTGCAGGAATAGCAGGCTCGATGTATAATTGCCTTGATTTGGTTTTAGCCATCACAAATCATAAAGGCTAGTCTTACTTGAAAAATCAATTTTTATCTTCTTATTTGCCAATGCAATAAAATCTGTTTAAGTAACATTAGCTTGTTGCATTTAATTGAATTACACCGAACAAGGAACAAAAAGATGTTGTCTGGATTGAATTGGGTGTGTTAAAAACAGAAAGCACTTGGCTGACTTAATGTATTCCTTTTAGTTAATATTTGACCTCTATACAACAATCTCATTAGAATTTAGGACATTAACATTTTTATTATTCCACAGTTATCCCAACAGAGTGCTAGGCATTTTGCAGATGGTATAAAGATGATGTTCCAGTCCTGGAGTGCTTAGCATCTAAACAGGCAATAACCCAATTAAAACTGGGGAGCCAAAGTGACTGAGTCTTGGAGTTTACCATATAACTAGTTTATTCGGGGATTTATATGGAAAGATAGTCACGTGTTTGTGTACCTGCACGCAGATACACACATCTGCATGCAAGCACAGGTCTACAGTGTGTTCTGCTGTCTCAGATATCCTCTGGGAAGACGTGTTTTCAGCAAGCATATGGAGGATAGGGCTGGAGCATTGCAGGGCTTGGGAGCACCAATGGGGTCCCAGTGACAGGCACCACTGGAGAAGGACCAGACGGTGCAGTGTCCTGCCAGTGCATCGCCTAAGTGCAACAGTGAGGGCAGGCAAGAAGTCAAAGCAAAACCACATACATCAGGAGGTGCGGAGGCAGCAATGGTTGTGTGTACACAGCTCTGTATGAGCTGTAGAAGAGAGCCCAGTGAGTACAGTTTCCCTTCTGCAAGCAGGGATATTCCCACTGTTCATGTTCATTTACACCAAACGGGTGTGATGAATATTTTACATCCCACACAAGTTCATCCCACCTGCCCTTGGCGGTGTCTTCTGTGGTACAGCACGTGTCTCTGGGCTGCTGCAGAAATGAGCAGCAGTACGTGTCCTCAGCAGCACCGCTGGGCTGATGGCTGCCTCCGAGGCAAACAGGCTGCACAACTATTCTTATTACCTCACTATGATTTCATCTGTAGGGAAAAAATAAGCTACATTTCTTCCTCTTTTTTTTTATTGCTTAGTACACTGAGAAAAGGGACCTTGGTATATATAGTGTAGAGAATTCTGTTTGGAGAGACATAAAAAAGGAGCATGTTGTGTAATTGTATATATTGACTACTACTGCTAAAATAAGGAGGCTGAAGTAAAACTGAAATTGTGTACATTTATCACAAATATAAACATCAACATCTTGTCCATTAAGCTAACAGGAGACAATCATGTAGTGTTGTAAAGGAAAGCTAAGATACCTTTATAGACAAATATAGAGAGAGTAGTAGACTGAATGTGATGTGAGCAAAACTTAGTCCTTAATGAAGTGTTTCTTACCTTTGAGCTAGAGGTGAATAGGTGTTAGAAAGCAAACTGGAGGGCTCTCCTCTGCTCTGCGATGGGCCTCCTGTGCCAGTCAGAGCAAGGGGCTCAGTGCGGGGCCCAGTCCAGCAGCCACGGGCACAGTGTAGGTGTAAGGTGAAGGGGGTCTGGCCTCTCACAGAGTACCCATATTTGGTCTACATTCAATGGACAGACCCAGAGGGATGCTTCCCCTCGGGGGACATATGGGGGGTGTCTGCCCACGGATCGTACAAGAAGCCCTGGCACCTCTGGTGTGCTGGCTGGGGAGCGCTGGGGTTCACCACCACTTAGCAGAGAGGTGCCTGAACTTGGCCTTTTTCTGGGGCTGTGCTTGAGATGCCTTTATACATCTGACGTTTGGTGCCCCAGGTGCTTGGCTGCACGCTGCAGGAGGTCTCTCTTGGTCCTATGACTGTTCTGTTCTGTGCAGGAACTCAGCTTCCCCAAGAGCAGAGAAAACTATTTTTTCCCTTAATCTGGAGTACTGCATCACCTGGCACATGGGACATTCTTCCTGTACCTGGCATAGTCACCTTGCTCAGGCCGAGCCTTAGCTTGGAGGATTGGTCTGACCACAAGACCATTAAGTAAGTAGTGATCCCTTCAGCAGCTGAAGTTGGCTGCATTTCTGGACATGGCTTTTGGACCTTCTTGAAAAATCTTCGTGTAATGTTGAGCTGCCTGCTTTAAGCTGCCCCACATTTAACTCCAGGCAGGAGATAAGCACCAAGGCAGGACTTCAGGCAGGAGGCAAAGCCCCCCAGCCCTCTGGAGAGGCACTCTGAGCATGCTGCGGCAATGACAACCCACAGGTCACTTGCATGCTAGGGAAAGAGGTGCTTCATAGGTGTAAGTGCCCACAGAGTTATTCTGTCCTGGAAAGTAGGAGGAAAATGTTCAGGAGGGACTGGATGTTGTCCATGACTCTCTGCATTTCTAGTGGGATCCATGTTGCAAAAGAAAAAGGTTTCAGGGTTTCTTCCTGCTCTGACTGTAAAGAAACAGAGATCACCTCTAGGTTTGGCACAAGCTTCCAGATCTTTGGCCTGATTTTTTTGCTTTCACCTTTTGCTAACTGGTATTTTTAAAAGGAAACATATTACAAAGGAGCATAACATACTCAAAGCGATGGCTAAATACATTACAAGGATTAATTTAGAAATAAGCATGGAACAGTTGAATACATGCCATATATTTGTGTAAGTGCCATGCATATGACTATAATGTTTGAACTTCTTTCCCATAGTCTTGGGAATCTTCTGTTGCACGTAAAACAGCATTTCGCCTATCTTTAGTTAAAATTAAGTACTGGAAGTTACTGAGTTTTAGGCGCATTAAAAGAAAATGTTCTGTCTTCTCTCCCCTGCCTCAAAGGCATTTTTAAATGTCATTTGCAGAAAGACTTCAGAAGATTATTTACTGTGTTCCCTCGCCACTGCATATTCCTAAGCTAGAAAGTTCTGCTGATGTAACTCTGTCTCTCCAAAATTACTGCTGCAGTCCCAGGGGGTGAGAGTGTAAATATCGTAAGTCTTCTTGTGTAGATCCATCAGCAGATGCATTCTGAGCTGATGCAGAAGAGGGATTTTGCAGCAATATAGCAGAACTTTCCCTGTTGATGAAAATTCCTGGCAGATGTGAGGTTGCAAAACAAGGCTTGAAAATACAGATAGACTATGACTACAATTCCCACCTTTAAGTCTTTCAAGACTGTGTGCCACATCTGCCAAAATCTGTCATATAGACATGCTGACAGAAAAGGAGCACTTTATTAGTGAAGTTCTGATTTGATCTTCAATTTTGCAGGTGCAATTTCATATCCCCATTGCATTCCATGTGGATTGTGGTTACAGATTTTAGCAGCTAGGTAGCCACATACTTGATTTGTGGACTGTGAGCTACCTACACTTTTGAGCATATAAAACCAGCAATGCTCACATTCCCACTGATTCATTTTTGATGAGTGATGGATGCAGCAAAGCCAGGCTGAAACCAGCTCTGCCTGGAGCTGTCTTTCAGTACAATCCTGATTTGCCTCAGTGCAAAGCAAAGCCCAAGGCTTCATCCCTTCACCCCCACCATCCCATAACTGGCTGATACTAACTGCATGGAGAGCCTGGCTCAGAGAGGGTATTTGGACCTGGCAGTAGTATGGGGTGATTTAGATCATGAAGTGAGCTGGGCCCATTCAAACAAAATATGTTGTAATGCAACTAGATGTTAATGAATAAACACAAATGCAGAATACAGGTCATGCCTACAGAACTGTAGTCTGGGTGTCAGCTGGGAAGGAGTAACTCCAGGAGTAATTAGAGTTTCTTGTGTCAGAGCAAATCAGTGTGAGCTCCTACTGTGAACATGTGTTATGCAAAACGGTCAAGATCTTTGGGTGAATAAGCAGAGACGTAGCAAGTAGGAGTAAGAGGGTGATAACACCTGCACACTAAGCACTGGGGAGACTGATACTAGAATGTGGCCTTTAGCATTATGCATATTAGCACACTTCTTCAGGTAACAATGAAAAAGTGGGGAGGAAACAGAGAAGAGCAATAGGCAACTGCGAGGGCTGGAAAAATCCTTTGCTGTGAGAGACTGCAGAGCACAATTGATTTTCTTTGTAAAAAAGGACAAAGTGGCTTGAGTCCAGAGCAGAATAATCACCATAAGAAGATACTGCTGTGTACCAGAAGGCTCTTTCCTCCAGCAGGAGAAGGTTTAGCAGAAACCACTGGCTGGAAGCAGGAGCTTTGCACCTTCAACACATGAAGGAAGCACAGACTTAGCAGTAGAGGTGATCAGTTATTAGAACAAACCACTGTGAGAAGAGGAAGCAGCTCCACATCGTCATGTCTGCAGTTCACCGCCGGATGCCTTTGTAGAGGGGATGCTTTCATCAAATACAGGTACAGAACAGTAACTGCATAAAATATAATGTCCTGTGATATGAAGATCATGTTATTTGATTGAATCATCCCTTTGTCCTTAAATTCTACAAAGGTCTGTTGGCAACAAGAATATCTGGACGTATAACATTTGGTGATGCAATGAGTGTTACAGGGCAGACACCTATTTTAAGGTCAGAAGCCTTTTTCAGATGGATATTAAGACGAGATCTCCATGCAGAACAGCTTTTCATCACAATCCCTAATGCAGGGCTTCTTGCACCTTCTTCTGAAGTTTCTGGCAATAATCACTGCTAGATGCAGGATCTGGATTAGATGGACCGTGACTCGAAGACATATCCACATGGTAATTATTGTGTTCCAATGACTTTGACATTTATTTTTGCTATCCTTTCAAGTGGAAAGTATATCCACTTGATATTCTTTCTGTGTCCTCACAGCCATCCAAAAGCATGTAGCTATGCTTTTGAATCAGATACCCAAAACACAGACTGTCTCTCGCTTACCTCCCCTTCAGGTCTGAGCTCTCTGGTTCCAGAAATGAACTCTAAAAGCTTTCAGCTGCAGTCTCCTGGAATTCCCTGGCCTTGCTCTCACCCCTGAGATCTGATTCAAATACTGCTTCCTACAACCACTTCTCACACATTAGAGAAATAATTTCAGAAGGTGGTGGGTTTTTTAATGTAATGATTTGAGAACTGTTTATTATGATTTCTTCTTAAAGCCAGCTCTAACTACACAGATGCTGAAGACAGAGAAATTAGTATAAATGATGCATTTTTAAAATGAGTTCTAAAAATCATCTGAGTTAGGTTTTCTTTGTATAAAAACGTCCCAAACCCACAACTGATGGATTGGATTCTCATTAATATGAGTATGTGCTATTCCTCTCAGCAGAGCACTGGGAATCTTCCCAATAGGAGAAACCTTGGTCCATGTGAAGCCACTGGAATTTTTTGCCACTGACATTGCTGTCACAGGATGTCAGCACTTGTCCCTTGCTCTGCTTGGCCTCAAAATACAGCAGCTTGAAGTTGTCATTGGCTTTGGGCCAGAATAACTCAGAAGTGGAAGAGAGGAGAGGAGATTCCCTGTTTGTTGGGAGAAGAAAGGAACATTCTCTACAAAGTTGATTTAAGAAAATGGCCATCTGCTTCCAGATACTCAGAGGTTTGGAATTTAGAAATAACCCTGGGGGGGATGTATTCCTGGGCAGAGGGCAGGTGAGGAGTTCAATGAAAACATGCATTTGTTTTAGTTTCTTGTGATCTTGGTGTATAAATGATGTTTCATATGAGGAAACACGAATTCCTTGTCAGCAAGAGCTAGTTAATTTGGAATTCACTGCAAATGCTTACTTTGTACCGTTCAAGACATCAAGAACTAGAAAACATAGTAATAAAGTATTGTTCTCTAGTGCATTTTAATCCATGGCCTTACACACTACTGACATAAAAATAAATGTAAGGCTACACTAGCAGAAATAACAAAAGTCTGAAGGAATTCTGTTTAAATCCTCACATTCTTTTCATATGAGAACTGAATTAAAAATGGAGTCAGCTGACTGGGCTCTCTCACTTGAGAAACAGAGAGCATGCAGTCCGTGCTAATTTGTTAAATTCTAGAGTAAATATTCTATTCTTTCAGACACACAATAGTGTAATTGTATAATTGAAAAACTATATTAAAAATGTTTGCTTCCATGTAAGTTGCCCGAGGATCATTAAAACCTCGTGGTACTGAGTAATACACAAATGTGAAACCTTACTGTAAATCCAAGGGAAATTGCCATTCCGGGGACATCTGGCATGACCTTCAGCTCTAGCTGAACCATCTAGCTGAAACTCATGATTGACTGCTCGTATCTTCAGAAATCCCCAAATCACTATATTACATTTTCTGAATTTTTTTTTAAGTTAGGTAGGAATAAAAATAACAGACCTGACCTGGAAAATAATGTATTACATGTGTATGTCTAAAGACCAACGTGGAGAACTGTGTTCCTAACAACCGGGCTGCCTCAGAGAAAATTTGTAATGCACCTCCAACAAGGAAGATGAAATGTAATAGTGAATGTATTTGCTTTTCTCATTTCCTTGGGCTACTGTGGCTTTTAGTCTGACAAGATTAAGGGTTCAGGGGCTTGTGACAGGACTCTCCTCCCAGCTGGCAGCAGAGTGTGGAGTTTTGCCATGCAAACTCCACAAACACATTTGACCTGGGGAAGCTGGCCCTGCGCTAGGGAGGTCGGCTCTCCCCAAATTTGCCACTTTCTCCCTGGTTTAGTTTTAATCCCAGTCTGATTCACTGCCCAAACACTTGTGTGACTGTAAGGAAGGAAACAGGGACAAAACAAGTGACCAGGAGAGGGGAAGATGAAATCATTTCCTTTGACAGCAGCACTCACCTTTATTGGTTTCAAGCTGTCACAGAAATACAATGTGACTAGCACTTTCAATAAGCGAAACTTGGAAAGAGAATTTAGGACTAGTTGAGACTGTTTCCAAATCACACTGCTTGCAGACATTGAAAAATTGGCAATACTGATAATACCTTTAGCAATGGATTGCAGGCTTTAAGGCCCATGCTTGACTTATTGAAAAATAACTTCAGTCTCCCTGGTTGTCTGCAATTCTGACAGTATACTCAACTTCTCTCTTGTAGATACCAAAATTCTGAGGAAGTCCACCTGCATGTTCTGTTACAAAAAATACAGCTAACAGTGTTTGAAAAGAGTACGTGCAGGGAAATAGGTTGCGGTAATTGCATAGGCAGTGCTGGATGTCCTTCTCCCTGCCTTGCTCTCCCACCTTTGTCATGAATGATAATTTGTGGCATGCCACTCAATCATCTTCTGAGCCTCCCGTTCAAAATGCATTACCGGAATACCTTTGTTCTACCCTACCTCGGCACTGCCTTAGACAAAACCCTGGCCCTCGCTGAATGCCGCACCAGGCTTTTCCTCACATCATCCTTTGGAGGTGCTTAATGTCGGTGTCACGATCGCCTCTCGCTGTTGACTGCAGAGAATGCCAGGAGGCAGCAGTTGCCGATAGCCTGACTTGTCCGTCACCCTCTAGAGCTGAGACATCACAGAAGTTGCACTGTCTCGGTTATGCACCAGGTCATCTGAATCTGACTTTCACGTCTCTCCTTATCTCCTCATTCCTGCAGTCTCCTGTTCCCTGTCTCCCCTCTCCACTGCATAGCCCTTTGTCCTCTGAAGCGCCATCTTCAGAACAATTTTTCCTTTCTCCTCTGTTTCCTCTCTTCTTTGAATCCATGCTTTCATTTCTTTACCAGGTGAAGCAGTTTTTCAACTTGTGGTATGCCCCACCTCAGCCTTCTCTCCCCGTTATCTCTCTCTATATCCCTATGATGTTGTCTTCAGTCTTCTTGTTCCTCGCTTCTAACCACTGTCTCCTTCAGCTTTCTTCTAGTTTATTGCCATAACCACTGATACTGTCCTATCAACTTATTCCCAGAGCTGGCAGTCCTCTTGCAAACAAATTTGTGTCCCCTGAGGTTCCCTGTACTGTCTTTTGCTGCTCTTGCCCTCAGACTGTTACCTATTCAGCGTAAGTTAAATATTTGTTTGACATACTTTGCATGCTATGCCTCTCAGCAAGCATTTTCAGTGTTTCATAAAAGATTAATAATATGCAGTTCACTTAAGGGTTCTCCTGCTCAGTGACACACATAGTACAGTGTTATTACCTTTATCACCCAGAGCTTTCCCAAGACTTTGCCTCTGTTTTTCATTCTCTTGTTTTCCTCCCTAGATCTCCATCTTCACAGCAAACGTTACTTGCCAAACCTTTGCAGACCAGCACTGTGGAAATCCAGGGGAAGCACTGTCTCCCCTAAGAAGGGTAGCCAACCTCCATAAAATAGAGAAACATCAAATACTAATGGTTAAGAATCCAAACCTGCTTATACATGTTAGAATATATGTTTAGAATCCCAATGAAATGATTTATTTATTATTATGTTTATCCTCTATATAACAAAGTCTATGCACTGATACATAGAGTTCTCTTTAACATGGAGTTAAAGAGAATAATGTGCTCCATTTGGAGACCTTAGTAAATTATAAAAAAGGCTAATTAAACCTTACCTCTCCCAATTTAGTTTGGATAGATGTAAAATATTGGAATTGCTTGAACAGTAAATAGGAATTGTATTATGCCCATTGTGGAGGAAAGCATTGATTCTGTCAGTGTAGGAGAAAATTAATGCCCATGATGCCTCTTTACTAGTAGAACAGGTTGCTTATAGACTAAGTAACTCCCCTTTAAGAAAATGTAGATGTCCTCCTTGAGCTTTAACTACCGAGGAGCTTTGCCCTTTGAGGTGCTAACTACATCTTGTTTCCACTGAAGTCAATAAATGTTGGAGTATTCAGCACCTTGTAAAACATATCCTGTTAAGTCGCTTGTTGAGTGCAACTGTTTCGAAGTTTTAAAATCTAATTTTAACAGCCTTTGTTCTTCTTATCCCTGTTGCTAATCCTATACATAACAAGGAACACCTCTTTCTGTGGGACTTACCTGTATTTTCTGTTTCCAATAAGGAAGCAAAGGTACAACTTATGTGTGTCTCTGTCTTATCCACAGACCTCTCCTTTCTGCCTTGAAGGGCAATATGAATCAGATCTGCTGGGACAGAGCTCCAGTAGTAGTAGTAGTAGTTTGGCAGAGGCACACTCACATGTCAGGTGTGGAGCATCAACAAGATGTGCAGCAATATATTGGTGACAATGCACCGACAAGCAGTATTGCATGGATAGGAACACCACATTAGCATAGTTCATCCTAGGTCATCAAATCCAGCCCCTTCTGCTTGCCAACAACCAAATCCCATAACCTCTTCCGTAAAATTATCAAATTTCAATTTAAAAGTAATTATCTTTTCCTCAGTTCCTACCAGAGGACTGTTTCAGAACCTCTTGCGATGGAAAGATACGTATTTCCAGGTTCACACCTTTTTATTCTTATATAAAATATATCTTTTTACTTTGAAGTACTTCACCCTCTCCTAGTGTTCTCCTCCCTGACGTATTTATAGAAAGCTATCATTTTTCGACTTTACTGTTGTTTTCTTAGGCAGAAGCAGATGTGTACTTACATGGCACCCCTCCAGTGATATAGGCTATATATTCCCTAGGCAGAACTGATATCCCCAAAACATGGGTTACCAGAACTGTGTGAGGTTCCAGGTGAGATCTCTCTGGGGCTTTCCATAAAGCATTTAAACTTCCCTCTTCTATCTTGCCTACAGCCTAAGGTTGTATTTGCTTTATTCAGAGCTGTACCATAGATATAGTTCTTAGTCATCCTATGACTGAATAAGCACCACTCTCTTTTGCTGTTTTTTTCAGCTGATGGGTCTCCATCTTCTACTTGAAATTCCTGTTATTTGTCCCTATGATTGTGACCTTGGACTTCCCAGTATTTTATGTTTCTTCTCATGTCCACTACTATAGCCCTAAATATAATCCAGTTTGACAAGCATGGTGTTTTGACTCTCCCCTTGAGGGACAGTGCACCCCAGAATCTCATTAGCACTTCCCTAATTTTTGGCCAAGATCATAAGTGAACATAATTTGCCCCAAGGACTGATCTTTGAACAGCTCCATTAATTATCTTCGCTCAGCCCAGTAGTTCCATTTACTACAACTCCTTACCATCTTCCCACAAACAGCTCCTCCCTGCTTAACACTTCTTCAGAGACTCCCCATCTTTCCCAGCCTGAGCAATGTTATGGTTGGCACCATAACCATATCTGAAGTCACTTGGTCCCCAAGAGGTGGGAGTTACATATTACCCTCATCTGAAAATATCAGCTCTTTTGGTGTAAGAAGGCAGCAGTCTGCACTGGGATGGATCCATCTGCCTTTGGTGCTTTGTTGTGCTTGACGCTTTTCTTTTTTTATTTGTGTTTGACCCAAGTGCCACATGCCACTGAAATCGGGCAGTTGACTCTAGCATTTTAAAATGAAAAAAAGAGTTGATAATTTAAAACCTTGGTCTGAACCTGCTGTTTAAAGTACCATTTCTCATAGAATTTGGGTATAGGAGTTGTGCTCTCCCATGATGTGCCTGCTTTGCTAAGCTTTTTGCTCCTGTCTCAGTTATGCTCATTTCCATTTCTATGTCCTTAATTCCATAGGTATTGATGCCTTCAAGTGTGTGTTCAAAGTCCTCCACATAGTAACGTACCTCCAACCTGGAGCATGCTCCCACCACAAAGACCCCTCCTGAATTCTCCTTTCTTCATCCTCCTGTTTTTTGCATTTGACTGAGGAACTGCTCTTTAAAATAGTTTCCATTTTCCTTTTGCTTTCTCAGCTTGGGTCTTTTCTCACCTTGATGCTACACACCTTGACGTGCAAGATGAGGCTTAATTTAAACTGAATGAGTTTGCGCTCACTTTCTCCAAAAGGACCT
This sequence comes from Aptenodytes forsteri, assembly GCF_000699145.1. Classification (NCBI taxonomy): domain Eukaryota; kingdom Metazoa; phylum Chordata; class Aves; order Sphenisciformes; family Spheniscidae; genus Aptenodytes; species Aptenodytes forsteri. The sequence goes on along the minus strand of NW_008794446.1, from coordinate 6,651,609 downwards.
AAGCTGACCAAAGAGCCCAACAGCTCTCCCATTGTGTCCTTATCCCTTATCAGTGCTGCATCCCAAGTAAAATCAGCTTCTGGGGGCCCAATTCACCCTTGCCAGAAGGACACATGGCTTCTGCTTAATTTAAGTTCCACTTAAATATTTTAATTTCCAATTTAGTGCTTAAGTGGTTCTAAAGTGGTGCATAGACCTGGCTAGCTTAGATTTATCACCACACACAAACAGCAAATCTACCATTATTAGTGAAGTGACTGAAGAAGATGGGTGCTTCACTTCAAAAGCATAACAAAAGGAATAATGGCAGGTTTTTATTTCCCTTGCCTGATAGTCAGACATGTTGTTGATCTAAATACTGTAGTTCTAATGGCCAGCTCAGAGAAATGGCTGTGGTAATTTGTCTAGAAGTGGGAATATTATTATTATTTTTCTATGGCAGTTAAAATGTTTCCAGTCAGGATTTAGACTGTAAAAGATCCAAATCACGGATTTCAGGTTGTGTGGCAAAACAGAAGTTCCTACAGTGAGGATGAAATGATTTCACCGTGCATGGAAGTCTCTTTTTACCTCCACTCTGTAGCTGTTCAGTAGCCAACCAAATTAATTTTCACATGCTGTAAAGAAAAGTGGCGGCAGGGTTTTATTTCCCTTGCCTGATAGTAAATGTTGTTTCCAGTCAGGATTTAGACTGTAAAAGCAAATCACGGATTTCAGGTTGTGTGGCAAAACAGAAGTTCCTACAGTGAGGAGAAATGATTTGTCAGGATTTAGACTGTAAAAGATCCAAATCACGGATTTCAGGTTGTGTGGCAAAACAGAAGTTCCTACAGTGAGGATGAAATGATTTCACCGTGCATGAAATTCTCTTTTTACCTCCACTCTGTAGCTGTTCAGTAGCCAACCAAATTAATTTTCACATGCTGTAAAGAAAAGTTAGATCTTGAACGCGTGTGTTAAAACACATGTATGTTGAGTGAGATTTTTAATTTGGTTAGGGTTTTTTTCTGGTTTTGGTGTTTTGTTTTGTTTTGTTTTTTAAATTACTTGTCCGTGGTATTCTGAAACCTTATTTAAAGTCCTGGCTGGGCTGAGGAAGAGCAGGGAATAAGAAGCTGACACGAACCAGGAAGTTACCTGAGTATTTAAATGTGATTTAACACAGAGTTTTGCTGGAGATTCTTGTTGGTTCCTACTATTTTCCAAATCACTTATGCATCACCAGTCACAGTAGAAAATGCAGTTAAACAAAAATGCCTACCCAGAGAGGCACAGATCTGAGCATTACATCTTTCCTACCAGAAGGCAGAGCTGTTCAGCATTAAGGGCAATGTAGTTTTTCTCTATGTTTGGTAGTGATTTGGCTTTCAGGAAAATAAGGCTTTTCAAGTTTAAACAGTGTAGGCATTTGCAGCACAAATACCACCTTGGGTGTAAGTATGTCATTGGACTGTCTTGCCTCTTCCCAGCGCTGTCTTTAATGTAAGTTGTTAGAGGAAAATGTATCATGCCGGAGGCGACAGCCCAGGAGAGGTGAGGCTGCTGCAGCTCCATGCCCCGGGTCCAACCAAGAAATCGCATTCCCAGTGGGCACACGCGTACAGAGCGGGCATGTACACCACGTATATGTATACATGCAGGTTAGGGTTAGAGTTAGAGTTAGCTTATGTGGTGTGTATACTTATATACATGGCCAAAAAATACCCCACCCCTCGAGGATTGCAAAAGCCTCCAGGTACATTGCAGAGGTCTGTGCTTTCGCAATCACAAGCAGTCACCGAGGTCCAGAGGGTAGTGATCTTCCTCGGGATTTAAATAAAGGACTTCAGGAAAAGTCCTTGTTGGGAGACGAGAGCGACTCGGGAGGGTGGGGGACACCCGGGAGCGGGGGGACACCCCTCACGGCCTGCAGACGAACCGGCAGCCGGAGTCGCCGGCTGGTGCGACACGACCTGAAAATCACTCGGGGGAAAGCAGACGGCTCGGAG
>NW_008794446.1:6648817-6649132 GCF_000699145.1 Aptenodytes forsteri | reverse complement strand
ACAACAAGAGAATGGCCCGGAGCCGCCTCCCGCGGAGAGCCGAGGCTCGCTCTCGGATTTCAGCGCGTTTGGGGCTTCCCCTGCGAAGTTTCAAAACCTTTCCCTGCCGTCCCTCGCCCCGACACGTTCCTGCGATGGCGCTGCTGGACGTGCCCTGCTCTGGGCAAGCGTTTGCCGGCGGGAGCGGTCGGACCCCTTTTTTCGGGAGAGGCCTGAGCAAGCCGGAGAGCATCGGTGCGCGGGCAGGGAGGGGAGCGGGCAGCCCTCCGCGGGGGGCGAAAGCGGCGACTGCTCTGCTGCTCCGCGCCCGCTGAT
>NW_008794446.1:6625415-6648570 GCF_000699145.1 Aptenodytes forsteri | reverse complement strand
GTCCGGCGGGTGGCGGTCCGGCTGGTCGCGGTCCTGCCAGGATGGGCAAATGCTGCTCCAAGTGTTTTTCCCGCGCTCGGTGCGAGGACGAGACGGTACTTTTGCCTCTTTTTATCCTTTAGGGAAAGGGCAGGAAGGCAGCCGATACCGTGATTGAGCCTGTGCTGCTGCTTCTAGCTGGCGTCGGCGGTGTGCGCGCATCCCGGGGTGGCGGAGCGGGGAGCGGTGCTCGTCTTACTTACAGCGTGCTGAACCCTCGTTCACTAGGGACAAGTCTAGCTGTGGCTTTCACATGCACTGCAGTGCCTTACATAATTCTATCCTGCAGTCTAAATGCGAGGGTTGGATTTTCGTGAAACAAGGAGGGACCACTGGCATCTCCTGTAGTAACAGCTGGCTTGATTTCTTGCTACGCTTTTCATACATTTTTATAATCCTGTGGAGTACAAGTTACAAAGGAAACTTGCACGGAGTTTTAAAGTCTGAAGAGAGATTATTCAACCTCTAGCTGTCCTAAGGTTTTACCTCTCTAATGTTCCTCCTGTCTGATGGAGGATTGATCCTCCAATCTAGGAGAAGTGAAACAAGGCAAAACTACATGTTTTCTTATGTCAGGGTGAATCTAAACCAAGCAAATGGGTCGCGTATCAAACATCAGTGCAGAGGTAAGTACATAGCTACAGGTAGCAGGAGAATAGCATGTGGGAGAGAAGTTGTGGGACATTTCTAACACATAGCTTTTCATGCTGTTCTTCTGGAAATTTGCCTGGATTTTAAGTATGTACGGAAGAGGGAGAGAATGAACATATGCATTTAATTTGCTTAATAGAAAATATCTTGGCAGAAACACATGCTTGTGCAGTATGTTTTGTTAGAGTTTGGCTCTTTAAAATATTCATATACTCAGTCTAATGAAAAGCTGTGTCTCCCATTTACCTAATAATACGTTCAAATATAGCTTGAGATATGCTGCTAACCAGGTTAAGAAAAAATGTTTAATATAAAACCTGTTAAAGTACAGTCACTGGGGGATATCTAGGTGCTTGTAAACTTTAACCTAAAGAGTATTATGAGGGAGAATTACCTGACAACCAGCATGATTGAAACAGCAGTGTTAAAACACCTCTTTTTTGAAGGAAGACTGTAGATCATTTTGAACATCAGCTGCAGTGGGATTCAGTTGTTGCTTCTGCAAGTATCATCTGAAATATTTATTGGTACAAGAGAATTCCCAATGTATATGCTTCTCTTTCCAAAGATAATAAAAGGCCTTGCCCCAGGAAACTCTGAATAAAGCACAACAGTGACTAAGCACCATTTGCAGGTCAGGGTTTTTTTTAATATTTTGAAAGCATTGGATACAGAAAAGCTTTTCTGAAGGAGCAGTTTTAATAACAAGTGCTACAGAGCATCTGTGTGCAGTACATATTTTTAAGAGGTATTGTAGAGAACTGGGAAGTGTGCATGGAGATAATGTACATATATTTGGACCTCAGAATATAAGCAAGCATGTAGGCTGGCAGGGAGGAGAGACATGTCGATTTGGGGAGGTAACTCCAGGCTCCCATGTTTACTTCCTAGTGCAGTTGACTTCCTATGTGGGTCTGGGCAATTTTCTGATGTTCCTTGCCTGATCTGACCCATTTGTGCAGCAGATCTACTATTGCTTACCTATTGTTAAAAGTACCTGGAGGTTTAATTAATTAGCATTTCTAATGAATTAGTATCTCTCAGGTAGTTTGCAGTTCTCAGAAGAGAGATACTCTAAGGCAAACCTCAACTCTGCCTCCCCATCCCACAATTATTCCTGGTCCAAAGTAAAATCTTCACCTGTCTCCCTGACGATGTCTCCTCGAGGATGTCTAACTGCTGGCTGAAGCTCCATGCATCTAAAGCAGAGCCTTTCCTCTCCCCACAAGCCTTCATCACTACTTCCCTTAGTCTGTTTGGACAACATCAGCATCTTGCCCATCCTCAGGCCTGTATCATGGCATCTTTTGCCAAGTTATTTCTCCAGATCCTCACATGCAGTTATACCTAAATCTTGCAGATTTTTTTCTGAACTACACTGCTAAGTTTTGGCCACTGTTACTTAATTGGATGAATTCCTTCTTCCTTCCTACCTCTCTGCCTACCTGCCAATGGTTCTGGAGCTGCTTGGATGTTGCACCAATGGAAAATACATAAGTGCCATTTTCAGTGCCTGTTTTACTTGCTGAAATGCAGTCCGACATTGAGCCTTTCACGGGAGAAGTATTGGGAGGTCTGCATGTTATAAAGCTGATGATAGGAAAAAGAGTCGCTGCTGTGTCTTCCATTCAACAGAGCAGTAGTTTAAGCACAGAGCAAACATATCATTCTACCTGTTCTATTCTATTTTTCGTTCTGTCTGAGGAGATGGGACATATTCCAGATACAAGACTTAACCATTGTGTTGTAGAGTACAGGTATGAGGAAGGTGGTTTCCTTCATCTCCATCATGATTGTAATTTTATTTTATGAAAGTACTTAAGTACCAGATTCATTTTTTGGGATGCAGCCAATGGAAGACCATTCTCATCAGTTTTCCAGGCAATAATGAAATCCATCATTCATTAAAAGTACCTGAAAAATAAATGCAACCTTTTAATTTGTACAAAACCCACTGTTTTGGTTTCACATTTTGGCCAGAAAAAATTAATCGCAAATCACATCGAAGCAATTTTTTTCTCCCTCACCATTTAACTGCCACACTGAAATGCTGGATATTTGCACAACCTCTTTACAGTGTCTGTGACCTTTTCACCCACTGGAAATGGCTGTGTCACTAGTATGGTCACTGAGCCTTTTTAAACCTAAGTTGGATTTCGCCCTTAGTCAGTCACCCTCAAGGGCTTGATTCCAGCCGGTGCCTAGTGAAGGGCGCCTGCAAAGCTCCTTTGATACGCTGAGCCTGTTAGACAGAAAACTCTTGGGAGGGCAGCAAAGGTTGCTGCTTACTCTGTCTTCTCTTTCAAATACTTTGTTGAGATAAATATTAATGAAGATTGATTAATTCAATGGGATATCCCATTAATTTGGTTTCTTACACATTTGTTTTGGCAGATTTTTCCTCACGTGCTTCTGAATTTTCTAATTGCTTTGATGTTTTGACATTGGACCTATATGAATCTCAGCATTGGACCTGATAGCTTTACATTCTCATGTCAGATACAGTTTTGCTCTACTGTAGCATTTGGTTTCCTAAGTGCTGGCATTCCCAGTTCCCCGGCTGCACTGACACTGAAGTGCTGGTTATCTGCAGAGCCACATTGATGATAACAAGGAGAGGCTTTTTCGGTTTGTATTAATGTCGTGTTTACACTGGTCGCAGGAACACATGCAGTCCAAACCTATCATGTTACACTGACAAAGCAGGTTACAGTAACAGAAAATGTCCGAGATTTGTAAGTTCACTGTGCATCCAGGAGACCATGGGGCTGATACGATGATTAGCCAAAACTACACCTTATCTCTCTTGCATAAGAGGAAGATAAGGACTCATGTGGTATTGCTCTCTAGAAGAACCCTCTGAGAAAGAGGGACTACTTGAGACCTTGGCACTGAGGGCAACCCTTGCACATCTAACCTCCCAGGAAACATAAACATGAGGTCCAGAAGAGCAGTCAGAAAACTCTAACCAAAGTAAAGTACAATGCAAGAAGTATTGGCGTGGCAGGCACATGACAGCGAAGGCACCTGAGCTGTGCCAACACCGGCTGCTCGAGATAGCCCCGGAGGCTGCTCTGGAAACCACAGCCCCAGTGTGGTGGAAGGCAGCCAGGAGGTCCGCTGTCCTGGTGGGGTGGTGTCCATGCTGGAGCTTGACTTATGGGATAGCATTTTTAAGCTGGCACCATGGCAATTCTCCACTCTTTTGGGGAGGGTCTCATCACCAAGTGTCCTCAAGGGTAGGACAAACCTTGTCTAAGATAAAACATAATGTAAAAAAAGCAGTCTGTAGTATCTCTTATGGGGGATCAAAATTTTAACAACTTTTTTTTTTCCTAAGATATCATTTTGTTACTTGCTTTTCGTTTTCTTCATGTTAGGTAGAATAGTAACAATCCTACTGAGTTCTGCTTATCTGTAGGTGCTGGCAATGGTTTGTACAGAGCTTCCTTGCTTTAAATGGCTTTTGTTTCAAATGGTGGGAGCTGGTAATTTGAGTGGGTTCTTCCCGTCTGCAAGTCCCATATCCAGTATATCCCTGTGCACACGCCTTCAAGGGCACCAGTTCTGGCAATCTGTCAAGAACACTTCTTAAAATTACTCCAGTGAGTTCAACAGACGGTATGGGCAGATGCAGTGATGTTCTCCAAAAGGGGAAACCTTATCTCTGTCAGACCGCTGGTTTGGGAATCTGTGTGAAGGGCTATGTTTTTTTAGCATACCAGGCTATATTTATCCAGACCTTTTTATTTCTTCATAGCTTTTTTATAATTAAAAAAAAAAAAACACCAACAACAACAAAAACCCAACAACAAAACTCCACTCCGTCTTATTCTGAGCCTAATGCAGTCAGTCAGGACTGCGGACTCTGCAGTCCTGGCACACAACCCCTGTGCATTACTCAGCAGTGTATGGAGCTGGCTGTTTGGAGGAGCCCAGCCTTGTGTGCCTGGCTTCTTCCCATAACTGAGTAAGAAAGATGCCTGCATAGCCTGGGTCTCCTCAGGCACTCGAGGTTCTCGAATCAGCTCAGCCAATCGCTCAGTTTACAGCGAAACTTTCCGGAAAGTTTGTCCCTTGGAACTGGTAGAAATCATCCCAAAAGGGCAGTGTATAAAGGATTCATTTAAATTCCAGATTCCAATTTCCTGGTATTACAAAAAATAAAGCTGTTGTGTTATTTCTCTTAACAGAGTTGAAAATCAGATGCAGGAAAAATAAACAGAAACATTAAGCTCTGAAATCTTTTTTTTTCCACTTTCATTTTGGTAAGACAGAACTAATTTGCTATCCTATCTGCTATATATCCTGCTGCCAAACTAATCCTTTCTATGCCCTGATTTTTATTAGCCTTGCTTGCTTATTACTGAAAGATTTACTTTCTAGGACTCCTTTTAATTCCATTTGCTACTACACTGCCTTTTCTCTTGGATATGATTTTTCTGTAATGTCCTTTAAAGATTCTTGTCCTTTTCTAACCTAGGACATATTTATAGTAGCCTGATCTAGATTTCCTAATCATTGGTGAACTTCCCAGCAGGATACATTCCTTTGTCTTCTTCCTAATGTGATTCAGGATACATTTCAATTTAAAGTGTCCTTATGCTTGAACCATTATGCTGGGATTTATTGTACTAAACCAAAGCCCAACAGATTTTCCTGAGGCTTTTTTTTGTCAGTTTGCACAGCACTCATGAGATATCTTGCATTTCAGTAATAACACCTTAGCATTGTTAACATAAATACGTTTTAATTTTCCTTTGGCCAGCTCATCTGTTTTAATTCCTTAAGTATTCAGTTTTCTTTTGAGAAAGGCCAACCAAAGGAGCTCTTGTCCTTTACAGACAAGAAAATACCAGAAATAAATGTGGAGATAGGCATGAACATCAGGCCATTAGTGGTGTTTGTATGGGTATGCCCACCATGCTTAGAATGATGTAAATACAGTAATCTGCTCTGCAAATTTGACTGTGTGAGCATATTACTATGTTTAGAAGTGGTTAAATGCAGGCATAAATAGATGAAAATGTTTTAACAGAATTAATAAAACCATCTTGTAGATGCAGTCCAGCCATAAATGGTACACAGACTGAACACAAAATGATAGAAAAATACAAATGTCTTTTCAGACACATAGGAGTAAATAGAGTATCCCGTGCTGTCCCATGCACGTGAGTGTGTGTACATGTATTCATAGATACAAGATATTTGTAGCCAGTGAGTCGTGGCTCCTAAGCTTGATTTAAAAACTGAATGAGTCCTTTATAATTCCCCCCCCCCCCCAAAAAAAAAAAAAAAGATCTGAGGAGTCAATCTAATCTGCTTTACTAAATGAACACGTGAAAGTGCTTATCTGGGATAAACCTGGGGACTATACATATTTCTTTTTCTTTTTCTTTTTCCTTAAACAGAATGAAAATGCCCTTGTGAAAATAAAGGAGTTAGGAGTCGAGCTTGCAAAGATCAGGGATGAAGTTGGTAAGTAGTCCAAGCAAAGTGATAACAAAAGTGATTTTCTCACTTTACACAAAAACAGTTATTCCCTGTGACCTGATCCTGGGGAACCTGCGTACATGCGATAAAGTGTCTTCTGAAGCCCAGTGGCAAGGGGTTTTGTGGCTTTGCAGGGAACCGTGATTTTACCTCTTTGTTGTGGAGATGGGTCCATCACTACACACACTGGAGCTAGTTGTGCATCATCTTTACTAGACAAATGGTTCTTCATGAATCCATAGCTTCTGTTCTCAAACTATGTACCACCACTGCCAAGGAGAAAGCACAGCGTGATGCGAAGTGGGAACTTGGGACCACAGTGGTGCACGGTGACTGGGAATGCATCGCTTACTTATGTACATTTGCATGTTTTGCAGTTCAGCTACAAACTGAAAGACACCAAGCTGAGAACTTGCTTATTAATATCTCTAAGGTCTCTTCCTGGTTGAAAGACAGCAAAAGCAATGTGTCCCATTCAGTCTGTGTATTCCCTGTGTATCTGCATGCACCACTTTTTCTGTTTGGTTTCTGATCTAGACAGGAGAGACAGGGAGGGTGTAAAGACATTGCAACTCTTGAGAGAGAAGACGGGCTTTTGTGCTGGCTTCAGCCAACAGGCTGAGTTCTTTTGGGCTTAAATCTCCCCAGAACGGGTGTGATGTTGGGTTCATCTACCCCAGGGCAAATGGAGAGGAGGAAGGGCGGCTGGAGGGAGGACCACTGGGGCAGGGGACACCCTGAGTACTAAAAGGTGGTGGAACCACTGATGACTGGAGCTGTGAACAGGGGGGACCTCTCAGCTTTCCCTGCATATGGGACCCTAGGTGCTGGGTCACACATTAAGCAGAGGTTGTGCCATGTGGCGGGAGGGTGACTTGGTTCGCAAAGGGGGGCTCAGGCCAAACCCCCGTGAGGTGGGCAGAACTGCAGATCCTCCCTGTGCTTCGTCCTCACCTTGCCTATGACAACCCACTGCAGAAAAGCTGAGCCCAGCCCTTTTCTGATGCCCAACAGCTTGTGCTCCCTGCTGTGCCCCTCTGAAATTTTTTGGCTGATCATTGTTTCATAGAGAGCCTTATTGCCCCTATGGCCAAAGGATACTGAAGCAATAGCAAAACAGCATTTCCAGTTATTCCCTGATGCCTGCCTTCATCCATCCTCTGCATCTCCACGGCTCTCACAGAGGATTTGTTGCCCCTGGTGCAATCTTTAGGCAGGGCACATCTGAAGCTCTCCATTGAATACCCGCTTCTCATTTGAAAGCTCTACCTCTTTCTAGTGGGTTGGTTTTGCTCATTTTCAAGAGTGCTTTTGCAAGTGGCGGTGACATGGGAAGGAAAGAGAGTTACAGTGCTGGAGATAAAGAGCTCTGCTTCCATTTACACCATGTTTGTACAGCTGAAGCGAATACAAATCACTGGTGGTTCTGCTGGAAAACTTTGCCAGGGATATAACTGACTGCCTGTTTGGGGGTCACAGAGCAGCATGTTCAGGAACAGAAGATCACTGCACTGCCTGCCCTTGCCATTGCTCTTGTGCATGCAGATACCTCCTCCACACAAAACTGAGTCCTGATGGAGACATGGAGACAGTTTTGGTAAGAACCCCAAATACTCCAGAAAAGCAGTCTGAGGTCTCAGCTGAGCTGTACTGCTTCAGAAGGGAGATTAGCCATAGATGTGTATATGCTTTCTTTCTCAGAGGGGGGCAAGATGGTGTGAGATAGTCCTTTCCTCAGTGGTCCTGTGGGAATGTGTACTGGAGAGAAGCAATCACAGGCCACCTCTTCCTGAGCAAGCCACCACTCTGAGAGACACCAAGGTGCTGAGCAGAGGCTGTTTAGGAGTGACGGGGTGGCTGGTGATCTGTCCTGCTTGTTGGAGGTAATCCTCTCCATACAACCCTGAGACACAACATGCCCAGGTAGAAGGACTCCCAGTAGGGACAAAAAGATGAACATGTGGAGGTATTGCACTCCAGCAGGATGTGAAAAAATTCATCAGCAGTACAAATCCTGGTATGTATCCATACATACGGAAGGTGAATGTTTATGTTCTTTAGTGTAAGTCAAAAATTGCTAGACAGTCTGTTTTCCTTTGGAAGAAAATTATAAAATTAAATTTTGTGAAACAACCAGTGTTTTAAATCTGTGGACAAGATGAAATGGCAAACGCCATGTGCATGAGAGCGGTTCTCGTCAGCGCAGTTTTTTTTCTGTCTCTAAAGCAGTGCAAGCTGAGGCTGTGGGTGCTACTGGAGACATGCAGCCCACCTGCGCTATTGGAGGGTTATTTTGGTCTCACTATCAGATGAATCTGTGTGTTGTACAATATTGTACATATTCTGCCAAGCTTTATGCAAGTAAAGAATGAAACAGTCATTTATTTGACAACAGCAATCATAGATGATTCTATGAAGAAATTTAGGGAACATCTACAGAGCATGTTATTTTGACTACAACCGAGTTGTAGTTCTGACTTGTCTCAGTCACTTTGATAAATAGTCTCTCATTAATTTAAAAATAACAAGTCTAGTTAAACAGCATGGGTGTTGGTCAGAAACTCCTGATTTCTCATGTGTAAATTCACCATGTCAGACTCACTGGTGCAAATGCCTGGATGAATCAGTAAAACAAGGCTGGACTAGCCAGGGTTGATACAGGCAGTGTGTCCAACATTTAGCTGTTTAGGCAATAGCTCTAATTCAGAATTATAATTTAGGTGCTGAATGTGCTTGGTTTTGAAAGCACACAGTCTTTGTTAACTTCAACAGAAACTGCAGGATTCTGCTATACAAAGCAATGAAACTGCGAGATATAATCCACTGTTCAGAAAAGTCAGAATATATTTTTAAGGAAATTTCTTTTGGTAAATAAAACCACTGCCGAAGCAATAGCAGTGATGGAGGATGTGTAAAACAGCCTAGGGAGACCTGCACCCTTCTGGAGCCAGGCAAAGTATTTAGGTTCGGATAACACCGTCCAACCTTTACCACCAGCACTGCTGTGAAGTATCGCACCTTGTCCGAAACCAGCATGCAGTGAAATAGGAAAGTGCTTCTCCCTTCCCGGCCCTGAGGAGGAATGTGGCCTCTATAAGCACTGAGGGACTTGTTATTTTACGCAATAAGATTTTCTCATGTATTTTGCTAGAAATACCAAGGCTAGAAAAACATGACAAGCAATCGTTCTACACTCAAGACATCCATCTTTATAAATTATAAATATAAGCACTTTTCAGCTGCAACACTGAGACTCCTGGAATAAAGAGGTTTTGAACACCAGCTGTTTCCCTTCAAACTAATGGAAATTAAATGTCAGAATTACCTGCTCCTTTGCTGTCAGACAAATGACATGTGAAGTAAGTTGAGAGGAGGTATGGAGATGCATAAAAACCTAGATGAATTGAAGCTAATCAGATGTCAAGTTTAAAATTTGTATTAGCTGTGTTCAGGAGAGTTTGAAAGCCAAAGCCTGTGTGCCACCTCCTCCTGGTTATTTCTCCCAGTCAGAGGGCCCTTAACCTGAGTGAGGTGGCTGTGATTTGTCTGTGAATCTGTGGCCAAGGGTCAGGAGGAAGAGCAGAGTCTGCACGGTTTGCCATCACTTTTGGGTGAAGAGCCCATTTCTCATGTCAGAAGCAGATGATCCCTATCTGAGGCCACATGACACCAGCCCCCCAGTTCCCATGGGAATTATCCCCCGAATGCAAAGTGCCAGGGTTGGGGAGGCTGGGCTGCAGCTCAGGCTGGGTTTGTGCGGGAAGATCAGTCCGTTAGTGACATCTCCCTTTCCCTCACCTTCCCAGCCCGGCCTGAAATGGGTTTTGCTCATCTGTTGCGCACTGTAAAAGCCACTTGGTGCTTGGGCAGTAGGGAAGCAATGGCAGCCACTCCTGTTTAACCCAGCACGCTGTCATCCCAGGAAACACCATGTTATGTCAGAGTCATTTCCAGCCTGTAAGCAGCAACTGAAACACCTACAGAGAAGGAAAAAGAAAACCAGGGTGTAACTCTTCTCAATAGCAGCTGATAGCAGCAGTTGTGCTCTGTTTGTCTTGTGCCATTTGTTCCATGCCGGTATTACATTTATGTAACTTTTCTTAGTGATTATTATTTTTTTTTTCTACAAGAGGAGCTCACTTTTACAGTATCCATATCCCAGTGTCTGAAAGCAAAATTCACTGTTTTCCAGCAACATTAGCGGGTCTTCTGTTCAGGCAACTGTTGTCGGGGCCCTGCTGGAGGCGATTCAGCCTGCTTCACCAGAACCACCTGCTGAAGCCGCAGCTGGTTAAATGCTGGCTCCAGCAAGGCCAGCTCTCCCATGCTGGTTCCTGCTCCCCAGCTGGGTAAGGGAGCCACACACCTTCTACCGGGCTGCGCGGGTTTCACCTTCTACTACTCCTGCCCCAGTAAAGCCAGGCCCAAAGGTCCATCTCCTGTCTAAGAAGGGATTCAGTCTTTCCTCACCAGTCCTTGGCCTCATTTGTCTTGATCTGAGAGACTGTGGTAGGGATCACTCCTTCTTGTTAGAGGTGTTTGTTATTCAGTATAGGGCAAATTTCCTGGGCAATGGCCTTGTTTTCTGCCTCCAATAGCGTTTTTGGGTGTGTGGGGAACGTGCCATGCAGACACTCTTTCACTGCTTTCCTCTTCCCTCCATTTTGCACCTGCATCAGGGTTTGATTTGCAAGATGCGAATAGTTTTGTGTTTCAGGTTACAGAAAATGTTTCAGATGGACTTTCTTTTGGTTAGAGCATGTAATTTCATTGCCCAGCCCTCCCTGTGTGCTGGGTAATCTCATTAGAGAGGCTGGAGAGAGACAGGCTTCATTACAGCTCCAATTTAAAGCTTGAGTAAGTTTGAATTCTACTGAATGCAGAGCTGCAAGTTATCCCTTGTCTTCCAGCTCTGGGATCGCTTTGCATGCCGAAGAAAATCAAACAGCAAAAAGCAAGAGAGAGGGTTTAGAGCTATAATCCAAACTGCCAGGAGACAAGACATTTCAGCTAGTGACCATATAAATTGTCCTGTTCCATTTTGGGTATGAGGCAGGTGGGAAAGCTTTCTATGTGCCGCTGCTGCAGTGCTAAGCTCACTGGTTCAGGCTCACTTTCCCTCTTTCTGTAAGGAACATAGAGCTTGAAAGGGACACAGAGTCCCTCTTAGTGCTTCAGAAAACGTCAGGATCAGAACAGGACCCCAGTAGCGATATCTGTCTGGACATACTGAGCAAGTCTGGATATTGTTGTCCGGTAAGTGCGGAAGCAGATCTCTAAACAGGGTGAAAAATAGCTATGTGGGGAAGGGGATGGTTAGCTTGGGTGCACAAACTACCTCACACAGATGCACCTAACATGAGCTGTGGTCACAGCTGTAGGCAACTTTGACAAATTGTTGCTATCCTGAAAAAAAATGAGCACAGTCTGATACCATAGTAGAAAGAGACAGGGAAACACTTTTTTTTTTTGCCACAGACATTGAGCAAATATAAGACGGCAGTCATAAGATAAATATGGTTTTGAAACATTCAGAAGTTGTCTACCCAGGGAGACAGCTGCTTCCAGTTCACTGATTTACAATGCCATACAGGTCTGTGCATGGCACGTGCGTTTTGAAAGGCAAAGGAAGGATGAGTGGCTAATACAGATGGTATATTCAAAAGGTGATCATTTTTCTAAACCAGCTATGGGTCTAAATCAGAAAGAAGGTCTAGCAGTGCCGTTACAAACACATCTCTTCTTCTCTAGTGTTGTTCTGAATGTTATGGTCATGATGATTTTAATCACTTCTTACCTGTTAGATCTTTGCAAGTGAGCAAACTTGCTTTCTAAATGTAGTCTGGCTGACTTTGTCCAACTTGCATCAGGTCTTCAATATCTGGCTTGATTGCAACCGTTCTTTAGCAGAGCAAAAGGCCGAGGACACAGTGTTTGTGACACTGCTGTCCTGGGACCCGGGGAACAATATAGGTGGGGAACCAAATGGGGAAACAGACTGGACATCCTTGACTTGATGGAACCGTTGGAGTTGCGCCTCCTGAAACTAGCTGTAGGCATGCTTGTGAATTCAGAGACATGGTCACTGGGTTAGTTCACAAGAGTAAAAATTTCACATTTTCTGATTGCCTTCAATACCAGCCTTTCATTTGTGCTCTCCGATTCCATGCAGCACACAAGATAGTGGTTTGAATATAAAAATATTTTAAACAAGTGTGCATTAATGGATTCAAGAGGTCCTCGATGGAGCTGGTGTGAAAGACAGGTTTATGGGGTGAGCAGCTTCTAACAGCTGGAAAATGGGATGTGTAAGATGCATCTCCTTCTCCTGGTCAAGTGGTCAATCACACCCCCTGCATGACATGTACTCAGGATGCGCCTCAAGAGCCCAGGCATCTTCTGCCTTTCTGGCACATCATTGGAAGTGGGGACTTAGCCAAGACTGTGGCTTGAGAGAAGGAGATAAGGAAAATCTTGTATCCCAGTTGAAAGGCTTTCTGTCAAGTGATTGTCTCACATGCTGTTTCTTATATCCAAGGCAAAGTAAAAGCCCCAAAGCCTCAATTTGTGGATCCAAGACTGTGCTGGCCAGGAGGGGACATCCAGTCACCCTGCAGGTCCATGGAGTTCCCTGCTTTTATTATTATTATTATTATACTTTATCAAATCCCAGTTTTGCATGGGCTTTTGCATACTCTGCCAGTACCTCTATTTAAACAAATGCATGTGTGTATGTGTGTGTGAGAGAGCGGGACAGAGGGAGAAGCGACAGCGAGAGCTTGTTGATGGCTGAGATTCATGGGAGCCCCAGAGTCGGCGAGAATCACTGTGCTCAGTGCTGTACAAACAGATCCGATGCCACTGTTTGCTCCCGAGGAGTTCAGAGCCTGACTGTACGGTCTCGTCTCCACAGCTCTCAATGCAGCAAGATGGAAGAAACTACAGAGCGAGAAGGAGGAGCTGGAGAGGCGCTTTGAGGAGGAGGTGAAGCAGCTTCGCAGGCAGCAGCAGGAGGAGCTGCAGGCGCTGGAGCAGCGGCTACAGGAGGAGTACAACACCAAGAGGGAGAGCCTGCAGGAACAGCACAGGCTACAGCTGGAGCAAGTAAAATTGCAGCATCAGGATCAGGTCAGTATCCACCTGTTCCCTTTGAAGAGCAGACCATGCCGGTACTGAGTGGGTTCAGGTAATGAAATATATTGAACACTCCAACATGAAGACACTGGAACTGATGACTGGAAAAATATATTCCTGACTACTGCTTTTCCTCCCTATTATTCCTATTGGTATTTCTACACAGTAGTACATTACATTGCCATGTCTTGTCTTCACATGCTTGCAGAAGTTTTACAACACAAATATTAAGACTAGCTCTGCTCCCCACGCATACTTGCTCCCCAGCCCACCTATTGTAGTCAATTTATGTGAAACCAAGGGTTGAACAAGAATCTGCTCAACACAGGTAAGGCCAGCAGAGCCCTGCCCATCGTTATTTGCAATGCTAGTTAAAGGGCAGTACAGTGAAGTGATAGGGCCCATGCAACACGTAGCCTAAACATCAAGCAGGTGATACACTCTGAGTTCCCTGATTTCTGCTCCACCATTCAGTCTAATCTCTTAGATTGTATGTCCCAAGTGTTCCTCCTTGCTTTGCTTTCTGTATGTAAGTAGGAATACTCTCACATGCATCTACTTTAGTCTTATTTTTAACAGCTGGAGTGAACAAACACTGTAACTCACCTACAGGCAGCTCTCACGTGGTGGCAGAACATCCTGCTCTGGATTATGGCAATAATGCCTTTACCTGGCCTTTTCTCATTTTGCATTTGGTGAGCAGCGGATACAGTTCTGTTTTTTCCAGCTGCAACTCTTACCCATCGCCCAGCACCACAGTTTGTGAGGGCTTTTCTCACACAAGTATCTGCTGCACTCAGGTGCGCTCTGCAATCTGTGCCATCAGCGTTTGATGTGCTGCAGCCCCCACTGCCATGGGTATGCCACCCAGGCGTCTGATGCAGCGCAAGGGCCAGTCATCTGTGAAATGTGAGCCCAGCCAACAGACCACCTGTTTGCCAGCATTGTTCTCTCCAGCCTGGGGATTTTGCCAATGGCGAGGGCAGCTGGAGGTGGTGGAGGGTGAATTTTTCATTCTCTGAGGCAATGTAAGTTGGCAGCAACAGTGCAGTGCAGATGTGGTCTGTGAGATGGATTGATGTGACCAAAGGTCGAGGAGAAGGTTTTACGTCTGCATCTCAGAGTATCTCCAGTGTGCATTTTGGGGCTGCTGCCTGAAGCAACAGCCTGTGTCCAAGCTGCTTCTCCCCCCTGCTCGTGCCCAGGGAGCAGGCGGACAGCAGGCGCTGCAGTGCGGTGCAGAGTGCAGACATGCCCCATGTGGTTTCCAAGGACGATGACAGCACTTGCTGTGGGCTCAGAAGCAAACCAGCCCCATCAGCAGAGCTTGTGCCCAAGCTAATTTAGACCATTTAAGAGGTAAAGCCTGGTGCAAGTGTGCAGCAGATGGATTGATGTGACCAAAGGTCGAGGAGAAGGTTTTACGTCTGCATCTCAGAGTATCTCCAGTGTGCATTTTGGGGCTGCTGCCTGAAGCAACAGCCTGTGTCCAAGCTGCTTCTCCCCCCTGCTCGTGCCCAGGGAGCAGGCGGACAGCAGGCGCTGCAGTGCGGTGCAGAGTGCAGACATGCCCCATGTGGTTTCCAAGGACGATGACAGCACTTGCTGTGGGCTCAGAAGCAAACCAGCCCCATCAGCAGAGCTTGTGCCCAAGCTAATTTAGACCATTTAAGAGGTAAAGCCTGGTGCAGCAGTGTGCAGCCATAGCTGAAGCACCTTCAGGAGCCAGGGAAAGGGGCTAGCCTGCACTGAGCTCACGGGAGAGGAGAGCACCAACACAGCACAGCAGAGACGGCAGCCCACTGTCTTTAAGGTCAACTATTTGTAAAAAGGGAAATTATACCATTTACTGCTTCTACTTGATGTACTGTAAAACACTCCTGGGATGGGAGTGCAAATACAAACCAAGATGGTGAGAGTTTTATGTCACTCATGTCACAACTGCCTGGTGTTAGATTTATTGTGTAACACCAATGGTACGCTGGGACTGGGCGCAGCGTGGTCCTCACTGGCACATGGGTCAGACAGCCGTGTCGGACACAGCACGTGTCCCAGCCTGTGCCCCAGAGTGTCTGCTGCCCTGGGTACCACCGTGCAATTTGGTTTGATTATTCGGTGAGGTGGATTTTACCTCTTTTAATCGCTGTGCCTGCTAGTTGTTACTGATTTGCAGGCTTGTAACGTGCAACACAAAGACTTTATGCGACTGGGCTGTTTTGTCCCGGACAAACTACTTTTTTCTGTTAGTGCATTGATTTTCAAAGATGTGTTAAAAGGTGCTGTCAGATAGGTTTTTGTGTTCCAAACCAGATTTTTCAAAATTTCAAACATTCTCTGTAAATGCTTAGAAGCTGTGCTGAGCCATGTCTTTTGGTTCTCATTTCAGTTTATGCAAGGTGGTTTTCTTGCAATGCCCCTCAAATTTCCTGCTTTGCTTTCTGATATGAAGGAGGGGTGGTGTTCCCAAAAACCTTGGCTTTTTTTTTCCTTTCACTGTGTTAGTGAATCAGTTTGCCTGGTAGAAGATACTAGCTCTAGCTGCAAGTCTTACCTCTCCTGGATCACCAGGCATTAATATTTGTGAAGGAATTCGTTCCACAAGTTAATTTAATTTTTTGCTCATATAGTTTATGGCTTATCTCTGCTACTCTTTGAAGTGTTTCTGCAAGCTCCCAGGACCACAAGAACAGATGATGGTTTTTTTCCCCTCAAGTTGATCAGTGCAAGAAAGGGTGATATAGGTCACCATAGGACTTGACTAGAAGTATACTTACTTTTCTCATGTTCTCATCTATTGTGATTCTACTCATTACCACACAGAAGCAATGGAAACACATCTTTCTTTCTGTGAGGCAAATAGTTGTCTCTCCTCCAGCCCTTTGGTTTGCTCCAGAGCTTTTTGTTCCCTGAATTGCTGAAGATAACACAAACATTTCTCTCTACTGCTTTGAAAGTGCTGCTGTGACCCTGATCTCAGAGTTTAAGCCCATCTTTTCAGTCTGTGGTTCCGTTAGCATCTCATGATGAGTTTTAGCAGGTTTTCCCTTTCAATTCCTACTCCGCCGTACACCCATCCTGTGTGAAGCGCTCTTGGATCAGAGGAGGCTGACAGTCCAGGTTGGAAAGCTGCTCACCAGCAATGTATCTTGGCAAAGGAAAAGGAGAACATTGTTAATCTAGGAACCAAGGTGCATGAGGAATAAGGATACCTAACAGCTACTGACCCAAAGAGTTTGTAATCCTCTGGTTCTTCCTTGCCCTGCTTGAAGGAAGAGGAGAAGTGCCCAGCTCAGAGCATGTCAAAACGAGCAAGCCTGCTCGAGGGACTGGAGTAGTTCAGCTCTGATGCTGCTGAGCTGGCGCTGGTCCCGGCCAGCGTTAGAGTGGAGGCACCTAACCCATGAGCTAAAGAGCTCTTAACGCTGGACATGAGAAAAGCCTTGTCCTTGAGCTGTCCATCTTCATGGGGGAATTTGAGCTTGCATTCATGAAGGCAATAACAATAGCAAAATCCTTCTAACCATGGACCTGCAATGTATTTCTGTATCCACACATCTAATTTGGAAGTTAGTCATCCCAATTCCGTGGTTTTCAGACACAACTTAGTCTTCCACACTGTATTGCTGTAGTCACCGTTTAGTTTAGCATCAGATAGCTGTTGTTTCTTTGGATACACAGTTGTCAGGTTTTGGAGGCTCAGCTGTCTCTGAGGAGGTGAGGCAGATCTTTCAGCATAGCAGAGCATGAGAGCCAAAACTCCTCACAAACCAGTCATGTGTGCCAGTGCATCCCAATATTTCTCATATCTCCTTGCAGCAAAGGGCAAAATTGCAAAGTAAAGGCTGCAATCCTGGCTTGCCAGTGTTTCTCGCTTGAGCTCCTCAGCTCAAGCTGTTTTGTCCATCAACTTATTGAACTTGTCCCACTAGAGCCTCCTCTTGATTTTACTTTATTAAGCCTTAAAAATCCCACCCAAGCTTCTTTTTATAGCCAGAAATAACCATGACATGGGTTAAGTGAGTTGATCAAGCCTATAGAGTAAGTTAGTGGCGAAGTTGGAATTAGCACTCAAGAGATCTGCTTCCCAGTGCCTGATTTCACAAACAGTTCTTCACCACTGAGTTGCTCCCACATTATTAGGAAAATGAGTTTGGATAATTTTAAATTCCATGTTAAATGCCTATCTTTCATTCTAAGAATATGCTTTCTCCAATACGGTTGGAAATTTTGCTTCTGTTGAGTAATCTAACACATATGTTTGACAGTTAAATGCAGTGAAATAACATTTATTCCAGTCAAGACATGCTCAGCTGCAGTAACTTTCTACCATTATGTAACACAACAGTGAGCAAAAAAGCTGTTTAGAGTCAAGTCACTTTGCAATGAACAACTGTTTCGTCGTAAAAGTAAAATGGTTTGATCCTCTGCGTTGCCAGATATCACAGATAATGTATTAAATGTAGGGAATAAGATCACCATGATTACAAAACCCAGAAAAGCAAATCGATGCATTGCATTTGGAAACTGCTCTGGACCACTGACTTAACCTTGATCACCACTTCTCACTGTAGTTTCTTTAATGATGCGTATCAAAACACCATCATTAGGGATCTCGCTTTGCCTTTAGCCAAGTCTAGTAACAAACAACGTACTGAAGGAGTCCCAAACCCATCGGGTGCACAGGAACACAGGCTGCCCACAGCCCTCTTCCAGCTGCATCCCCTGCTCCCATGATGGCTGTGTGCGGTGTGGTGTGCGGTGCAGTTTGTTGGGCAGTTTGCAGCAGCAGGACCTCTTTCTGGCCTCAATATGAGATCGGGAAAAAGTTTTGCGGCTTCACTGTCATCTTGCTTACTTCCACACCAACCTGAAAACTCTTCTGTCTGCACTGAAAAAGGTGCTGTCATATCTTTTATCAGTTTATTGGATGTGGACTCAAAATACATGATTCAAGAGGGCATAGGAATTTGGGTATTGATGACTTTGTAGGATACTTTTTTTCAAGTAGAAGTGTGATAGATTGCAATTCATTTTACATACCCGCTGAGAATAATTTCAGTGTTTCTCTAGAAATAAATATTTTACAACTATGAATAATTCATAGGCACTTTCCATGAAAGTTAATTCAAGACCTTACAATAAAAATCATTGCAGCAAAGTGCCTTGAAGACAAAAACCAGGATGGCTCAGAACTGTGCATATTTATCTGACCATCAGAGGGAGTCGGGTCATTAATATAATTTAGATTAATGGAATGTTGAGATTTCTGAACATTTCATAAATGGCTTCTTCGCTTAAGGGCTTTTTGGACTTTTGCTTTCTTATGTACCTCTTTTATCACCATTAAGTTAAAAGAACAAAAATACTATCAGCAGTGACTACACACTACCACTCAAGGCATCAACATGCTTGTTTCGTAATGAATAAAACTGGCTCAGGTGCTGCAAGTGTCACACTCAGTAGATCCCTTTACTGTTTCCAGCTCACTGGAGCTCTCTAGCAGTGGCTTGTCAGTGTGCCACAGCATGTCTAATCGTGTGTCCATGTCTCCATTCATTGTCGTTGGAACAGGTGGAAGATATCACAGCTGTACACGAAGCTGCAATGTTACAGTTGGAAAATAACCACATAGTCGCCATTACAGTACTGCAGGATGAGAATGACTGCAAGATTCAAGGTAAGCCAAAGACAACCCAATGGCTACAGAGCTATTCCAGAGCAGGAGTTAGCACTGTAGTGAGATTGTGTAAGCCTGGATTTTCGTACTCCAGAGCAGATGATACAGAAAATTTGTGTTGGTCTAGTGCTTTCACATGGGGTGGACCACCGGGTTCACGCTAGGGGTGAGGGAGGGCTGTGTGCAGTGTGTACAGCATCTGACTTGGACCTGAGCCTATCTGAGGGTCTGTGGGCCAAAGATAAGGCTTTCTCCATGGGTCGCTGAACGTAGAGTCCAAATTCCACCTCACTTCACACACAGACTTTTCTCAAGAGCCTAATGCTTAGGTGCTCAGGAGGCTAGAGCTCATTGACCATCTCTGATTTAGGTGCTTAAATGCCTACACTGCTTCTAAAAACAAGATTCATCATTTTCAGTAGCAAAAGTCTGGCCATGTTGAGCAGACCAAAGCCACACACTGGTGCAAATCCGCACCTCAGCACTGTTATCTTTATTTTGTATTATGGTTTTTCCGTGGGATTTGATGCTGCAGACAGAGCTGTTTCCTCCCTACCAGTTCAGTATCTAAATACATGTCTTCGTACATGCTTTAGCTGACATTTAACAGTTATCTGTACAATCTCCCTCTTTTTTTTTTTTTTTTTTTAACACATAAGCATGAAGGTCTAATTTTTAAATAGCTCTAGTAGGTTTTCCCACAACTTTCCCCAAACCAAGCTGTATTGCTTAGCTCTGCACTGTGTCAATTAGAGACACAGTCCAGAGCATAATGTAAGCTGAGAACAGTCTATTCCCCTCTGCTGTAGGCAGAGATGGTATCTAGCATACCATTTTTAAATTAACATATCCAATTTTGAAAATGAAAAAAGAAAGCTGTTCCTTGCTTGAGGATATTCTTATCTGTCCATTTTTGTTAGTATTTTCTGATGTTAAAACTTGGCTGTGCTTTATCAAGGCTTTGTTGGCCAAAGTTTGTGCTCCCTGCTCCTGGTGCGGGTATGAAATGCCCTCCTGTGCATGGAAAAGGCATTGCAGCAGCTGCAGTCTACTGCGCTGTACAGAGCACTAGAGCGTTAGTATTATTACTGCTGTTACTGTGGCTAGTGAGCAATGGTTAGAGGGCAGAACCCTATGGGACTGGGGGTAAAGACACAAAAAATAGAGTGTCCGTATACTAAAAAGGTAGGTGCTACTGCTGTACTGAATGACAGTTTGATGCCATTGGTTTAGAGATGAAACTTTATTCCATGAAACTTTATTTATTTGGTTATTAAACTTTTGGTTGTTATTATTAAGTCCAGGGTGAGTTGTTCTAGTAGTGAAACCTTTAATCATGTAATATAAATAGAAGACTTTTTTGTCTTTGGGCTCTGTCAGTCTCACTGATGGAATAAACCTCACAGGTCATCTGCCAAAGCACCTGGAGAAGCACTGTCATTTGCATTTTTGCATATTAGTTGCTGGCCCCTCTCTCTCCCCCCCCAAAGAAATTGCAACCCAAGCTTTTAAATATATCTAATTTTAAAATCTTTGATTTGGGGATACTCACTCTGAACTGGTAAATGACCCATTGTCAGACTGAGTCTTTTCAGATCAGAGCCCCCGGGAGCCGGGAATTCTGAGCAGTTCTGAAAAATCAGAAGCTGGTCATGTAGAAATAGAGGTACCTACAACCAGTGAAAGATCAGGAAATCTTTCAAAAGATCAAAACAAATCATCTAAGGTCACAGAGTATGTTACTACCAGTTTCCTACTCAACCTCCATGCCCTAAAACTGCATCCTGAATTGTGCTTGACTCACAATGTCTGTGCTCTCGGACCCTGGTTTGCTAGACTTCACTTAGAAATGTCATGTCTGTGTATCTTCCCCAGAACTGAATACTGCTCACAAACTGGAAAAGGCACAATTAGAAGAGAATTTTGAAAAACTGCGGCTGTCACTCCAGGTTAGCAGTTTCATTTTTTCCCACCCCTGTAACGATGTTGCGGAGCAGCTGATGGGGCAGCCCCAGCCCCGTTGCCCGCTGCCAGCACACCAGGCCGTTGCTTCTTACCAGCTATAGTACCTCTTGTCCTCCACCTGTCCGAACTGGCATCCAGCAGCAAAGGTGCCACCTCAGGTTTTTCCTCCGCCTTGGCTGGTTCAGCAAAATACTAACTATCTGAAAGAGAAGAGAGGGCAAACCTAAAGGGAGGAAAAGTCAGCTGGATAAGGCAAAGAAATGTCCTTTTGACCCTGCTGACTGCTGGCCCAGCACAGGGAGCAAAGCTGAGCTCTTCCATGCATGGTGGGGAGAGCTCCGGCACCTGCAGTGGCTGTGAACATCACCTTGCCTACACAGTACCCTCCAGCAGGCACCCCTGGGGCTCCAGAATGCTGAACTCTCCCTGCCTGGCCATGCACCTGTGCTTTAAACTCTTCCCCGCTGCCTGAATATGGGGGAGCCAGTCCCGCTGTGTAGAGACATCTCCATTCCCACCGGAGGGCAATGCGGTCCCTGATGAGGGATGCCCCAGGGCTAGCCCTGCTGTGCAGCCAGGCTATGGCCAGCCAGGGTCAGCCCTGCACATCACATCTCCCACATCCCACTGTTTAACACCAAGCTCAAGATCGTCTTGGCTTTTTCAATCCTTCTAATAACTCCATGCTGTTCTCACTCTCTAGATGAAGAAATCCCAAGGAGGGGAGGGCAGAAGCATGCCCCGGTGATTCACGCTGTTTGGAAATCTTGTGTGAACGAGTAAAGATGCCACAGCAAATAATGCCAGCTCTGTTTGATTTTGCAGGCAGAGATGAATCACAATTTTTAAAACCCCTGACTAGCACATACTGTTGCACACAGCAACTGTCACTGCCTTCCTCATGCAGCTGTGACAGTTCGAGGCATGTCAGCAGTTTTGCAATAAGCACTGATGTAACGTTACAGCCAAGAAATTACACATATGAAAGATAAGAACACCAGTTTCACAGCAACTGTGGCTTTTAAGATGTTGTATATAGAGAGGTAACAGGAATGCCTTTGATGGTTACAGGAATATGATTGCTTAAAATAACATTTTGTTCCTGTGTATGGCTCTGAGATGAAACGACAATCATTTAAAGTCCACACCACTAACTCATCATTGCTTGTTACCATGTTAGAAGCCTAGAAAGGTGAAGGAAGCAAGGATGGGGTATCTACCGCCTCATTCAGACTCTAGGGACCATCCAAATGATCTCTTTCATATAAATGATATATGAATATATATGGCCTGTGATATAAATGCCAGCTGTCTTAAGGAAGGACATGCTCATTCTCATCCAGCCCAAGGTGATGGGGTGATGTAGCATCAGAGACATTTCATGAACTAGTGCCAGTCAGTGTCAGCCAGCCACAGGCGTTGCAGGGATTTTGGGATTCCCTGAGGCACTGGGTTATCAAAAACCCCACTGTATGTTCAAGTGGCCTTACGTAAAAAATACCACCTTTCAGGGGTTTCTAGGCCTTGTTCAGCTCCCCTGGTGGTTTCACAGTGCAGATTGACTTGTATGAATGTAAGAGGGGTGATAACACGGTTGGTGTGTTCATTGGTGTGTCTCCCCTCCAGGACCAGATAGACACCCTCACCTTCCAGAACCAATCTCTTAAGGCCAAAGCAGACCGATTTGAAGAGGCTCTGAAGAAAAACACTGAGGAACAACTGAAGGTAGACGGCAACTATAACTATACAGTCATCAAGATACGTGTTTCGAAGTATGGCTCACATCACGCAATTCAGTGGATAGTAATGGGATCCTTACCCCAGGAACTGGGTGGCAGGTCCCAACTGAGACCCCAAATCTTGAGCTCTGAGGAGGAGTCAGAAATCTTAGCCTAGGTCCATCATTCTCTGAGTTTACTTCTTTTTCTTTATACTTTCACCCAGCATTTGTAGCTCTCTTTCCAAAACATTTCATTAACTCCATCTAGTATGTCCTTACTGCTCTCTATTCTTAGAATCATAGAATCATTGAGGTTGGAAAAGACCTCTAAGATCATCGAGTCCAACTGTCAACCCAACACCACCATGCCCACTAAACCATGTCCCTAAGCGCCTCATCTACTCGTCTTTTAAATACCTCCAGGGATGGGGACTCCACCACTTCCCTGGGCAGCCTGTTCCAATGTTTCACCACTC
>NW_008794446.1:6611909-6624554 GCF_000699145.1 Aptenodytes forsteri | reverse complement strand
CCTGGGCACACTGCCGGCTCATGTTCAGCCAGCTGTCGACCAGCACCCCCAGGTCCTTTTCCGCCAGGCAGCTTTCCAGCCACTCTTCCCCAAGCCTGTACCGCTGCATGGGGTTGTTGTGACCCAAGTGCAGGACCCGGCACTTGGCCTTGTTGAACCTCATACAGTTGGCCTTGGCCCATCGATCCAGCCTGTCCAGGTCCCTCTGCAGAGCCTTCCTACCCTCGAGCAGATCAACACTCCCGCCTCTTCTTTCCCTTCTTCCCCTCTTTCTTTTTACTTTTTGTCTTTTCATATTTAGGTTTCTTTTTTGTGCCTTCTGAACCAACTTCTTTGACATCCTCTGTATTCCCTCGTTTTTTTCTGGACTTGCAGGGAACAGCCCTGTCATATGAAGTATTTATTCAACTGCTGTCTATTGGGGCCATGCTGTTTATTTACTGCAATTATTTATCTGAAATGAAATAACCCTGACATAACCCTCCAAAAAGAGTTTTCTTTTAACTTGGAGCATTTCAGTGTGTTCACAGCACAACCCCATGGGCAGCCGTATCAACATGACAGAGGGGACAGTCAATGAAAATAATGGGGTGAGCAAGGGGCTCAGTGAGTTTTTAGGAAAGGAGCGCAAATGTCTGAAACAGGCTCGGCCATGGGAAAGTGGTAGCATCAGTCCCTTTCACCTCCACTGCAGTATTTAATTTACATGAAAGGACAAATTCTGCTGTGTCACAGTGATGTTAATGCCAGGTACTACCAAGCAGTTCACTGGAGTGCGTTACACTGGGAAAAATCCAGAACAGCTTAAGTCAGCAACAGTATTTCATCAGTATAATTCAGAGCACATCTTCTGCCCATGAGTTGAACCCTAGTATCCCCTACGGCTGAAGTTCTTGAGCAGAGGAGGAACTTTTTCCCACCAGATCTGATCTTTGTTAACAGGCACTGTGAGGCAGTGGTGCAGGCAAGGCAGAACACTAGTTTTCACCTCCAGCCCCCTTGTCCAGTTACCTCAGTTTCATGTTTGTACTTTTCCCAAGCCAAAATCTCTGCACAATCATAAAACACCTCATGCAGTTCCCAAGCTATGTGAAGGAATGAGGTTGCTGAACAACCTGGCATCACATCCTTCTAGCCATGAAGCTGGTCAAAAGAAAGGTACCGTTGGCTATCCAGCCAAAGGGATGGTCTGGGAGAGAATATCAGGCTTCAGATGGGCTGGGGAGGCCCAGATCCAGGTGGTTTTCACATCTCTGAGACTCCTAAACCACTGGGTGCATTGAAGAAACTTTATCTTATGGCTGAAGATGCATTTACGGCTGACATATACAAATCACTGGTATATTTTCTAGATTGTACGAGCTCCATATCTGCACTTAGAAAAAGACCTGAAGAGCTTAAAACATGTTCTGGAAATGAAGAACCATCAGATTCACCAACAGGAGAAGCTGATTATGGAGCTAGAAAAACAGGTGAGTTGTCATTTTTCCTCCAGAGGAAACATCACAGAGGTAGAAAAGTAAAAGTTTGGCTACAGCAGATGAGCTTAAAAGGGGTGAGAAAACACATGAGGTTGGGGCAAGACACAGTCAAAGAGGTTCATAAATGGCTATATATTGTGTTGTTCCACTGTCAACCTACATAGCTGCTTCTACGATACCATGTCTCACGTTTTCACTCAGAAATTGGGATCTTTTCCCATCCCTTCACCCACCCATGACACCCTTGATTTCTCCCACACATCCGTTGATCTTTATTGCTTTTTCATGTAATACCTGCTCAGCCCGTTACGTTAGACAGCGAGGCGGGCGGTGTAGGAAGAATGGAGGAAGGGGAACTTTGTGGTACTCCAGGGCTTCATTTTGTACACCAGCCTGCACCATACTCCCCTACAGGAGTCAGGTAACCATTTAGGGCTGGAGAGGGCAAGTGGAGAAAGATCGAGCCGTGTGGGTTTTGCTGCTGCTAGGGCAGGCATTTAGGGAGCTCCCAGCCGCAAGTATGAATTAGCAATATTCAGCAAGCAGTCCCTAGCAAGGCTTACGCTAGGAAAGCTCTCTCCAACCCTAAAGTAATGCTTTTCTGCAGCCTATGCTGTTTTCTCATCCTTTGCTTGTGGGAGTCCCTAACGAAGAACTCCACAGTTCACCATCAATTACATTTTTTATTGGAAAGGGGATTCATTTAGTAAGGCATAACCTACAGTGACAGTAAATGTATAGTGTGGTGACAGGATGAGGCACTACCTCAGCTGGGGAGCCGGGACAGCTGGTTCAGCACAGCTTTCAGCAAGATGTGTTTCCATTTATGGGGAAATTTGAGAACTCAGATTATTATTTTGCTGAACAGATGCTTGAGTAAGTGGATGTAGAGAAAAGTACCTCTTTACAACTGAGGCTTGTTAACTGTGCTCCTTCCAACAAGCTGCTCCTGGAGCTAAGCCAGCATCTGAAAACATGCACTGTAGTGCTGTACTGAAAAAAATAAAATAAACAACAGCCTACATGGTTCCTGGGCATTTAGCTGCTTGTGCTAATTAACCACATACAAGCACACAGTCCTGCTCCTGCCCTTTATCACAGTAAAACACAGAGTCTACTGTGGTCCAAAGGCACAACTGCTTTCTGTTTAAAGATCTACCTTTATAAGTGCCAGAACATCTACAGGGCATCTCCAAGTGCTCTGAAAGATGGGGTGCCTCGTAAGGGAGCAGGAGAGCATTTCAAATACAGGGTCAGGCTTGGCTCCTTGTCTGCTGAAAGGGAGGCTGGAAATGAAGGTGGCAGGAGAGGAGTGGTATAGGGTGAGGATTGCAGTGGAGCAGGAAGGAGATGCACAGGTCTTCTCCCATGCTTCATTCTGGCATAGCTACTACTTATTAAAACTATTGAGGAAGCAGAGAAGGTGCCGGTGATGGTGATTCCCCTCTCAGAGCATTTCCAAACAGGGCCAGAATCCTTGTTCTGCTCTAACAAAATATACTGGGATAGGCCAGAATATCTGAGAATCAAGAGTATCCTTTATGGCTCCTGCATAGACTGGAAACCACTGCATAAAACTGATGCTTCCACCATAAAGTGTGAGTTATTACTAACTCCAGTGCACAATACTTCAGTTCGTTATAAAAGGTTGGGAAATCCAATAACCAAGCTTACACAGAGATAAGGTTACCTTGTGATATCTTGTTTTCTTCCAAAAGTGTTGAATTCAGCAAAATTCAAACTGCTGAAAACCCAAGAACTAAGGTGATAAAGTATGTCAAATTCAAAACTTGGGAAAAACAGGGCATCTGAGGCTGTGGTACATGCCTATAAACATCTTACCGATGTTTTGATATACCGCTATTGACATCCTCAAACTCTGTCCTTGAACTGTCCTGAGTAAAAGCTACCTACGCTTGGGATAGGATTTATTTCACTTAATTGTAGCTTAAAGTTAAATGTCTAGTTTAAGCCTGTCATTTAAGCCGACACTGTCAGCAGTGGAGAGTAGTGTTTCCAAAGGGCAGCCCACCGCATGTGAATGCAGCAGTAGTCTAAGGCTGCTGCTGGGTGTAATCTGCTCTGGTGGGTAACTCTTTCCTCCCCATAACCGGGGAATCATAATCCTAGAGGTTGGACACCAGACATTTATGTCCAATGAGGTTAGTTGAGTTGGATGATGCATATCATACCACCTTGCACTCCTCCTTCACCGCTAGACTGACCACTCACACCACAGTGCCCTTTCCATGCTGGACGTCCCCTTGCTCCCCAGGTGCCACCAGCTCCCTGTCCAAGAACAACGGCTGGTAACGTTGTTGTGGGGGCACCACCAAGGAAGATGTTTTATTTGCGCTGGACAAGACTAAGACTCTCCTCCTCCTCAGTTAGAAGTAAGGGCTAGTTCAGCTCTGCCTCCGCTTAATGCTCTGCTGATAATCCCACTTACTTCACCAATATGATGTGGTGTGAGTCAGACCTCTAAGTCTCAGCTGCAGTCAAGACCACCTCCATCTATACTCAAATTTTAGAGTTTGCTCTAGGGACAAATAAGCATAAAGAACAAATCCTCTTGGATCAGGTGTTGGGCTTTCTTCAGACTTAACAAACCTTCTTTCGTTGCAGGCTGAAAAAAATTTAAAACTGGAAGAAAAAATCACCATGCTGCAACAGCAGAACGAAGAACTCAGAGCCAGGATTGAGCAAAATACTGTTATAACAAGGTTTGTGCTGATATTTGCGATCTGTCTGAGCTTGAAAGGAGACTGCAGATCTTAACTGCCCAAGGCTGACGCTTATTTCAGAAGGGGAAAAACTTATTTCCTCCTGAAAGTGTATTGGTGTCCTGATCTGCTTGTTTTATTAAAAAATCCTTTTTATATCAGGGTTTGCTTACTTTAACATAAGGAAGGCCACATATCTGTCTGTGTATTTCCATGATTTTGACATGCTGCTGAGAGCAAAGTTGCCAGCGGCTTCTGATCTCAGTGTCAGTGCCCTGATACCTGTTAGTCAGTGGGTAACAAGGATGGGATATGGGGCAATTTCAGGAGAGACATCCTAACGATGCCACTGTCACCCAGGCATGTCTATCCTTTGGTGGTTTTTTTTATCTGCACTGTCTGTTTGCACTCTTGTCACAACCTGACAAGGGTGACAAGGCTCCTTGTGTTGGGTGGTATAGAAATAGAGGAAGGCAGGACAGTCCCTGTCCCAGAGAGTTTATAGTCTGCTCTAAGTCAAGAGACCGCAGCTGGAGCCAGGCAGAAGGGGTACCAGGGGGAGATGCTAGAGCTGAACTCGACCCAACACACCATCTGCCTAGCTGTGGCAGATGACTTTTAGCTGACTTTTTAAAGATTCAGCATCTCATCTCTGATTTAATTTTAGTTTTTGTCTTTCTAGTGTCTCCTTTATTAGTGATTCAGCCTTTAAAAAAAATTGTCTCCTGCATGTAGGTATTTTAAAAAGGCAGCATTGTTTGTACTAACATTCAGGTTGGGGTGAGGATTATGTTTCATCTCACCTGATTGTAAATACCTGTAACACACATGTCACTGTCTGAGGTGGGCGTCTACAGCCCTTCTGTGCTTGGGGAGGAAAAACGAGAATTTTTAAGGTCTGGTTCACCAGACCAGTATGAGACACCTGCTTTTGGGCTGGATGAATTGTGGTCTGGAAGTGGCAGTCTCTCTCCACACCTGTGGCAGCAGCCAGGGTGCCTGGTTCAGTGCGTGGCCTCTATATTGCAGCTACCTGCCTCTGGCTGGGTGAATAGCACCCTCCACTCCCCACCAGTGTCCAGCTAGAGCACTTTGCTTCTTGCCTGTAACTATGTAGGTACTGGTTTCAAAGAACATCTTTTGGGAAAAATTCTGAACTTGAGGTCAGCCTGGAAAGTCAACTTAGAGGACAGTCGTTTTCAATAATAACAGTTTGGGGACAGCTATGGGGACAGCTGTCGGGACAGCGTCAGCCAGGGCTTTAAAGCCAGAGTTATTAAAACATGTTTTCCTGGCAGCAGTAGCCACCCCGACTGTTCATTTCTGTTGTAGTGGCACTGCCAGCAAGTGCCGTGTGAACGAGCTTGGGGAGCTGCCATTACTGGGGAACAGCGTGCATTAGAGCCATTTCTGCCGATCTGCAGTTTGGGTGCCCACGTGGCTGTGGCAGCCCAGCAGCAGCAAGAGGAGAGAGGGGGGCAGGAGAGATGGGAGCCACAGCAAAGCCAGCCTTTGCAGCACAGCCAGGAGGGGGGTCCCAGAGGCATCGGGGGGGCTGAGGGGTGCACCACAGAGATATTTCCAATCATAGCCAAGGGCAGGTACAAAGGAAGGAAGAGCCTTGCAGGTAGATCATGCACCAGCTTTGGACACAGGAGCTCCACAGAGCCTCTGCTGGGACTTCCCTAAGCACTTGAATAAATCATCTGATTTCCCAACATCTTGGATTCTCCCTCCAAATCAACCAGCATTTTTTTGGTCCTTTGGTCTGGGGTTGTTTGAGGAGTGGTAGTTTCCAGCACCCTAGAGATGAAGATGACCAGGAGGGTGTCTGGTCTCTGTTGGCATAGCCCAGGCGCCTACTGACCTCTGGGCCTTTTGGGACAGGCTTTAACGTGAGCTGAGGGCACGACTCAAGCACCTTCCCCTGCATCCCAATCACGTCGGTGTGCCCCTGCACACCTCTGTAGTTTTATGGCTGTGATTTGTTACAGCTGCTTAAATTGTCGAGAGGCTGGCAGAGGAACATGTCTAATCATAAGTCTGCAGTGCTAGGGATAAAGGTTTCCCTAGCTAGCTGGGTTAGGTCTAAAATTGGAACATATATCTCAAGATACAAACTTACATAGTGAGAACACGTTTGCTTTTACATTGCCTCTCTTCCTTCTTCTGCCTGAACAATGAAGAGGGGCTGAATGGGCATCTGTACCTTTTATAAGCAGCAATGCTGCGTCTGTCCATCTCCCTCCCTGTGGTGCAGCAGGGGCAGATACAGGTTGGCTGAGCTGAAGGCAGAGGCTTTGCTGAAGGATGCCGGCACTGCTGGCTGTGCAGGCTGCCTCTGTCTCCGGGTGGCGTGAAGCTGGCTCTGCCAGTGGCCGGTCACGTCACATCAGGTGACACGGCATAAATTCCCAGCGCAATGTGCACGGGGCTAAAATAAGCAGCCCAACAAGCAGCAGCAACTTTCCCCATCTGCGTACCAAAGCAGGTCTCTCTGGAGGACATGTCCACATGCTGCATGGTGTGTTCACAGGCACTTAGCTGCAAGGCTCTTTTCTGCTCAGGCGTCTCCCTACTTACCTGCAGGTCATGCGTATAACTTGCAGCCTGCCTCTGTCAGCAAATTGCAGTGTGTATTAGTGCCGCAAAGTCTATTGTGTGAGAGACTCCAGAGGACACTGACACCATGCATCCTACCATACCTCTAGCAAGCAGCTTTTAATGTAAAGGAGACTGATATGTGCTGAGGGGCTGTGGGCTGCGCTTGCCTCCTGTCCAAGCAGTGCCTTTAGCAGAGGAGGGAGCTGAGCCCTTCACTGTGCTCTGAGGTGTGTGTTGGTGTGACTAGCCTGTTCCCAATACACAGATGAGCTTTACCAGCTTAGCGAGCCAGTCACACACTAAGAGCCACACAAATGTGGAGAAGGCATGTGCTTTTTTTTTTTTCCCCTCAGCAAATGCTGGCTGGAAAAGGATATAGTTGGGCTTTGTGCATAATTTTTGTGGCCTGTCTTGTTAGGCACAGCAAAAGACAATGTAATTCCATGGGTAGCAAGAGGTTTCCTCTGGAGTCATTTCTCCAGGGCGAGCTCCCATGTACACTTTCTTGTGCCTGTTAGACTGTGAGCTCATGCCACAGCTGGTTTCCCAATGGGACCGTGAATAGGATTTTTCTCCTCTACCAGGCAAGCAACTTTCTGAAAACTTCTGCCAACTTGTGTCTTTTAATCCTTCAACTCTGCTAGCTAGTGCTTCATGGTTCAAAACTTTCAGGGGAGTGGGAGAGAAACACACACATTCTAGATCACCTTAGTTCCATTTCTGTAGGAACTGAGGCCAAAAAAGCAGAAATTCTTTAAAAATGTTTTTTAAACAAAATCAAAAATGCCACCCCAACCTCTCAGAGACTTTTGATGACCCAAAGAGAGTGGACCAGCAATCCATGACATCTGCTATGGGCTTCAGGCTATATATAGCATTATATATAATGCCATATATATTCAGGCTATATGCTCCTCTGCCCAAAGGAGCTGGGCAGAATTTGATGTGTGCATCCAAAATCCACACCCAGCTGCTGCTGAACCCTGGAAATACCTAGGGAGGAGGTTAGGTGCCTCCCTGTTTATTTCTAGAAAATCCTAAGTTGCCTGTAAATCAGGTTAGGTGCATGCCCAGAGCTGCCCCAGGCTGAGCATATCAGAACCTGGCTCCTGCCCATAATGGGGCTGCAGTAGCCAGGTGTTCCTGCGTGCATCCTCTGGGATGGTGGTGTTGCTGGCACATGCCCAAAACATGTCTCGATCAGGTCCCGCAGTCTAACTGCAGTGCCCCATTTCTTTGAAAACCAGTCACCTGGTTAGATGAGAGCAGACTCACTAAGGTTGTGGTGCCCATAAGAGATTTCCATGCCCCACCTCCCAAAAAGCCATCAGGTTATAGGGCATTCTGGGGAAAACACCTCCCTGATCCTTGCTAGTGAAGTTTCTGTGGTGTTGGAGTCAGGAATAGAGGGTTCGTAAGGACCAAGGAGGAAGGAGCTGGAGAAGGACCCATAGCCTCATTACCATTTAGAGAGGAGAGGGAAGGCCTCGAAGCTGAGCTACATCCTTCGTCAGGACATCAGCTAAAACAGCGAGCATGGAGAGTGCAGACTCCTTTCCTTTTGCATGCAGTAGCAGCTGGTTGGAAGAGTCAGGGATGCAATTGCTCTCTCTCACCTCTTCGCTCTTGCTCTGCCACTCCACGAATGCTCTCTCGCTCATGGCACAGCTTTCGTGGCAGGGTTGAGAAAGAAGGGTGAGAGTTACAGCTGTCCATGGAGTTGGGACTTTGGATTTTTGTCCTCAATCAAACAGAAGAAAGCCTAAAACCCAGAGCTATTGCCCTCTGCTCTGCTGCTCTAGAAAAAATGGGGCAGCATTGCAAGTACCTCTGGGTTGTGAAATGCCACAAGGCAAAGGTGGCTGGAGCCAGGCATTGGAGCCGGGGAGAAAGCGGGATTTAAGGAGCCCACCTGCACTTTGTGATGTTCATCGGTTATCTGCAGGGGTGCCCTGGCTGGGGCAGGCCATGTTGGGTTGACCTCTGAAGGCCCTTGTCTTCCTGGTGCAGGAACAGGAGCCCTGGCCAAGAGGTCGCATGTGCAGGGAGCACAAGTGCCCACTGACCCAGGGCTCTGGGCTCCATCTGGGTGTGGGTTTGGCTCCACAGAGGTTTATGGGCATATTCCCGGGTAGAAACTGCTGTGCCAGTGCACAGGTTGTGCAAACAGAGGCCACAACCCCATGCTGGGCACCTGCTTCCTCCATGTGCTGAACAGGGTGGGGGGATAATGCCCTGATCAGCTTCATTGCACAGTAGCTCTCAGAAGGCCAAAACCAACTCAGTCACAAACAAATATTGATGAGAAGATGACCTCTGAAACCACTGTGCCTACCTACATCCCCAAGCTATGTATCTGGGGCCAGCTCTGAAGTCCTCTCCAGACACCAGTGTCTGAGGCTGAGCGTGAGCATGGGACTGGCATGGAGCTGGTGTGCTCTGCAGTCCTGGTTGCCCACCACGGGGACTGATGGGGCTCTCTTCAGCTCCCACCCTGCTCACAAACCCACGTCCTCCCAGGAAAGGCCAGCGCTGGAGGAGGATGAGCGCACACCTGTGCCTTATCTCAGCCTAAATTTCCAGTTACCCTCTCCATCCCCTCTGTCCATGAGTGGAGAATCCTGTTCTTGCAGTGCACTGCAGCCTTGCATTTTTGCTACTTTCAAATATACAAATAAAGAAACAAATACACCAAATTTTTCTTTTAGGAATTTCCATTTTTTACTCTGCTGTCTATATGGGAAAAAGCCATTTCTAAAGTGTCTGGAGTATGTGGTCAATGTACAAAGCCCTTGGCACCTTTGCGTGCCATGCATGATGCTGACAGTTGCACAAAGCCATGGAGGAAGACTGGGGCTCATCCCATCTAAGGTTTGGCAGCTGAGCTGCCTCAGAGAGGTGTAGAGCAAAGACACAGGTGCATCCGGAGGCAGAGTCAGACTTTGGGGGGCAGCTGTGATTTGCGGAGATGCCTTTCTCGCCCGGCAGTGAAGAGACCCGAGGACAGCTGTCTCGCAGCTTGGACAGCTCAGCTGCAGCCCTAGGGGCAGGGGGATGGGATGGGATGGGATGGGATGGGATGGGATGGGATGGGATGGAGGGAGGTGCTCGGGATCCTGCCTGGCCCTGCCTCTTGTGCAGTGCTGGCTGCGTTAATGCCACTGTCTTCACACTGGTGCGCCTTACATGTTGTCCTGCTTCCCTCTCCAGGCAATTGTCAGAGGAGAATGCTAATCTTCAAGAATACGTTGAGAAAGAAGTGGAGGAGAAAAAGAAGCTGAGCAGGACTAATGAAGAGCTCCTCTGGAAGCTGCAGGAGGGAGATGCCGTGAGCCCTGTGAAACTCCCACCCACATCGTCCACTTCTTTTTATCGCTGCTCATCAGGGAACTCCTCTCCAGCAAAAGTCAGAACCTTGCGGCGATGATTCGGCACCTGCGTGCCAAAGGTCCCCTGCCTTTTATGCATTTCCAATCTGCTAAATGGTACCATCCAAGGAAGTATTACCATCAACAGGCGCCCAGGGTTCATGGCTGCAAGCATGCTCAGTAGCTGCATAGCTTTACACTAGGCAGGGTACTCTTATAGTCCCCATATAGGAGCTCTTGGTCCTGACATGTTGATTAGGGTAGCAGAACAGATAGCAAAAAGCTAGCACAGCAGAAAGTTAGGATAGCAAAATGTTTAGTTTGATGTGTTAACATTTTAACTATGGTTAGAGCCAAAAGTTGGAAATACTATATTAATGGTTCATCAGAATGAACTTTTGCTGCAGTATTTCAGGTTAGTTACAAATATAGTTCAAGTTGTGAATATTTCTGTATATGTGTCTGTGTTTATATACATGTACGTATTGTACCTTTATACCTATATATAGACACACACACATATATATGTAGTTGAAGATGTTCTGAATTGCATTTTTTATATTATTGGATACTACTAAGTGCTGATATATTTTCATTACAGTCAGCAGTTTTCTAACTCGTGCCTAAGACTTGTATCTAAATGAAATGCATTTCTGTTTAGCCTCCCAGGAATATTTATACCCAACCTAGAAGAAAGTTACACAGAAGTAGAAGCGCCTTCCAAATGACCACCAAGTGGTACTCTATGTAACATGAACACCAGCGACTTTGAAATTCTGAGACAGTACTGCCTTTGAAACCATCACCTTTGCATTGAACACCAGATAAGATACGCATACCATTCACTGCTTTTTAACTCTTAGCATCGATATTGTAAGTGGAGATAGGCTAGAGATGAGAAACCTGAGGGTTTTAGCAAATTTGATAGAGTTACTGGTTAACGTGTTTCAATTTTAGTGTCTTTAAATCCTAGTTAGATCTTATCTTGTTTTACCTTGTCCTGGTTTGGATACAATCAAAATCTTGCGTTGTAGGTTCCTATCCATTTTGATTTCTTTCAAGTCCCATAAGCAAGAAGGAGAAAATAAGTTGTTCATCCTTGACCTTTGCTGGCCAAGAGGTTTCCAGTATTAGGATGAGATACCAGGCGCCTGCTAGGTCTCTAGCTTCCTCCCATCTGAAACACCAAATAGAGCGCAGCGGATTACATGGGCGCAAATGAGGTCAGAATTTCTTTCCTTCCACATACATATATTATTTCACACTGCTAAAGTTTACCCAAAGTTACAGAGCACTTTTGAGATTCACGGAAAAGGGTGGCTAAACTACCTTTAACTTCTCTGCCTAGAAGCAAAAAAATTCGCCCAGGCTTGGGGTGACCTCCACCTGAAGGGGTGGCGAGGCTGAGGAGCGGCTGGGGTGGGATAGGCTGCAGGGCCCTCGTGGGCACTGCTACCAAGGAAAAAAAAATATCCCTGAGCATAATTTAAAAAAAAAAGAGATCTGTGGGATCCTTTTCTATCCAGCGTGGGGCAAAGAGCCTGCGTGCATTCCTGCTCTGAGCAGCAGGGTCAAAGTAAGCGGGAGACGGTACGTGCAGCAAATCCCTGGGGTGTGGGAGCGCTGTGGGGAGGGCGGCTCTCCTACCCCGGTGTGCGGTGGCACAGGCACACCCTGCGTGAGCAGAGGTGGCATTGCACAGCTCTGCCGTACTGCTCAGATGGGAGCTGTGCTTCAGCTTTCCTGGGAAGTACTCAGAATTCACAGACTGCAGCTTAGATACAGCTTCAATCACCGTCAAAGCGCCTGTGGCCTGTTCCACAGCGTTAAAAAAAAAAGGTGATTTTTGATTTTTTTCTCTTTTTTTAGAGAAATTTATTTTTGTAGCAGCTTTTGCATGATACTGTGATACTGAGTAAATTGAGCATCTTGTTAGAATAGATCATGCCACACCAACTACTACTGTTGAAATGCATTGCTAGATTTTAGTGTGTCCAGCAAGTACAACCTGAAAGTAGGATAGATACCTAACACATACGTGCACACAAAGCCCCTCCTTGCCAAGTACAATTTTAATCACTTTCATACTTGCTAAATGCAGATATCTGCAATACCTACTGCGTTGTCATGTTTCAGTCTGCCCATACAATTCTGGTACAATGAGATCATAGGATTATAGAACAGTTTGGGTTGGAAGGGACCTTCAAAGATCATCTAGTCCAACTCCCTGCCATGG
Source organism: Aptenodytes forsteri (assembly GCF_000699145.1). NCBI lineage: Eukaryota > Metazoa > Chordata > Aves > Sphenisciformes > Spheniscidae > Aptenodytes > Aptenodytes forsteri. The sequence goes on along the minus strand of NW_008794446.1, from coordinate 6,612,142 downwards.
GCAGGGACACCTTCCACTAGACCAGGTTGCTCAAAGCTCCATCCAACCTGACCTTGAACACTTCCAGTGATGGGGCATCCACTTCTCTGGGCAACCTGTCCCAGTGTCACACCACCCTTATAAAAAATTTCTTCTTTATGTCCAATTTAAGTCTACCCTCTTTGAGTTTAAAACCATTTCCCCTTGTCCTGTCAGTACAGACCCTGGTAAAAAGTCTCTCTCTGTCTTTCTTA
>NW_008794446.1:6575728-6611665 GCF_000699145.1 Aptenodytes forsteri | reverse complement strand
CCAGGGTACGGTTGGCTTTCTGGGCTGCGAGCACACATTGCTGGCTCATGCCCAGCTTTTCATCCACCAGTACCCCCAAGTCCTTCTCGGCAGGGCTGCCCTCAATCCCTTCATCCCCCAGCCTGTATTGATACCGGGGGTTGCCCCGACCCAGGTGCAGGACCTTGTACTTGGCCTTGTTGAACCTCATGAGGTTCACACGGGCCCACTTCTCGAGCTTGTCCAGGTCCCTCTGGATGGCATCCCGTCCCTCTAGCGAATCAACTGCACCACTCAGCTTGGTGTCATCTGCAAACTTGCTGAGAGTGCGCTCAATCACACTGTCTATGTCATTGATGAAGATATTAAACAGTACTGGTCCCAATACAGATCCTTGAGGGACATCACTTGTTACTGATCTCCATTTGGACATTGAGCTATTGACTGCAACTCTTTGGATGCGGCCATCCAGCCAATTCCATATCCAACACCCATCCATCAAACCCGTATCTCCCCAATTTAGCAACAAGGATCTTGTGTGGGACTGTGTCAAAGGCCTTACAGAAGTCCAGGTAGATGACATCAGTTGCTCATCCCTCATCCACCAACACAGTCACACCATCGTAGAAGGCCACCTGATTAGTCAGGCTGACTTTTTGGTAGTTTCTAGGGTCCTCCTTTTTACCCTTTTTAAAAATGGGTGAGATGATACAACCAGAGTTGTTACCATGATGCTAATCTAAACTTTTCCACACTAAATACACTAGAGCATATTGTTGGCCCGGGACAGGCTGGCTGAGCCCGTCCTTTTTTAATTTATTCATTCTTTCCCTCTATTTCTGGTGCTTTCCTTATCACTTCGTTGGTTTAAATTCATATGCAAGAGATGCTTCCAGCAGTGAATTGGGAGTGGGGCTTTTGTGGTGGGAAAACTGGGACTGATCTCAGCTCCACCATCATTTAGTATCATTGCCAGTCCCCTTCCCATCTAATTTTTGCCTCCCAATCCTGCCTTTCACCGGATTCTTCCTTGGCACGGTCTCTGGAGCCTGCCCCATCGCTGGCAAAGCTGCAGGAAGTTTTGCCTGACTAGAAGGGACCCAGCAACCCATCCCTGCAGGGGTGTGAAGGGTGGTTCCTTCTGGTGCAAGCCCAGAAACACGGACTTTTTTCCCCAAAAAAGGTAATTCCTTTTTCCTGCTCTTCCTCTGTCCTGTCCCTCCTTGCCCCTGCGTGCCAGAGTAGGTGTGAAAGGGGATGGAGACCCCCGAGCGCATGGCCAAGCCAGTGACCCCTGCTCTCGCTAGGGAGCTGCCACTGTGCAAGGTGGGCTTGGCGTTCCCAGCGGTGTGGGGGCCACATCTCTAGTCCTTGCTCCCTGACCATCCCTGCTCGAAGACGAGCAAGGGGAAGCTTTTGCTTTTTGGGGGCTGGAGACTTCCCAAACGCCGTGGCCACCGCAGGGGCTTTCCTGTTTTGCAGGAAAGGGTGGTCTTTGGCAGGAGTGGGAACGCAGCCAGCGCTGAGCTGGGTTTTATTGCCCTCAGGTCTTTCAAAAGGAGACGTTTGATTTGGTTAATCAACGCAGAAGGCTGCAGCGGCAATAAAACCAGCCTACAGTTGCTCTGACGGGGCTCCAGAGACCGGCACCGGGAGCGGGTAACAGCCATGGGATGGCAGGAGAGCCGGCAGCGAGCAGGGGCCACGGAGAGCTGGGAAAGCAGCGGGAAAGCTCTGGTTTTCTGCAGGAAAGCGCCGTTAGGCCCCGTTGGGACGGCACCTCCCGTGGCTGCCGGCACAGAGGGGTTATCTCAGCAGATGCACAGCAGCAAACACTTGTGGTGGTGGCAGGCAGGGGGGAGGAAGGGAAAAACTATCAAGTGCAAAATCAGGTATTTTACGTCTCTGCACTGATGGTGGTTGTGTCCCATGGACACGCTGAGGAGCCTCTGTACAGTTTCCCACGCAGCAGGAATTCTGTGGTCCCGTTTACTATGTGGCTAATGATTACAGGAAGAGTTTGTATTATTTCAGTTATGATGTACAGATAAGTGTAATATATTCCTGATAATAAATACATGCGCCAGCGCACATACGGGCCGACGCATATGAACCAGTGTGTCCTGCAGTGTTTTCTGTATGTCTGTGCACACAGAAACTGGAATAAGTGGAAAACAAAGCAAAACCCCATTAAAGAGTTACCCCATTACGGTAAAGACCGAAGCTAGACAGCCACTCAGCCTCCTGGCAGCGGGGCTGGTTGATTGGGTTACCTGACTATGGTTCACATGCTATAAATTAGATCAAAAATCCCATGGATTCATTTTCTAAGGGTGCTTCCCGTATGGCTGGGGCTCCCGGGAGACCGGGGATCATGGTCTGCAATGTTTTTATTAAGGTGTCACACTTCAGCACATGGTAAGAGGAACATTTCTGCCGGTGGTTCAGGCACGGCAGCAAACAAGCACGCTCTGCAACGTGCGGGTCACCCATGTTTCAACACGCCCTCCCCTTTGCCCTGCCCTCCCACTGAGGGCACCCAGTTCCTCAGGCTTTGCCACAAGGATTAAAAAGGGGCCCGGGCACGTCCCACCTCGGGAATGTGCCTGATAACATCCTCCTGAAAGATTTTTCACCGGGCCCCCGGTTCGCTTAGCACAGACGAAGCCGTGGGAAGGACCAGGGCTGAGAGGAGAAGGAAACCAGTGTTCGTGGGGCCACTGCCTCGTTTATCGAAGGACACACAAACAGGCTGCAAATGATGCAGGCGGTGGCAGAGGGCAGACAGACGACTCCTGCCTGGTGGTTTCAGTGTTGGCCTGCAGACCCTACCCTGGAAAACCCTGCCAGCAGAGCTCCTCATTCATTACACGGTCCTAATTTCCTGAGACAAACAATTTTTGCAGTGCCAGCAAAATTTACACCACCTAGGTAGATTTTAGGCTAACTGCTGGCTCATGAAGTCCCACCTAATACCTGAACTGGTACTGGAACAAGACAGGGAGAGACTCACCTCAATGTGAGCAGCAACAAGCTGCTCAGTGCTGAGCACAGACCCCAGCTCGTGGCAAATTCCCCAAATTACATACTGTCCCACTGGTCTCAGCAAACCCAAAAGATGGGGGTAGAGTTAACACGAGCAGCTCCCAAAGCAAGTGCTCTCCTGCAGAGACTGGGCCATCCAGCAGACGTTGGAACAAGCTGGAAAACAGAGGCAGACTTGCAAATGAGGGTAAACAATAGGCATCATTTATTTGGATATTGAGAAAAATGTTTTAATGCTGTACCACATAACTACAAGTGAATTTCCAAATTCCAAAAGCATCGTTCAGGGGAGAAGTATTTACAGTGTCACCAGGAAAAAAAAAAAAAAAAAAAAAAAAAACAAAAAAAAAAAATAAAAAAAAAATAGCCGCACAGCCGTGCTGTGCTCTGGGGGCAAGGTTCACATTTTCTTAAGGCTTAAAAAAAAAAAAAAAAAAAAAAAAAATCAAACCAAAACAAAGATTAAAAAATAGATTTGTTTGCAGAACAAGCATTAAAACTATTTATCATGCCTGTAAGAAACTCTAAGAAATCATTAGGAAAATAGACCAAACAGACAACAGAAAGGTATTTACATTTTGTTTAATAATTAAAAAATAAAAATATACAGACTCTTCCATGGCTTCGGTCAGTAAAATCCCTTTACTGATACGACCCAAACTCGCACTAGGTTTGCTAGCACACCGCCTCCAGGCTGCCAGTGGCTCCTCCTGCTCCTTCCACCCAGCGCAGCTGGAAAGCACAACGTGCTGCGAGGGAACCCTTTGCTTCCCACTGTTGTCCCGAAAACAGAAGCCCCTCCGCCAAAACCACCGCCCCACGCAGCATCGAGAGGGAGAGGTGCCTCCCGCTGGCTGGAGCCTGCCAGCTCTCAGACGAACCTCGCGTCTCGGAGCGTGAGCCAGGAGCAAATACCCTGAGAAAAATCGAGGTCTGGCTCTTGCTAGCAAAGACGATCCTGGATCATCTGGTTTCCAGCTGGGTGTCAGACACCCCATGGGACCCCAACTGCAACCGTAACGTAGAGCGTAAGGCAGCCAGGGGGGGTTTATGGGGGAGGCATCGCTGCTGGAGTGGGAAACGGATGATAAACCACAAGGCGAGCGGCAGCGGGCAGAGCAACCAATGGCACTGGCGAGGCAGCTTTGCCTTCAGCTGGCATGCCGGCATCCCAAATCAGGGTGACGGCCCCGCAGAAAGGGGAGGTGGCTGTGAGGGCAGCGAGCGTCGGTTCACTCTGTGTGTATAGATTTAGCCTTGAACAAGTGCAATTTTTTGGTAAGGCGAAGGAAGAAACGGAACCTCCCCGTAAAGTCAGGCCCAGGGGATGTCGCAAGGTTATCCAAGGGTTTAGAAAGAGAGGTGCTTTTTCTGCCAGAGGGAAGAAGCTTCCTTCGAAAGGGGAGGGTGTTGAGAGGCACACATGCAGGGAGGGACTGCAGGGGAGCCTGCTGCATCAAAACCAGCACCACTCCTCCTCCCCTTCAAAGCAAGCCCCTCCAGCCTGCCAGACCTGCGTGTCACCCTTCATTCATTTAGACAGATGACAGCAATGCTCACTTGTACATGGCTTGGGGGGGGGGGGGGGGAAGGGATTTACAAAATCTCACTGGAATTCATTAGTATATAAAATGCAATCACTAAAGCAGCGGATTTTACAAAATATAAACATAATATCCTATCACATTGCTTTCTGGTCTCTGAGTTAGCAGGAATGGAGGCAGCAGGCAGTGATGGGCACCCTCTGTACACTACGAATAGGAGTTTCTTTTCATCTGGGATGGACGAAGGGCGAGAGTGCCCATGGCAAGCGCTGCCAGCTAAAACTTTACCCTTCCAAAACCCTGGCAAAAACCAGCAATGCATGGCATCAGCACCAGCAGTGTTTTCACCAGCGTGGTTCCCTGCAGCTCCCTCTCTCCTGCTGCAACCAAGCACAAATGGCTCCGAACCAGTAGCACTTAGCCTGCAGCACACCCCGGCCCCCGCAGTGCCCAGAGGGGGCTGGTGGGTGGGGGGGGCAGCCCAGCACCCCTTCGTGCTGCAGAGCTGCCCGACACCCAGAACAGGTGCTCGCTGCCCAAACCGGTGGCAAACTCCACTCCAAGGGACAGGAAAAGGGCAAAATGAAGCTGAAACCCAGCTGGTAATGATTTTCAGTGACCAAAGAATGAAAGTTGTAAGCAAATAAGCAAAAGCTAGTCATTTTTGCACAAAACAATTCATTTTTGGGGGAGGGGAAAAGCTGTTTTGACAGCAATTTTCCATTGAGAAAGGCTGGCTGGCTACGTATCTGGATTTGCTATACAACTGCAAGCTGCAGCCTCGGTGCTGCCCGCTTCCGCCCTCCGCGCACCGGCAGTCAGTAGGACCCTTCCAACAGCTTCCCCGGAGGGCTCCTCTCAAGCGAGCAGACTGGGAACAACCAAATACGCTGAAACAATGTCAGTCGTTCCAGCCAGAGCCTGCCCTGAAAGATCAGGCAGGCCATTTTTACTACGCTTCTTGGCTTTGGCAGAAAAGGATCTATTCTCGTGCCGAGCAAAGGCATTGCTTCTCCATTTCCACCTCTTCATACAGCAAAATGCTCTGCATCTGTACAAAATATTCTCATAATAAAATAATGACTGAACTATTTACAAAGAAAAGCTCAAATTAATGAAAGCATATCATCCACAACAGCAAGGTTATAGCAGCAGTTGCATGTCTTCAAAGATACCTGGCTTGATCTATGTTACATGCAGACATCAGCAGGGAGGCAGAGGAGATGGTAAAAAAAATAAAATAATAAACAACCCACCCATTCAGCAAAGTCCTTGATGTTGTCCTAGAAAGAAGCAGTCAAATTTGCCTTTCAGCTTACAAAATGTACAAGCAAGGGGTGGATGCAGCCAGAAGGGGATGGGGCAGGACTAGGCAGCTGTGTCAAACTCATCACCTCCTCACCGGTCCACTCCCCGGGTGAAGTCATGCAAAGAGGAGGCCAGGAGGTCCCCAGGCCCAGCTGGACACGGGGGAAGCAGGTAGACAGAGAGCCAGGGAGACACCTACGCTTCTCTGTCACTGCGCAGGGCTGCAGGCTCCCTCCACCTCCTTGTATCTAGTAAGTAGCAACAAACAGCAAGAGAGATGGCAGCACCCGCCACCAGGGAACTGATGGGTTGAAGAAGTCATGATGGAGGAGTGGGAGATGGGGCTACGGATCCTCACCTCCACTAGCAAACTTGCAGCGGGTGGCTCTGCGGTTGGTACAGGTAATGGCACATTTAAATACCAAAACTGGTGACACAGAAAGGTTTTCCTATGAACCTTCTCAGAGAAAAGGCAACTGAAGAAAAATGACCGCCATCAGGACTTTCCCCCCTTCTACATGCTGCTATTACATGCCACAAAAGCGGAAACAAAGTTATGGAATATAAATACCAGAACAGATCCCTAAGTAGACAACAAAAATAAGTTAACATTTATAAAAAAAATACATACAGCAAGAAATCTGCATATCTTTAAATAATTTTCTTTGGAAACACACTTCCAGTCAGAATTGACCCCCAAAGGGTCATTGCTGAATGTCTTAAATGCTCAGAAGCTGGTACCCAAGGTAGGCAAAAACATCCTTACGTTTTTGGTACCATGGGAAACTTTGCTCCCCTCTGAGTTTTCATCTTCTTCCCCTCCCACCACATCTTCAGTGCTTTTTGGGAGGCTATGGAGTGTGTCGACCTTGCCTGTGTTTAAACGAAACAGACCTCAACCTAGTGGCTTTTAATTTCTATATTCTTCTCTCCCTGCTTGAGTAAGACTTTGTATATGCACGAGGAGCAAAGGCTTAGCAGATGGCCAAGACCCAGTGACTGGAGCACTCCGACTTCATTTTGTGGGGGGAACTGCACTCGAAACACACCCTGAAATGCATCTGGGAGGCAATGAACACATTGCCTTCACTCCCTCCAATTCCAACCCTGGCAAGAAGAGCCTCCCAGTGTACTAGAAGGAAGCCAAGATTAAAACGCTTCAGCGGGCAGAAAGGCTATAAGGTCTGTCTTGGAAACCTGTGAGAGATGGTCCACGGTCCGGCCGTGTAATCCAGGAGATGGTCTGGTTTCCCCTTTCTGCTGCACCAGATGCCCGGTGAGACCCTGGTCAAGTCATGCAGGGGTCTGTTCTTCAGTTCTCCAACTGAATGACAGGGACAAGAGCCCGTCCCTTTGTCAGCAAGAGCCATGCTGACAGATTAAAGATTGTTCAGAGGCAGTAGCGTGGAGGACACCTAGGAAAGCGTCTACTCAGGTCAGGAGTGGGGATTTTTGCAGTATCGTATTTGGGATGCTCCATCCCTGGAAGTGTTTGAGGTCAGGCTGGACGGGGCTTTGAGCAACCTGATCTAGTGAAAGATGTCCCTGCTCGTGGCAGGGAGGCTGGACTGGATGATCTTCAAAGGCCCCTTCCAACTCAAACCATTCCATGATTCTATGATTTGTTTTTCAGTACAAGCTGAAGTGTGAATTTAAATCAGTGGCATGTATGGGCATGGCAAAGGTCCCTTCCAACTCAAACCATTCCATGATTCTATGATTCGTTTTTCAGTACAAGCTGAAGTGTGAATTTAAATCAGTGGCATGTATGGGCATGGCCCACCTTCCTGATGCTTTAACAAGCCTTTTTTAGGGTAGTGAATTTGGCTGGGGAAAGCTATTAGAGAGAATTAAAAGAAATTTTCATCTTACAGCAAAACTAAGGCATTGCGAACCAAACACAGACACTGGTCTCCAAACTTCCCACCTTTCACAACAGCCAGGCTCTGGAGACGATCTCTAGCCCCAAAGGGAAAGCTCCTCTCAGCAAGCCAGACCCTAGAGCTTAGCGGTGTTTTCTGGGCTGCATGCTCTACTGGGACCACTGGGACCGAGGAGCCCCTGCACACCCCACCGGCCCTCCCTTGGGCAGGGGGCAGACACCAGGCACTGCTCACGGATGAAGTTCAAGCCCCTGAAAATCTTCCTGTGCTTCCCCTTCCCGGGGCAGAAACGTGCTCCACCCGCTGACACCAAACTGAAGTCTCACATCCTTTGCTAATGCCATGCAGCCGGCACACAGAACTGATGCGGGGAGAGGAAAATAGGGCCCTGCTTGTTGTTAGAGCTGGGCTCACTTCTGCTCGCCACCCCACCACTGCAGCCACACCACTGGTGATTTCCGAGGCGAAGAGGTAGGACGGCTCTTTGGAGACACCCGTTCTTTTCAAGCCATTCAAGTACTTGCACCAAATAGTTTTATGGCTAAACCTGGCAATCCCTCTGCTGAGCATGTTGTCAGCAGAAACATCTGCTGGCATTACCTACACGCTTGCAAATGACCATTCACCCGACAAGCGGCGACCACAAACCCTCCCAACATTTCACAGCAGCGGTGCGCTTTAAAGCATATGAGTAGGTAGTTAGAAAAAAAAGTTAAATACAACAAAAACTATGAGACCTGATAGTTTGAAGAATGCAAGTCTTGCAGGTGCCTTCTTAACTAGGTGAAAGCTGGTGTTTGGCGAGAGCCTTTTTGTGTGCGTACACGTTGGGTACAGCTCACATTGGGTGAAGGACGGATCTGGGGTAAGCCTGACAGTAGCACTGCAAAATCTGTTTCATGTATAATCAGTTAGAGTATCTGTGGGGAGGTAATTCCCAGGGCTACTGAAAGAAAGACCTTTGTGAGGCCTGGTTTCATAGCAGCATTTAAGGTTAACTGGCACACAGAAGCAGGTTTTTTTCTACACACTGGAAAAAAAAAAAAAAACAGGAGAGGGAAGAAGGGAAGCGCATAGCCCCAGATTAGCTGACAGTGTCGCCGGGAGTATACCAGAGGTGTGGCTTTTATCCTTGTGATCCCTTTTAACTGTGCTACTAAGCAAACTGCAAGCTGCAGCAACAGGGCTGGGGAGTCCCGCATTATGCTTCCTTATTCCTGCATTACTGATTAACCAGACGTAATCTGGTTCAGGATCCCCACCACAAAGCTTCCTTCACTGCAGCCTTTCCCCAACTGCCCATAAGCCAAACATGCAGTCATTTACAGCTGTCCGAACCAGCATCCGTGTTTCTCTCCGCATCTGCTGAGGCCGCATAGGTGGCTTCCACACTGTGCCATATTCCATAGGTAAAGTAGATGATAAAGCCTGCAGAAGGCAAGGGGAGAGGGCACCGTTAGCTCTGTAAGGAAAAAAACCACTACTCACACTGACAAACACAGGTTGCACCAGGGGTAAGTCCAGCCATCCTGATGGCTAGCTTCTAGCGGACAGCCACTACCTTCCTTAGAAAAAAAGCCATTAACAAAAGCATCAGTCTTTAAAAGACAATCTATCCAGGCCCCAAACAGGGGGCTGATTATAGAATAAACCTCCCACGCTTTTCAGTGAGTTCATTGCAGTCCATTCTGCAGAGAGCTTTCTCTCTCCATTTGTGTGCCTACAGCATCCATCCCAGTAAAGTACATCTGCAACTGATGCTCATCTTAATTGTTTTCATTGTAACAAATTCCCTGGGCGTTTCAGGCAATTCAGCCTTCTCCACATGGCTATTGGGAGCATCTTGGGATGGAGCTCAGCTCCTTCAGCTCCAGAAGCACAAGCCCCACCACCTGGACTGCAGTTCAAGGCCAGCCAACAAGAAATGCTGTATGGTTTCATGTTGGCAACAAGACACGCTGTATGGTTTCTTGTTGGCAACAAGACACGCTGTATGGTTTCTTGTTGGCAAGAAGACCCTTAAGATGGTTCATGGGTTGTTGTTTTCTCCTCACAAAGGCTTCGTAACCCTTGAATTTAAAACAAGGCTTGAGACACACTGCCTAAATGGCTTCAGTTAAGTCACCGAGGTTGCCCAAGCATGATGAGAGTGCAGGATCCCTCCCTGGAATGCTACAATAAATTTATAGTTAACAAAATCTAGTAATTTTGAACATAGAATTTTTTACTGTCTCAAACTCACCTATAAGCATCCAGACTGCAAACCGTATCCATGTGCCTAGGTCTAGCTGCATCATGAGGTAAACATTCACAAAAATACTCACAACAGGAAGAAGGGGCAAAAGAGGTACCTGAAAAAGAAAGAGGGATACATTACACCCACAGGGCAGACCAGTGGGGCAGGCAGGAACATTGCATCCCTGGTAAACGGGATGTGATGGCTGTTACCAACTCCTCAGCTGCCAGATCTGAAAAAAGGCAAGATTAGACCAAAATGGACGACATCGATCCACCGTGGGAGAGGGACGTGAACAATGCTGTTCACCTGTTTTAAGAACGGTTGTCCTTGTTTTGTGGTCTGGAAGGAGGCAAGAGGCAAATTTCAGCAGCAATACTAAATATTCGTGGGGGGAAGGAGAGAAGAAGAAAACCGAGGACTGCATCATGACAGGCACCTACTGAAGACCAGGGAGAAGAAGGTAAGGAGAATGTCAGAGGAGGGACCTGAAGAACTTCATCCAGCACGTACCAAGGTAATTAAGCAATATAGAGCAAATTATCCCAGAGCAGAAGAAAAACAGAAAATATTGTAAAAGACGAGTGCAGCTGTACCAAGAATGCCTTAATGATCTGAGATACAAAGAAGAATGAGACAGTAAAGCCAAAATGCAAAAATCAGAATATAAAGAAATAGCACAGGCATGTAAAGACAAAATCAGAAAGGACAAATTATAACAATAGAAAGGTTTGTGAATATGGTGAAACCACAAGGAAAGTGAACTTCACTCCTAAGGAAAAAGGAGATTTACAAAAAGAAACAGGCTGAAATGTTGTAGGCCTTTCTTGATTTAAGCTTCACCAAAAAAAAACCCCCACGTTTATGGTGAGCAGCTGTTCACATCATTAGAGAAAGGGGATGGGCACACAAATTAGAAAATGGAAGAAAAATATTTTTCTAAATTATTGGCTTTGTCAAGTCAGTAGGGACAAATGAGATTTCCCTAGGGGGTTGAGTTATGTACCCAGAGATTGCAGAAGTGATCTCTAAACTATTAATAGGCATCTCTGAGAGCTCTTGGTAGAATGGCAAGGTTTCTGAAGACTGGAGAAGGGACACAAATTACCTATTAAAACGAAATACAGAAAAACAACTGGGGAACAAACCAGCCAGCCTTGGATTCCCAGAAAGACTTTGGAGAAAAATCACTAGACAGTCAGGTTGTAAATGTCTAAAGGACAACAAGGAGATAAGAAAGAGCCGTTACAGATTTAGCAGTGACAGGTCTAATTTTTGTTTTCTCGGACAGGGTAGTGGCTGAGGGAAAAAGAAGGAGGTAAAATACCATGAGTGTAAGGCAAAGAGATCTCCTCAGAAGCAAGTTCAGAAAATACAGTCTAGACGACAGTTCCTAAGTTTTCTGCTCCTGGCCATTTCTATTTCCACTTCTGGGACCACAACCTCAAGATGAGCTGCAAACACTACCTTGGGCAACTCTGGTTGGATTAAATTATTAAAATCAGAGAATTTACTGAAAAACTGTAACTGAAGAGCAGTCAAAATGAGAGCAGTTTGGAGGATGGGATTAGAATCCAAAACTAATTTAATAAATTGGGGAAACAGCCTGAAATCAGTATGATAAAACATGACTTGCAGGATTATACTGGGGGAAAAAAAATCCCAGTGTTTGTTTTATATAGAAAGGATGGTATACTTGGACAGGGCAGGAAAATGACAGAGTTCCTCATACTTAAGGCTGTTAAAGAGAGAATGGTCATCCCTTAGTCTCCATGGGGACTAAGTAGGACATGAAAGTGCACTTTCTTAGAGCTTTTTAGGGAGCACCGCTTTGATCCTCATACACAAGCTTGCTTCTTGCGTTCTCTCTCCTTCTGTATCCACAGCCTGACGTGTCCCTTCAAAACCATCCCCTTTTTCTCTGGTCTCTGTCTCTTCCATATCCTATAACCATCTTAACCGTCTGCTTTCAAAAGCACTGTCCTGCCCTTCCTTTCTGGCCACATCTCTGCACCAGGTTCTGCCTTCCCAGCATCTCCTGGACTCCAGCACCATTTCCATTTTCTTCCTAGTCCTCTACTGTTGCCTCTGACCTGACCACGTGCGGCTTCCCCTCCTGATTCCCTCCTCCAACCTCTCAGCTAACCCCTTCAGTCCTTCTTTCTGTGCCGAATCTGCTTCTGCCCATGGGGCACTGCTGCGCAGCAGGCTTGCCACAACGTTGCTTCTGCCATGCTGCATTCTGCAGCAAAGCACCTACACTGACATTTGAGGTTAGACACCAGAAGGAAATCACACTCGGAGGCTGAGCTCGGCTCTGGTAGGACATCCCTTTATGCACTAAGCACAGACTACGAGAGGTTGCAGCCATGCTAGCTGGAGAGCTCAAACCATCAGCTCTATTGGCAGGCCTGCATGGAAAAGTTCACATCGTGCCTATATTCTCTGCATGTCCATTTGGCCAAGTCCCCCCTTCGGATACAGGCCAACATGCACTTCCTCCTCCAACCACCTCCCAAACAGCTCTTTTCTAGCTACACCTCCCAGGACACTCACCTTAAAGGAGAGCTTGGTTTTGCTTTCAGGCTGTTTCCATATAATGAAGCTGACAACAACAACAAGGATGGCAGCAATAATCCATACAGCTTTTATCAGAATGCTTGGCTCAAGGGCAGTCAGGATACAGCTACCCACAATAAGGAAACCTGTGAACAGACACCAAAAGCTTACTGATTCTTTTTTTAGGAACAGGAAAAAAAAAACCAAAACCACAAGCAGGCAAAGCAGAATCTGAAAGCTCAGCAAACAAAACAGCAACACATGAAAAAGCTAACTGTAAGAAACATGCCCTTCCCCCTATACACCCCCCCCACCTGTGGACTTCTTTTCAAGTCATAAATTTAATCTGTAGATCTTCAGTTATTTTGGCCATTACAGGGGCTCATCAAAATTACAGCCAGGAGATGAGCTTTCCCACCACGGTGAGTACAAGGACGTACCAGCTGGCTCACTGCCCAGTGCTTACCAATGATGAAGGTTGAGATGTTCACCACCGAGCCAGAGAATTTGGAAGGGTCTGAATTTGGGGGACACAGTATGGCTTTGAGTGAACATTTCTCCTCTTCCTCTGGCAGAAATCCAGCCTGCGACTCACTGGTGCTCACAGACTCGTTGTTATCAGTCTCCTCTGTTGTCCTAGCCATCTGGTATGCCAAATTAGGTTGCTCTGGCTGATACCTAGGAAAAGGGAAATGAAAAAAAGAGCATATTGGTTTGGTGCAGGGTACTTTTTGTTTAAAAGCCACACAGATAGCCACGGCTGCGCCCCAGATCACTATAGCACCAGAAGAGGCACACATAACATCTACAACCTTCTGTTTCAGGGGGAAATCCGAGAATAACGTCATCATAACGTGAGCAAATATGGTCAGCTATTATCACCTACAGCTTGGTTGTAATGTCAGTGTTTTAAACTGGACAGTGCTCTTTCATAAACCCTATCATCCATATCACCAAAACATGACTGGGTGATAGCAGTGAGGACCGGAGAAGGAAGCAGCAGAGGGACAGACAGACCATCATAACTGGGCCGTCGGGTTATCTATGGCAGTTCAGCTCTTGTGTTTTGGCACAGAGCTGGCTGAGCTAACAGCTCAGCAGATATCGCACCCCGGCAGCTGCTGATCGCACCCCGCAGCGACATTCCTGGTGCCCCATCCTCTTCTATCCCAGTCTCTTCTGCTGGCTTGTCTGCTGCCACATAAGAAAGGAAGAGGTGAACGAAGAACGGTAATTTTTTTGTTGCGTGTGTGGACAGCACCTCATTCAACGGGGCCCTGATGCACAGCCACGTGGATCCATAAAGAAAAAACACTCTTCCAGCCTCAGCCCTCTTTTGGTTTTGCCCATGACTCTCAGCCACAAGCCTGACTAAAGGAAAGGGGCATTTTGAAATACACCTTAAAATCGCTCCTGTGGGGATGCGTTTGCAATGAGGCCATTTGTGAAACACTGCAAATTGAGAAATGCAGTGAAATCCTCGGCTCCAGCCACAGCTGGGTATTAGTGGCAGGACCTTACAGCTTTGGAAACAATTCAGCTGCCACTTCATTAGGCAGCCAACGGGGCAGCCAAATTACTGCCCAGGCTGCTACAAGACAGGCTGTCAGCTCTGCAAACGTACGATGGCGAAAATGCCATACAATGGGTACAGCAGCTTGCAAAAATAAATTAAAGCAATTTACAGCTGTATGGAGAAGAGGGGACTGGAAAATCAAAGGAAAAGTAAGAAGGGCAAGGAAAATCGCCACGGATTTTCAAGGGGCAGGGTGGACAGAACAGGCACAGAACAATGGTATTACAGTACAGCGTTGGGCCTTCACCTGCTGCAAGACAGTTCTTAGTTCAATGCATTTGCTGTGAGCAGGCAAAAAGCCTACGCCAGACTTTGAAAAAGTCATTGAACACAAAGGTGTTCTTCAGGAACATGATCTTCAAAATACAGTCCTCATGGGCAGAGTGCTGTTGTCCATGAGGTGCCAAGCAATGAAGATACTCAATTTTCAGCTTAGGTTAGGGAAGCTATGGCAACTCAGCACTTCTAAAAGACATGCACTAAGGCACTGATCCTGCAAACACATGCTCAGCTTTTTTGCTGCTGCTAGACTTTATCTTGAATCCCCTTTCAAAAGTAAGATGACCTGAAACTGTATCCCCAGTGGGAACAAGAGTGATGACGACGCAGGCATCCAGGACCACCCATCTCTCATCTCATGTGTTGGCATATCTCTCAGGGCATCCAGGGTTGACCACAGCAGGAGCAGCATGGGCCAAGGATCAACCAAGTTCAGAGGACCCCCTTGCAGATCCAACTAGCACAATCCCCCATGAGCTTAAAGAAACAAACTCTTCACATACTTATAGCTGGAGATGTTCATGGTTTTACTGGGTCTATGGAAACTATGAGGGCATCTGATCACTGTGTGGATTTCTGTCTGTGTGACACAAGAGATGCTGTTTCTACATCCATACCTCAGTACCAACACGCAGGCTGCCACCAAGGAGTAAGCCAGGAGGGTCCCAATGGACATGAGATCCACAAGATCTTTCAAGTCAAAGAGAAAGGCCATAACAGCTGTAGGAGGAGAGGAAGGTGAGAGAGGGAAGAAAAATCAGTAACACAGCATAACATGCACATCTCAGGAGCGTTAATGACGATGCAGCACACGCGTGACTGTTGCTCAGGTCTCAGCCGGGGAGCTCGAGCTGTCCTGAGACAGGGAGAGGCAGAACTTGACGCATGAATACCCTGAGCCTCGCAGGCTGTCCCAGCACAGCCTCACTAGCTGGAACCAGAGGAACCATTTGCTACAGTAAATGCCAGCCTGTTTGTCTCATATGGGTATGTTCACCCAACTAACAGCAATGAGCAGGTGTTTAAGCCACAGTCTTGTTGCTGGAGTGCCCCGGCGCAGCTGCAGCACCCCTAAGGCCACAATTATCTCCTGGAAGTAGCTAGAGGGAACAGAGGACTGGCAGCACCTCGCTCTGGTGTCTCAGCTCAGCTGGGGTGAAACCAGGCTTGTGCACGCAATGGGGAGCAAGCATCAAGGAGGGCATCTTCAGTTAGCATGCCTCATCAAGGGGGTTTCCAGAAAAAGGTATAGACTGCCATCCCTTAGGGATTACCCTGCTTACACACCCTCACCAGGCAACCCCTGGTCGTACGGACCTTTCTACAAAGGCCTTCAGAAGGAGAAGCAAGTAAGCAGAGGACAGACACCATAGTCAGACATGCAGGTGACACCACCTGTCATGAGAGCGCAGGGATCTCAGAGCTGAGCCTGGCCCAGCCTGTCCTCAATGCACTGCCTGGAGCCCAACAACCAACCCAACCTTCAAGCTCAGCTGGCAAGTGCTGTCCCTGCAGCTTCGTGTGTGCTTTGGTCCTAGGCACTACAGACCACTCTGAAGAGACCTGAAGGGACTGCAAAGCACTTTTTTTTACTTTATCTGGCTCTTTTTTCCCCAGTTTAGACCCAAGGCCACCTGAAGAGAAAGGTGCCAGAGAAGCAGCTGTGAGGAGGCTCCGTGGGTCCCAGCAGCAGAAGCTGAGCCGCTCCACAGGAGCTCAGAGCCCACAGTGGCAGTTCAGCACCAACTCCCCACCAAACATGGCATGTTCTCACATCAACAGCTCATCCCACATTTGCAGTGGAAGGTAAAGAGGAAGCAGCAAGGCTAGGCATTGAGAGGAAGGGGACACCTACGAGAAGAGGGTAAGCCGCTCGTCCTTGCCATCTGGAAGGTTTAATTCCCATATTCCTGGGGGCCAGGAGAGGGAAGGGGAGGATGGGATGGCTGCCAGCTCCTGATTAACAAATGTCTGTGCCACAGGGGTCATCTGCCTGTCTCCGGCTGCTCTGGTGTCTTCTGCCGAGCTGCTACCCACAGGCAGTGTGGTGTCTTCAGCCAAGCCAGGCCAACAGCCACAAGGATGCTGGGGCACCGCTGGCTGCCACCTTGCAGGGGGTTAATTATTTTTAAGGCTGGCAGAGCACCCAGGGAGCGGATGAAGGCAATTCTTGGCATGAGACAGGATGTCAGCAATGAGCTCTGAGAAAGAGGAACAGGCACACAGCAAGCTATTCATGCTCACCCAGCCCCTCCAGGGTATGCCCTGGAAACCCAGGGCATGCTCTGGGAAGTCGTGCTGTGCAATACATCCGATTAGTAAGCGGGCTAGAGTCAGGCAGACTTATCTGCCCCTAGGATGAGCTTATGCCTCCGTTCCACGCATTCATCTAAGTCTTTGGATCTTACCTGCAACGGCACCTGATGTCACTGTTGCAATTATTGGAGTTTTTCTCTTCTCATTGACTTTAGCCAAAAATTTAAAGAGAAGCCCATCTTCTGCCATAGCATAAATTATTCGAGGCATCGGAAACATGGAGCCAAGGAGACTAAGGACACAGAAGGGGGAAATAATCTACTTATATCACCTCCTGCTGAGCACAGGCACACAAACGAAAGCAAGTTTATGGCAGTACAAACACAGAACAGGTGGCTTTTGTTCACTTCAGCTTCTCCTTCAAGGGCTCCCTCCACACACTCATGTTGCTGATAGCTGGCAACTGAGGTGCAGCTCTGAGATTTTGGATACCTAAACTTAGCCACAGGCGATGAAAACAGCCTGACTTTCAGATAGCAAAATAGCCCTAACTTCTACGAGCCTCTATGAGTTGCTCACCTAACTGAATATGTCTAAGTTGATCTGAAACAATAGGTCTCTAGAGTGCAGAAGAACATGACATAGTTTGCCTCCAGCCTGCCCTGCCTCCCATCCAGATGGCTGTCCTGCAGGCAACCTGCAGACAGACGGCCCTGGATATGGTAAGCCGCATATGCTCCAGGAGATGCACCCTGCACTACCTGACACAAACCTGCTCTCCACCCAGCAGGCCGGGATGTCTTGTGGGCAAACCATGCTTGCACCACGGAGTTGCCTCCATGACTTAGTCAATGAATCTATTTATATTCCAGAGATGCACCTGCTGGGTCTGCTGCTAAGATGGGAGTTTCTGAAGTGATACTGATCTCTGAAATCTATCACAGGGTGAAATCCTGGCCCTTTTGAAGTCAATAGCTCTGAATTTCATCCCTGGTCTCGGCTCCCTTGACCTAGGGGAACACAGTGAAGGCAAAGCCCTGACATGCACCATTTTTTAAAGGAGCTGGAGATACATGTTTGCCTTGAGAGATGCACAAAGGAAGAACAGTGTCTCACCTCGTAGAAAGCGCACACAAGGAACCGACAGCCACTGCATAATTGGCTCCATCCCAACCCACATATTTAAAGGCATTGGGTAAAGGGCTGTTGGTATCCAGTTGGTAGTAAGGCATCATGAGCGTCAAGGCAGCTGACACACCAAAATAAGCCACAAAGCAGATGAGCAGAGATGCCACGATGCCAATAGGAATGGCCTTCTGAGGGTTTTTTACCTCCTCGCCTAGAAGAAAGAAATTGAAATACCAGCTAAATGACGAGCAAGAACTTTATCCCAACCTAGGACATGCTGGCTGGGGCTTTCAAAGGCTCCGTGGGCAGCAAGGCGCTGTTTGACCATGTGTGGACCTGCATGCTGCCAACGGCCTGCCCCAGCCTGTTGCTCCCACTTCTGCTGCTCCTGTGACTCCTTCTGACATAAACATTTGTGGAGGCCCTGTAAACTCAGGAGCCCAGAAACGATATGGATTAAAAGCAGTCCCTTCCCCAAAAAGGGTTATTTTTACCTCCAGTTACTCCTGCTATCCCACTGATGGTGCAGCCCCAAGAATAATTCAATGATCACAAGCAATGGGACAAGAAATTATTGTGCAGTTGTAGGGCAAATCCTTGGGTGAGCATTTCAGTTAGCATCTCCACCAAAACTACTGCACAGTGAACACAGCACCATAGGTGCCCAGTTCCAGCAAAATGCAGACTTCGCACAGCACCTGGAAATCATACAGATCTTTGAAAATCCCTCTTAAAAAAAGGGACTCCCTCTAGTTTTTATGGAAATTTTTCAACAACCAAGTTGGGATGAATGTGTAAAATAAAAAAAATCCTCAAAATTCAGGCACTGATTAATTAAGAAACAGCTTTGAGCCTTCACTGTCCTCCAGAGCTGCTCTCCTCTGAAAGCAAGAGCTCCTGAGGTTTGGCATTTCAGGAGGATGAACCAATAAGCAGAGACCCATGCACCTATAAGTCAAAGGCAGATGAATGTGTTTCTCCTCCAAAGAGAGGCCCTAGGGCTGGCTGGAGTAATGGAGCCAGCACTTCTCAAACTCCTTGGAAGAAGAGGCAGTACTGCTTTATCTGTCTTCGTGATGATCTCCTCCTCCCTCTGCTCCAGCTTTGAAGCAACTCAGTTCTTGCCAAATGTGAAATTAAGGATAATCCTTCCTTTCTCCAGGGAACTGAGATTCTTCTTAGCCAGGAGAAATATGACAGTGCTGATGTTTTCTCTCTCAGAAGGAGATCTCTGAACCTTTGAAGATAAAAACTCCCCCTTATTTTGAGGCACAGTTTTAGGCTGCAGATGACTCCCCAGAGGCTCCCTCTTTCTCTGGCTCTTTAAATACTCCAAGCCAGTTGAGCACCTTCAGCTGAGGGCACTGAAGAACCCTACTCCAGAATAACCTGTTGATTAAAGCATCATCTGGAGTTAGAGGTTCACACTTCACCAGTCATACAAAACATCTGAACCTGGGCCTTCCTTGTTTGCCTAATTGGTAAAGTTGGCTGTGTTTTCCGTGGAGTCTGACCTGGTTAGTGTCATCAGTGACCAACCATGGGACTGGGCCCCGCAGGCAAAGAAGGGAGAAAGCTGATTTTGTGGGTTATGCAGTCTAGCTGCCTGCCACAGCAGCTAGAATTCAACACTCGAGCACCCAGGGACTTGGACATACTCAGCACTTCGAGTATTAGGAGCAGCTGAGCCAAAAGTATATTCTGGGCTGAGGTTCAGAGGGATGATGAATGCAGTGTCCTGAATTACTCATTATCTGTGCTGTGCTGTATTACTGAAAGCCAATCTACCAGCAATCAGGTTCATAACCAGAATGAAGATATCTTTCCTCTTACCTGTAGTAGCAATACAGTCAAATCCCACGAAAGCATAAAAACATGTGGCTGCCCCTGAGAGGACTCCTTTCCATCCATAGGGCATAAACCCTCCAACACCATAGAGCTTTTCTTCCTGTGTTTGACTAAAAGGCATGGCACTGGGTTAGAAGTCATCCTGCCTAGGTGGGAGTAACAAAACTATTCATATAGCTCATAACAAAATCCAAAGCTGGAGTTTGAAGGAACACACTCTCCCTTTCACATGCTAGCATACAAATACCAGGCAAAATGCTAAGCCCTACCCACTGCAGAGCTTTGCACTGGCCTGCAACAGCCTGGGGAATGCACGGAATAAAAATGGTTCATGGTTTGTTCCTACCACCTGTTTTTTGGGGCAGATAAAAATGTCTTGGCCAAGACAGGGAGAAAATAGCATGAATATTAAAATTCCTCTCCTAATATTACTGCATGCGTGTAGATACACCTATTCATTTAAACATAAGCTTTTGAAAAAGCACAACATGTAATTCTGAAAACTGAAGACTGAGAAAAATGTAAACTGTCCACTTTTCACCTAAGATGGACTCAGATGAAGTATAGGTGAGTAGACATCAGAGAGCAATGCAGGGTGCCATGACTGTCTAAAACCCACCCAATCCTCCATTCTCAACTTCAAAATTCCCTGAGCCAAGTTCATACCCAAACCGTGCTTGCCACCCTGAGGGAGGAGAGGAGCCTGCATCCCTGACGCACCAAATGCTTTGCTGAGCCTCATCCAAAGTTCATTCAAGTCAACAGACAGACATCTCCTGATCCCAGTGCATTCTGGATCAGGACCCTGGATCCATGTGCCTGTGTTGACTCATGTATAACATATCCTTCAGTTCAAGTGACTCAGGTCACTTTTTCAGGGAAAAGCCTTTGTAAAGATGAATTAAGGCAATTAAATTAAAGTAAATCCCAAATGCAAGTCTTATCAGGTGTAAGCATCTGAACTCTCTTGTAGAATCTCTGTTGAGACTTAGATGAAAACTGGCCTGTTATGTGCAGAAATAGCACAACCCAAATGTGGATTACTCTGGAAATAATGATAAAGTAAAGTAAACCCCAGACAGATTTTACAAAAATATTAAGTGCTACGGGTCAAAGAGCTACACTTACACTTTGAAGCTATTGCACTAATTGCTCCTTGCATGGGAATAGCAGTAGGGAAGGAGGGGGGACCTTTCCTATAGAAACAATTCGTTCACAGCAGGCTGAATTTTGCAGAGACGCTCAATAAGCGGCTTGTACACAAGCCAAACTTGACCCACGCAACATTTATGAATCTCTCCAGTTTTTGCCAAACTGTGCTTCCTTGTAGGCCAGCATAAACAGTTTAGATAGCAAGCCAGGACTGAGTTGAGGTACGTGGAGATATTTAAAGGCCCTCATTCTGTGTTGCATAGTCTCAAGCAAAAATGAACAGCCTTGTATCACTGGCAACCCTTGTAAGCTCCTTAATTTTAATCTTGTATAGGAAGTCAGGATTTTGCCCAAGTAGCAAAATATCACTAAAAATGGATTTGTGATATGCTTGCTGCAATGCATTAAAATAATCTGCAACTTGCCTTCATTTTACTGAGGCAGTAAACTTTTGGGACAAAGTCTCCAAAAGGTACAACTCAAGGATATTGCCCAAGTGTCCAAAGCAACTACAGAGCTATACTTGGTCATGGCTTCATACAGGCACCAGAGCCAGCCTGGTGTAGCCTTGAGTAGGAGGTTGTCTAAAAAGCTCTTTTCTCTCAAATTTGGATGCTGTACGGGTCATGAGGCTGGAAATGGTCAGTTCTGCAGCAGGGCCCACGCTGACACAGCCTACCTCCTATCAGTTTCAGCCCATCAGCACAGCCTGCTTTCAGCAAACGCCCACTGAAACCAACTTTGCCTCAAGGCATTTGGCAAAGGAGGGAGCCATCCCATTCACTAGTTTTCTGAATCATTCCACAAACCCCCCTATAAGCTTGCCATTGAAAATGCATCAATTTCAGAGCTGAGAAGAAAAGATCCAACCTACTTGTCTCCGTAAATGCTGTGGCTGGTGTTGTAAATGTCCTGTTCAGTCAGCTGCCAGTTTTTAATAGACCCTTTCACGAAGCCGGAGACCATGACGAAGCCGAGGACAAGGATGTTGATGCAGGTGAACACTTTGTTCACCAGGGCTGATTCCTTCACGCCAAAAATTAAAAGCCCTGGGGAAAAAACGGCAGATAGGCAGTCAGGTATTTCGCCACCAGCAGCAGGCGCTGAGGGCTTGCAGAGGTAGCCCAGCTCTGTTCATGCTGTGCTCTGCCCAACTTATCACACCTCATTTCTCCACAAAGCCAAGTAGCTCAGGTAGGTCAGGATTAACTCACCCAGAAGGAGGACGAGGACTCCAGCCCAGACATTACTACTGCGGGATGTGACACACCTTCCCATCCAGCATGCCCATTTGGCACGTGCCCCTGGTAAAGTGCTCTGCTAACACAGCTAAACTGCTTCCAGCGCTTTTAACGCCAGCTCTGGTCGCCTCATGGTGCTATGCTGTGCCACCTAGACACAGCCTCAAACTCCACCCAGAGACCTGGAGAAAGCACCCCAGGTGGTTTTTCATGAAGGAATATTGTCTTAGAGGTCTTGGCCACATGCAGAAGTTATGAACAACATTCAATTTTCCTTAGAAGCAGGGAAAAATATGAGCAGGGACCAAATCCAGGAGGACAGCTACTTCTAGTGCTGAAGACACAGAAGAAGGTGGCATCTTGGGAATCCTGCTCCCATTTAAATCAGCGGGAGCTTCTCTAGTGAGTTCAGCAAGAGCAGGATTTCAGCCTGTGGTCTTAAGAGCATCCATCTGAAGAAGAGCACATTTACAGGCTTTGGCAACCAGGATCTCACTGAGGCATAGCTCGGCTTCTCGGAACGACAAGCTCTGGTAACTTTCATTTGCTCTTCAGGTGCCTGATTTTCAAGAGCCCAAACCTTTAACCCAAATCTAAGAAGGCGGCTGAGGGAGAAGGTAAAAAACTTCACACGGGCCTGAGGGAGAAAAGAAGCACAACAGGGTGTCCTTACTGCTACTCCAAGGCACTTCAAGGACAGGGGAACATCCTATGCACTCACCTTTCCTTCTTTTAAAATAGGAAATAAGCTGATAAGCATTTGATAAAACTGCGTACCTGCCCAGGAAAAACTTGTAAGGTATCTTGTAGAAATCTGAAGCTCAAGACAGTGCAAGCAGAAATAAACTTGTAGTGCTTATATTTGGGACTAAAGCTGCTCATTCAGTAGCTTTTTGTAGAAAAGAATGGTTTGCATTTTTTATTAAAATCCAGGGAATTTGCTCCATGCAGGGGAATAAAGCCATCGGTAATCTGTGTAATTTTACTCCTCAGTAGTGCTAAAATGAGGAGTCTTAAATTTTGTAAATTGTATCTGGTGAAAGACCAGATTCTAATTTGAAACTAAAGCAATTCCTATTATATACAAATGAACAAAGAGGAAAATCTTCTCTCCCATTCAGATGTAGTCCTGAAAACAGAGGGCTGCTCTTGACTTCAGCAGTCCTCGATATAGTCCTAGATCCAAATGCAAACCCAGATGCCAAAGCATCCCTTGCTTATGAAGCCTGTTCCCATGAGCACAGCTCACGCTGTGAGATGGCCATCCTGATCAGAGTGGGAAATGTCGGGATAACCTTGTTGGGGTGACACTGCAGCTTCTGCATTCTGGAAACCACAGAGGGGTACATGAGAAGTGTAATTTTTTAAATTCACCTGAATTTGGCAATGCTTTGCAAGATCCAGTTGGAGCAGAGCAAGAAGTTCAGAAGGATTTTAATTTTAGAAATTTTCAAAACTTTTCCAAATTCTGATCAAAGCCTTGGCACATTTTTAGAAAAAAAGAGTACCTGACTGTTTATCACGCATTTATTTTTCTGGAGTCTTGCATTCACTGCTGCAAACTGAAGCCCATATGTATTTTAAAAAAACGAAAACAGTAGTACATGAGGTTGTTACTGAGTCCCATTTTTTTTTTCTCACTTTCCTGGCTCAAGGCACTGAAAATTGGCAGATTATCAAAGCGGGAATAAGGTTGATAGAGCAACAGAATGAAATTCTTGTGTAATAGGATTTGTGGAGGCAAGGATTAAACTTCCATACCTGATTGAGGATAACAAGTCATCTTTTCTTTTCTTCCTTATATAAAATTTGATTGAAGGTTTTAAAAGTGGCTCAAAAAATATCGAGAATGCTCCCCTCTAATTAAAAACCTTGTAAACAGGCTATGCCCCATGCTAACTCCACAGCAGCTATATAGGTCAATCCAACACTTGTAGCAAAGAAAGAGTCTTTAATATGTTGTCCAAAATAAATCAGGACTTTGTGCCTATTCCAAAAGCAAACAATGAAATTACAGAAGAAGGAGGTCCAAGACTCACAAACCCTTCCAAGGTTTTACCTGTTAGGATGATGATTATCACCACGGCGAAGATGTCTGGGTATTTTGCTAGCACTCCGGGAGCATCCATCGTCATATATTTTTTACAAAATTTTTCAATATGCTGGCCTATGATTTCATCAAACGTTGCGCTCCAGGCTCTGGCCACACTTGAGGTTCCTGCCAGAGGACAGAAAGGATGCAGATCACCCTTCGTGGCTGGCACACGTTCCAAACAGGGAGCACCTTGCATGGCTTTTCACCATGGAGGGCCTCAAGCAACCTTGCATGTGCTTCCCGGGTGCTGGGAGCAGCCTTTCCTCTGCAGATCCAGCCCGCAGCCTGTATTCATGCCTGGCATCTGCTTTGATGGTAACACACACAGGTGGTGGGTCTCAGACTCCTACTCAGCTGGCAAGGTAAAAAAATCCTTATAGTGGTTTGGCTTCTTAGTAAATCTTGACTTTGCCTTAAGATACAGCCTAGACTGACTTTTTCCTTATGCCCCCAGCAGCCTGAACTTCCCCCAAACCTGGTAATTTATGCTACTTAGAGAGGTCTGAGTCTCTTCTGATACCAGCAGAAATCCCTGGCAGCCCTGGCCAGGTGACTGCAGCCCAGGCAGAGGGACCTTACAGAAGCCAGCCAGCCTCTGGCAGTGCGACACTGGAGCACCAGAGCCTGGACTGCAACATTTGCCCAGCTCTGTAAGCTCTGCACTCCAGCAACATACAGATCTGCTCTGACCTCCGGTGCTAGAACATCCAAACAGGATAAAGACTCAGATATAATTTACAGGTTACCTGAGCATAAGTCAGCCTATTGCAGGACGCTGGTGATGATCCCAGCAAGCGCACGACTCCTGCCTGCAGCAAGTGCTTAGACATCCCCCTCCGGGGTCGCTGTTTGCTGCGGTTCCCAAGAGCACCAAACTATGCACAGCTTGCCAGGGTGAGGACTGAACCTGGGTTCTCAGGATGACCAAGTCCGGGACATTGTCTGGGCCAGGAGAGTCATTTCAGAGAACTGAAATAGTAACAACGAAAAGCTACCACCAGACAGTGACAGCATTGTGTAAAATAAGTAGGTTTGGGTAATAGCCAACTTCTCCCTCTCCTGCATTAAAGTGGCTATCATTATACTCCTGATGTCTTATACAGTACATTATATATAACAGCATCTAATTGCATGATATAATTACTACTGTACATAATTACCTAGTTAAAAAAAGAGGTTGGTCTGGTTTCGGTTTGCAGAGCAATTCCTCAGAGTACGCCGTCAGGGCCCCCTTCTACCTAGAACAGTTTGTCCTGACACACTCACCTGCGGGTGGGTGTTCAGGTCCCAGCTCCGGCACCTGCAATCGTGTCAAACAATGTCCATGCTTATCTACAGCTAATCCCTCTGCAGCAGCGGTGGGCAGCACCTGCAGCAAAGCTGGGAACACTCACTGCCCCAATCCAGCTTTGCAACAGTATAAAAATAAGCTGCAGAACAGACCTGTTTGGAGACATTTCTGTTCACTGAGACAGAAAAGCACACAATGTGAATGCTTTTGAAAAGGTGGGACATCAGTGCCATCAATTTAATCTTGAAAAACTCCAAAAGTTATTGTATACCACATTAAAATTTTTCAGCTTAACTTTGGCATGATTTGAGGGAAGAGACTATTTCTTCAGTGATTTTTTTTCCTTTTTGTCCTGGCTCTAATATTTCATGATCTAGGACAGGAACAACCAGCTCCTGAATGTGTTATATTAGATGCCAGTTGCTTGGATGCCAGTTCCACTATCAACCATTTATCCCAAACTCTCTGTAACCAACAGCCTTGAGGGAGCAGGGAGAATCTGACATTCTTGCAACATCGCAGACACCTGTTGCTAGAGAGCACGGTGCAAAGACATTCGGCTTGTATCCAGGAGGATTTACTAGTTCTGGGTTAGCACAACCTCACCAGATCGAGCTGGGTCCTGCCCACAGCACACAGCTCCCAGGAGAGCTGCTGAGCTTAGGTGCAGGGCTCACTGCAGAAACAGGCACAGGGTAGGAGGCCACCACGTGCCCCAGGAAACCGCAGCAGCAGCTACTCGCCAGGCATGCTGTTACTCATCGTATTACCAGCTCCCACCAGCTTCTAGTTCCTGAAATGCTTCTCACAATCTGGCATGGTTCCCCAAACCCACATCTTCCCAGAAGGAAGTTCACACCAGATCCTGGTCCTGAACACCTTCTTCCTTCTGTCTAGACCACTTGCACACCCATTTTTGCTCATCACTCACCTCCAAGACCCCACACCAGTCTTCCCCCAAGTCAAGTCACTTCAATTAATTACAAGCTATTGGCCACCCATCCCGGGACACCAGGATCTCTTTTTCCACCCCCACAATACTTTCTGAACAGATGTCCGAGAACCTCAGCGTGAGAACACCAAGTTGGCCAAGCCCTTTACAGATGCAAGCTTCCACCACCCCATGTGGTTTCGGTGGCACTGCTTGGCATTTTCTGCAGCACGACTGAGAAAAAAATTGGCTTTCTGCCCTTCTCAACCCCCGGCTCTGAACTGCCACGTGTGCCTGCCAACATATCTTTCTCCTCCATGCCTCCAAAGCTGCTGGGAGTTGTCCCAGCTCACAAGAGGGGTAATTAGCACAAGGAGAAAGGTTGGGTAAGATAAAGAAAAGAGACCTGCTATAGCTCACTTCCTCCCCCAGTTGTTTTTCCTGCTTAGCCAACCTTAATCCCAAATTATGAGGAAGCCAGTTGCAAACATGCATTTTTGTCACAGGACTGAATTAAAAGTAACAAAGTTGTGTTTGAACACATTCATGGATAATATCTACTTATTTTTTACTGAATTTTCTGCCTTGTGATAATACACTGAGCAGCCAACTCGGAAATAAAAACTGAGGCAGTGGTTCAAAAGCCATTATGAGAGGACAAAAAAAAAAAATCTCAGAAATACCAGCCTCAGCCCAGATCCTGGGAGTGTAACGTTCAGTATGTAAATCTTTTCATTGTGCATTTGCAGAATCAGGTTTTGGGACAGCATCCACGGCTATGTCAGTCATTTTGGTGGTCACATAACTAAGTAGATGAGGAGCATGGAGGAGAAGATTTATCATTACCTTTCTGGAATGGAAGATAAATCACCAAGAAGACTGTTCAATTTTTCTACACGTAGCCTAAGTAGAGTCCATTTTAGAAGTCTGGAGAAAATTATATGCTTACTTTTTTTAAAAACTATTTTTATCCCCTCCTTGCAGTGAACCTGATTCATAAAAGAACCACAGGACTCAGATTTCCTAAGGAGATGAGTTTAATTGACTCTGGCTTTTCATCCTCTCATTTCTTATTTTAAAAAAAAAAAAAAAAAAAAAAAAGGAGGAAGAGGAAAAGGTTTCAGGTAGCACACAGAGCAGAGCCAGCACGACCTCAGACAAGCAGCTGCTACGTCACTGTATCGTTCTTGATATGATCTTACCCTCCTCAGCACCATGGGAACTAATCTCCAAGGTAACACACATCCCATAAAATGCATTTAAAAAAAAAACCCTCCCTTTAATAATTTAGCATAACATCGGTTTTCATTTTAACTAGTAAGTCTTCACTCTCAACTGGCAAGTTGGTTGCAGCCTTAATTACAGGCATGATGACAAGCAGCGTGCCCAGAATGTGCTTGAAAAGACACGAATCCTTAATTAGCAAAGTGTGGATTAAGTTTTAATGTATCAGCTGAGTTGTACACTGCATGCTCTGAGCTGATCCAAGGCCTCTCCTAGTGGGAGTCAAGGGCTTAGAAGGGATTTGGTTTGGACATTTCAGAGACTGTGAACCTGCAGATCACCCTAAGCTTAATCCTGCAGCCATTCATGAGACAAAACTCTGATCTCCAGATACTTTAAACAGGTCTCAAAGGGACCAGGAATTAATCCTTGATCAGCTGGGAGTATAGATGCTGCTGTGTAAAAGCATCCTTCCGTCAGCAGCTTCTTTCTCGGCAGAGGGGACACGCTTTTGCTCTCTGGTAAGTGTGCAGCAGCCAGGGGATGCCAAAGGGATGATGTGGAGATTCAGAGGAAGTCGCAGCAGCAATAATCCGGCTTCAGGACAAACCCTCAGCCCATAGCACACCACTCACCTCGCCGACTGACAGGAGCCAGCAACAACACACCCCGCAGATGAGTCCTGAAATCCTCGGTGAGTGCAAGAGCACAGCGTCTATTTTGTAACAGTAACACAAGCGCCCAAACAAGGCTGATCTTATAATCTAGGCTGCCATCCTGGACTAAAGCTAGGGTCTCGCAGCGCACCCACCATACTTACCGATAACATAGGAGAGGATTAAATTCCACCCTGTGATGAAGGCCCACAGCTCGCCCACGGTCACGTAGCTGTAGAGGTAAGCTGATCCCGTCTTAGGAACTCGAGCACCGAATTCTCCGTAGCAGAGTCCAGCCAGCACTGAAGCCAAGGCAGCAATCAAGAAGGAGATAACGATGGCAGGTCCTGCGTTCTCCCGCGCCACGGCTCCAGCCAGTACGTAGACACCTGCACCCAAAGTGCTGCCTACACCCAGAGCCACTAAGTCAAATGTGTTGAGGCATCGCGAGAGCCGACTGTCTTCTCGAGTGCAGTCCACATTTTTCCGGCGAAGAAGCTGGTTTCCAAAATTGATTATTTTCTGACACTCCATCTTTGTGTTTGGGCCTGCAAGAAAGATGTTTCCATCATTACCTGGACCAGGATACCCCCCAAAACAGCATCACTGCACAGGTACACTGCTACAGCCCTGTTACATTTCAACAAACAAATCTTCCCACTTTCCACCTTTTTACATGGCAAAATGTCTCCTTCAGCATTTTACCTAGGCTTAGCACAGGGAAATAAAACAGACAAAACCAAAGCATTTTCTGCTTCCCGCTCCCACTCACACTGCGAAGCCTGCACGATGCAGGGAGAGACGTGGCACTCCACGCCAGCTCCCACCCCACTCCACAACCACCCAGTTCACAGACAAGTGGTCAAGTCAAAAACGCAAAGCCCATCTTTCAGATTTCAGAGCGTTTTTCCTGGGCTGGGAATTAAAAAAACAGACAGATATATATAGAGAGACATGCTTATATATATTTTTTAAGTCTCGGGGTGAACTAAGAAGTGAGCATTACATCCCAGAATAAGGCATCACAGGTGCTACTCTCCCTAGAGCACAACACGACCACGTGCCGCAGTCAGTGACACCACTTGCAGTCGAACAGACCCGGTGGGACATTTCCCCTCTCTAAGCTCCAGCTCCAGCCACAGGCAGCAGCACAGGTTGCTGTTGCCTACAACTGTGCAGGCTGAAACAGATATAATTTAGGAAAAAGGACACGCAGAACTGAGTTTTATTTAACTTGGTTACGCTGAGGCAAAGGCTCAAGCTATTTTGCATTTGCAGCAACTGAAGTGACAGCACAGTGGGACTCCCTGAACTTCCCTGTCCCACCCAGGACAGAAGCACTACAGGATGGGGGTGTTTAATGAAACTGTGGGGCAGGGTTTCCAGCCGTGGTCCCATTTCAGCAACTGCACTATTCCTGTGTATGAACCTGCTGGCACGGCCAAACAGCGGCGTGCAGCGGCTTCAGTGTGTGAGCAGCTCAGGTGCAGCTCCCCTGCTTGGGACTTTATGATGGGATTAGCAGCAGGGTAAAGCAAACCCCTGTGTGGAGGGATCCCTTAGGAAATCCTTCTGGAGTTTCTCTTCCCATGAGAGACACGTATCTTGCGGTGGTACACCATGGGAAGATTTTGCTACGCAACTCATCAAGCCTACAAATTCAACCATCTGCATAGGCGTTCACCTAACACAGACAGTAACAGCACTCATTAAAAGCTACAATCGGTCAAACCAGCATGGCCAGCAGTGAGGTCAGCTCCTCAAGGACATCTGTGGAACCAGTGCCGTTAGGGAGTCTGTCCCTTCAAGATTTATGTCCTTGGACACAGCCCGGGTATGGAAGTTTTGTCTTACTCTTTCTGAAAAAACTTAAGTATGTTGCTTCAAAATTGTCCTTGCCTTTAGAAAGTGGCTAGGGAACTCCTCACAGCATTACCTGAATCCACGAGCACAGCATTAGAAGGAATTTCTTGCTTTTTACACTGCCAGGTCTAGCCCCAGTTGTCACAGGCAACCATGGCGTAACATCAGGCCTTCCCTTAAAAATTTCTAGGTGCCTTATCTCCACTGTTGGAAAGCTCCACCACCACTCCTCTACTATCCAGCCAAAATGCTTTAGTAGGCAGCATTTACTCACATGCTCTTGTGCCAAGAATGGCCTTTCCCCGCTTGGGTGGTTACCCCAGCATACCTTTAGAGATCAGTCATAATCTCCCAGCCTTCATTTTGCAAAGATAAGTGATCCAAGCCCCAAAGACATGGGTAGTCCCTTGACCTGTCTGCAACTGTACACCTCTGAACCACCCTCTGAGCAGCAGTATATCCCATTAGCACCCTTCTACTTGTTGCATCAAGAGGAACCATCAGGAGAAGCAACAAGAGCATTCTAAGAGCAACCACTAAGAACTCCAGCGGGTACCTCCTCTACCACTGTCTGTTTTCCTCTCCCAGACTTCTCACTAAAAAGTCCCTTTTGCACCGTTCCAGTTTCCTACTAGTCCTCATCTTCTTAAATAACTTCCTGTGTGGCACCCCATCAAAAGCTTTACTCAAGTCAAGATAAAGGAGAGCTATAATTCTTCCCTTTAACCTTAAAAATTAAAAAAACAATAGTCCCCCACCTTCCCTGTGCCTCTTATCAAATAAAACTGTCAGGTGAATCTGCCAGTCTCTCATAGGTAAACTCACTTATCTCTTTGCTCTTCTCCAGTAAATGGGCACCACCTCCTACTTTGACAGAGGTTTCGCTTTGCTGGTTCACCACCGTTTTCATTCCCTGGTTCTTTCTGATTACCCGTCCCTGGCCCTGCTCTTCTGAGTGTTGCTCCCACTGGCTGTAACCATTTTCCTCAGCCCACACTCTGTCATCCCACCTTCATCCCAGCATCATCATCCTCATTCAGAATTTGGCAGTTGGATAATATGATGCTCTCCACAGCTAGGATGTTTCTGTAGGATCTGCTGCATTACTCCTAATTCACATACACAGAAAAACACATATTAAAATAAAGCAGTGTTGGGGGAGCTGTAACAAGGCATGCTCTTCACCTTGAATGGGCCTCCAGTGGAGGAAGTCCAACAATTGTGACAAGCACCAAAAAGCTTTGAACGTCCCCACAGAGCCACACTCCAACCAAAGACTACAGGTAACCTAAGCCAGAGTAACAGAGCTGGCACTGACAACAACCTACCATGCTTTTACAAACAGATTTGGCTCTAGGCACCAATCACTACTATGAGACCTGCATTCAACTATTTAATGCCCATTAGCGTTTCTGTTCTGAGCATAGGAGTACTTTAAAAGTGAATGTCCCAGTTGTCCCCACTTACCATGCTTTGGTTCACACTGCGGAGAGCTCGTGGCGTGCACAAACCCGATACTACCGGGATGAACCTAAACCTGAGGGCACTGCAGGGGCATATGTAATGCACCCCAACACCTGATGGGTGCTCAGCCCACAGAAACAGCTACTCAAGGACAACCTCCCATGTAAGATGTGTCGTGCAGACATCAGATTCTCAGCAGCAACTGTTTTGCTCTGCAAATTTACAGGCTGCCTGGACAGCACCTATGAGGATGAAGGGCATCTTCCGTCTCAGACTGCATCCTGTAACTTCAAGAAGCCCCAGCCTGATATCCACACTGCACCATTAAGCCCGGCTTCGGCAGCAGGGCTTTCAAAAGTTTCTTCATTAATTATGGAAAAGGAGAAAGGTTCCTTTATTTAGATGCAATGCTGGACTGAGGCTTAACTTTCCAATGAATAGCACCTTACATACCAATAATGGAACAACAGTATACATTGCACACTTACATCAATAGTATGCTGAGAATAATGTGTAGGCAAAATATTGCTAAATGCAATTTACAGTATGGTCGAGTGAGATTGATACTTCATCAGCTCCAGCTAAAACCCAGTGTAAAAGATGGGAAGATACATGCTAAGAAACTTAATTAACTGAGTCAGCTATTAAAACCAATGCTTCAATTTTGTTGCCACAGCATCAACTACAAAATCAAAAATCCTCTTCATTTTTCCAAGACACCAGTCATAAACCCTGGCTTAAATCCCTTTCTCTTGGCCTTACACTAACTCCCCTACTATGAGAAAGTAATTACAACTGCAGGAACGAGGCTGAGGATTTAGAAGTCCCACCGTGTTAGAAATTGTCTCCTCCACCAACAGCTCTCAAACACGCTCCCCAGAGACATGGATTCAGACTAATGAAGAAAGGTAGGTTTCAGGCCCATCTTACAAAAATCTCATTTGGCGAACCATGGGAATTCCCAACACACACACAGAGGGAAAAATATTTTCTGCCTTCAGAAGGCAGACAGACCTGTTTACCTAAGTGTATTCATATGTCAATTCGCTCATGCAGTCTCCTTCCCACTTGAACCTTACCCAAATCCAAGTCAGCCAGGATTGCTTTCAGCTGGACACCTGCCCACCTCCCCAAAAGCAAGGACAGGGCAGTCCTGAACTTTGAGCTGGGGAAAGATGACAACAAGAGCGCTGCACTGGAGCATCTGCTACGAATTTCATTGCTTTCTAGGACAACACAAGTCCTAGGCTTTGCTTAATTCCCACAAGAGTGATGCAGAGATCCTATCGATGCCTACATTCTATGAAGACCACAGCAATGGGGCTAACTCATCCACCCTGCCCGACAGTGGTGGTGGTGCTAGTTGACACTCAGTCTGGAGCTCCAGGAAATGGGGAGGATCCCAGTGCTGTGGAAAGATGGCCCAGCTCAGCAAGAAGCTGAGTGATGAGCCAGGGAGGTCTGCAGAGATGCAGTGCAGCTGGGCAGGGCTCACCTGCCCTTTGCACAGAGCCCCTGGGTAGGCCCCGATGGACCCCTGAGTCTGAGTTGGACCAACACAGGGGAATACTGGAGAAGCTCGGAGGAGATCTTCCTGAGACATTTCACCCTGGGTGAGGCTACAGGTCCAGGCTTCCCCAAACCCCAGTGACTTACGCACTGTTTTGTGTTCCTCAGGTTTTGCACCTCCGAGTTGACATCAACCTTGCTGAGCATACTGGGCTTCATCCTACAAGGTGCTGAACATTTCTTACACAGAAAATCAAGGCGAGGGAGGAGAGTATCTTGCAGGGTTGGACCACGTAATGTGCAGCAGGAAAAGGTCTGTGATGTGCACTCACTCATCAACACGTGGGTTTCTACAATGCCCACACGACAGGAACAGGGCTAACCCTAAGAGCTAGGTGGCACTAACAATACGCTTGCTTGCAGTGTGTCAGTAACCTACTGTCCCCATACATCACACAAAGCTCCAAGGAGGACGTGCTCTGTGGTGAACAAAAGCAAAAGGCAGAGGTCAGGCTGTGCAGCCTGATACTATCTTTGTCCAAGAAGTGCCTCCAGGTGGAGGTGGACCAAAGTTCCCCGCAGGTGAGAGCCACTCTCCCTGCTCCTTCGACCACCACTGACACCCAAGGGGCTGCGGATGCTAAGTCTCTTCCAGGATTTGGCCCAAGGCCTCTGCTTCAAAAATGTACTGCCTAACAATAACGGTAGACCTTTTATTTCCTATCTTGCCATTTAACTTAAATTTAACTAAACCTGGTGTCTTGCAAAACGAACATGACTCAGTGTTCCCAAACCAATGGAAGTTTTATCTCTGCATTGAAAATGAAGGCAGATCTGATACCTGATGCCCTCCCTTGCCACACAGATCACGACAAATCACTTCATGGGCAAGAATGGGGCTGGGGAGGGACAACATCCCCAGGAGAGAAACAGCCCCTCACTGCAGGGATGGAGGATCAGGGTACCGGCTCGGTAAGGTTTTTGGCAGTGGGGGAACATAGGATCTATTAATTAAAAAATAAATCTAGTGAATTATTTCAAGCTTATATATAACTCAAGAGTATCCCCCAATAAACACATTTCAAAACTATTTCAGGTTGAAGCTCCCTCAGGCATACCTACAGATGTTCACAGCTGTACTATGGCTATCAAGAATAAAGCAGAACTGCTTTTTGTGGATAATTTGTTTAGAAGAAGGGCTATTTAATTATGACAGACCTAGAAACTAAGGCCAACATCCTGCAATTGGCTTAATGCCAGCAGACAGTGCTTTTCTGGCTGATCTCAAGATCAAAATATCAACTTTGTCCTGCCCCAAAAGCATCAGAACATCCGAG
The DNA here is from genome assembly GCF_000699145.1 of Aptenodytes forsteri. Lineage (NCBI taxonomy): Eukaryota > Metazoa > Chordata > Aves > Sphenisciformes > Spheniscidae > Aptenodytes > Aptenodytes forsteri. The sequence goes on along the minus strand of NW_008794446.1, from coordinate 6,577,261 downwards.
TGTCTCTCTTGTGAATAAAATACCTCCTACAGCCTGCAGGTAACAGACGGGGAGCTGGGTACAGGGCACAGTACCCGCGCTGCAGCCGTGTTCTGCATCCCTCGCACACAGCACTGTCCCTCATCTCACAGACAACTGATCACCATCCTAAGCATCTCTTACATGTTCTTGTTGCTTTTGAAACAGCAGGTACCAAATCAACCTTTCACTTTCAGTTATATTCACCGTAGTTTGGCAAAGAGACCTTTAATAAAGACAAGTGGGATTTTTTTCAGGAGAACAATCTTTTGGTTTAGCAGGATGCAGTACAGGGGCCATTACACCTCTGCCCAAAACCTTTCCTCTGATATCATTTGTTATCTTCGCAATTGTATCAAAGGGTGATTTTGGCAGAGATTATGATTTTTCCCTCCTTAGAAGTTGGATTCGTCTGTGATCTTGCTTTCTGAAACAGCCGTTCTTGCCTTTGAAGTGAGGAAATGTATTCTGGGCTGGTTCCTCTCACTCCCACTCCCAACCACACTTGAAACGATGAGCCTTTTTTTGAATGTATGGTCAGTACTCCTGTCCTAATCACATAAAACAATATAAATTATTCCAGAAATGTTACCAGATGGTACATAACCACCTTCAAGTTGAAGACACTCGGTCTGAATGAACGTAGATTAGCTTTGTTCTGCACATCCCTAACTCATACCCCTGCTTTAGCTCCGGTTTCTCCGATGAGAAACACTGAGCTGCAAGCCCCGGCCGCTCAGACCCTGGGTAGGAAATGGCTTCACCCCAAAGCACTGGGCACCTTCATGTTTCAGCGGTAGCCAAGGGCTTTGAGAGCAGCGGGAAGCAATGACGCACCTAGATAACCTAGCAGGGCGGACCCTGGGGCAGGGGCCACATCCTTGGGTGAAATCCTGTCCCACTGAAGTCAACGGCAAAGCTCCCACCAACTTCAATAGGGGCCAAATTCCACCCACTGCTACTGGTCCTTGTCTTTTATTTACTGTGCATTTTATGTTTGTTACTTTTGTTCCCTGTCCAAATTCTTGTGCCTTGACTGTATTGTATTTTCAAATAAGATATTCTTCCTCCTCTTATCTAATGGTTAACATACCTATTATATCAGGTTGATAGATTTCCTTCCCCATTAACAACATTTTAAAAAGGGACATTCTTCAAAACAATCCCGTAAGAAAATAAGCAATCTTGCATCTGGTTAACAGCAAAAAGTAAACCATAACAAAAATCTGTCCAGCTAAACATAAAACACCATGTGTAAAAATAAGCTGACAGGGCACCATTTTACATAAGCAGTACTATCACTTCCTAAACAATTACAATTCGTTTCAGCTTCTGAAAAACCACTCCTTATCTATTTCAAGACCTTGCTGCTCCTGAGAATTTTCTTCTCCAATTTGCAGAAGAGCATAAAATTAAAGGCGCAGGAGTAGGCCGTCCCCATGGGCCAAAGGACGAGCCAGTGGGGAGGAAGACTGGCCTGGCTGAACAGAGAGCTTTGGCTGGAACTCAGGAAAA
>NW_008794446.1:6569828-6573796 GCF_000699145.1 Aptenodytes forsteri | reverse complement strand
GTTGTTTAGCCTGGAGAGAAGGAGGCTGAGGGGAGACCTTATCGCCCTTTACAACTCCCTGAAAGGAGGTTGTAGCGAGGTGGGGGTGGGTCTCTTTTCCCAAGTAGCAAGTGACAGGATGAGAGGAAACGGCCTCAAGTTTCACCAGGGGAGGTTTCAATTGGATATTAGGAAAATCTTCTTCCCTGAAAGGGTTGCCAAGCATTGGAACAGGCTGCCCAGGGAAGTGGTTGGAGTCACCATCTCTGGAGGTATTTAAAAGACGTGTAGATGTGGTGCTTAAGGACATGGTTTAGTGGTGGACTTGGCAGTGCTAGGTTAACAGTTGGACTTGATGATCTTAAAGGTCTTTTCCAACCTAAATGATTCTATGATTCTACAGCCTATTAAGCAGGACAAGGAGTTTTCTACTAAGGAAAGAAGAAAGCCCAAGCCTGACCCTGCTGCACATCCAGTGAACGCCCCAGGCACCTCCTTGGAGGAAGCGTGAGCAGAAATCCCACTCAACATTGTCCAACATACGCTTATATCCATTTTGAAACACGTGGAAACCTCTACTGTCATCAGTATCCTCTCACAGCAAAGTGATGTCCTGTGGACAGTCTTATTTTCCCTCAGCATCGTTTTGGTCTTCAACAAATGTATCACCCGTACAGCTGTACCATCACTGCTACTAGTCTGCAGAACAAAGAGCTTGTGCTTACGCCATGTTGGTATGTTTGGCAAACAATGTGGAATGGGTTTGGCCCTCTATTTTTAGTTTAAACACAGGTCAGCTCCCTGAACAAGCATGTAGTGATGATGCCAACGTTTTGATCAACACACAGGTAACAAATCCATTTGTGAGCCCTTTCCAAAAGGCTGATTCTGCTGCTTCCATCCCCAAAGTAGCATCATCCACAGAGAAGTCCTATGCAGAAAAAGAAGAGGTGGGAAACCTCAATTCCTACTACTACCATTAGCATTACAGGTATTTTTGGGGTGTCAGATTTGACTGTAGATTCCGAGATGCAAAGAGGTTATGCTGTAAGGAACCAAACCAAAACCACTGAATGCTTTTTGAAGCATCATTCAGAAATACAATGAGGAAAGTCAACAGTGACCAAGGCATGTCAGCCCTGCATGCGATCCATTACAGTATAAAGCAGGAATTGTGTCAGGTATGTCCTTCCAAAATGTCTTGCCTTGGAAAACCTCCAGTGTTTTGTTACATTACTCTGCAACAAGTGACAGAGCAGAGACAAGACAGCTACAGCAGATGCTGAGCTTTCCCCACGAATATTTGAACACCTATCTCGAGACTTTTAGAAACAGAAGCAAAGGACATGGCATCAGACCCTAAGGTGCATCTGGCTTTGTCCCCGAAGGTGCTGCAAGTGTCCCCATAAGCTGTGGTGGAAAAGGCAGGCAGCTTAGAGGGGACTGCCTTGGGACAAGCGCTGAGAACAGACTCAGAGGCTGTGGTCACAGCCCTCCACAGATGCCTGCCACCAGGGAAAGGGCTGATGAAAATAAAGGCATGACCAAGCATTAGCATTATGTGAAGCTAGAAGATATCCCACCATAGCAGCAGTAATGGCAAGGAGTCCAAGCCAAAAGCCACAAAAGTCACCACAATTCTTTGCATTGGTTTCACTGTGTGTAAAGGGATGCTGTCCTGCTGAAGTATTTTAACCAGGCAAGGAATGTCTTGTCCGTGTGCTGTTAAATTGTTCCCTTCTTGACTGTCATAATTTAATTTTCACATGTGTGCATATATCTCAATATACATTACAGAAATGTAGATTATATCAATGTGTATATATATGTTACATTCTTTGCCAATTCTGTCACTAAAAACCAGGATCAGACACTAGCATGGTATTTGCGACTCAAAAGAAGGAAGCCATCCAGTTAAATATAAACTACATGCTAAACAGAAATAAGGGCACACACACACACGGGTGTACAGTGTATACAGAAGACAATCTTAATCACCTGCTTAAAGACACACTGCCCATAACAAGGGGACCATATTACTTTCCTCTGTTGAAGGCAGCTGCTTTAACAGCACGAGGGAGGTGTTGCTGGGGGACCAGCCCGCTGCTGTGGACGGCTGAGGTTGGTGCAGGTTTCTGTTCCTCAAGCTCCGGAGTGTTAAGGACATTTCCAAGGCAGCACCTCCCACTCTTCTCCAGGCATCTCATAGCCCTGGAGAATTTCTTCCATTGGAAAACAAGCGGTGAGGTGCTCTCTCTATGCCACCTACTTACCAGCAACCAGTTACTGAAAGGGGAACACCAAGTCCCACTGGACATGAAGAAGGTGCTGGTGCTCCAGAATTGCCTCAGGAGAATGGCAGGGTGCTGCAGCTCACCCACCTGCTTTCCAAACTGTCACAGCTACTGGCTGTACCAAGGTCAGAAATTCCTCTCCCATCCCTGGACAACTTCTGAGACCGCAAAGACTATCCTTTTCCCCAGTTCCAGACAAGAAGTCTCAACTTCCCCAAAATTTCCAAAAGTTCCAGACAAACTTCAATGTTTTGTCTCAATACCTGCAGTAAACTTGATCTGGGTTATTTGTGGATACATGAAACCCTTTTTGAAATTAGTAGTGATTTTGGACCAGAATAAAGGAGGAAGGTTCCTGCTCTGAAAGTCCCGAGGGGAATGCTTCAATGCCCCCAGAATTCAAGCTTCAAATTCTCCAAAATGGAAGTTCAGTGACGCCCATTCTTCTCCACAAAGCTTCAGCCGTGATTAACATCAAAGGTAGCACACAGTAAGCCATTCAACAGGTAAAAGGTTGGATAGACGTTAATTCTCCTCCTTGGCTACCGCAGAAACACACAATGTATTAGGCTTAATTTGAAGTGGGGAATTTGACATTATGATCACTTTCTAACCGTGGACACAATGAAAGGCTGGCACGGGATAAAAGATGAGAGTCTCCCACTACCCAAGCGTTGCAAGAACAGGTTAGAGAAACACCTCTTAGATACAAACTGGATATAGCACATCCTGCTTCAGAGCAGACTCCGGTGCAGCCAGACAACATGTTTGTTTTGGCAGGGTTAAAACCAGGTATGTTCCTCTTCTCAGACTACCACATATCACCCCTATAACTGTACCAGAATAACCACCCAGGGAATCATGCTGCAAATTGCATCACCGGAACAAACCCAAATGCTGTGCCTACAACCGACTGGGTGGCAAGCCACTGCAGCCACGGCAGAGGAGAGGTATGGGACACTTTCCAGGCTGGATTCCTACCTGAGGAGAACCATCTCCCAAAAGGCACCTTCGGCGCTCTCAGCCCTTTTAGCCCATACCTCGCACTTCAGCTGGTAAGGGTCTTCTGGCAGCTCAAAACAGCACCCAGCTGTTTGGAGGAGGGGGGCGGGGGGGAGGAAGGGGCAGCGCTGCATTTGCGATTCACAGCTCCTCAGGGATCAAAAAGTTAAGGAGGTGTCTTCCTGCCTAGCGGATAAAGGGTGTTACACCTCTCTTATTACATGAATCACTATCTTCTGATGAAAAAACATTTAATTGAAAAGTCTCCCACCAGCTCTTGTAGTCTCCTCAAATAGTTCCTCAGCATGGCTTCAAAATTACACTTTGCAAGAAAATTGCTTGATTTAACTCCCTCAATTTGTCATAAAACCCAAGGGGATCTCCACTGATAATTAGACCTGCCAAATCATAGAATCACAGAAAGGTTTGGGTTGGAAGAGACCTTAAAGATCATCTAGTTCCAACCCCCCTGCCCTGGGCAGGGACACCTTCCACTAGACTAGGTTGCGCAGAGCCCCATCCAACCTAGCCTTAAATGTTTCCAGGGATGGGGCATCCACAACTTCTCTGGGCAACTTGTGCCAGTGCCTCACCACCCTCATAGTGAAGAATTTCTTCCTTCTATCTAGTCTAAATCTACCCTCTTTCAGTTTAAAGCCATTACCCCTTGTCCTATCACTACATGCCCTTGTA
>NW_008794446.1:6555804-6567929 GCF_000699145.1 Aptenodytes forsteri | reverse complement strand
TCTCCTGAATTCCAGGGTAGTGAGCTTGCTGTGCGCCCTCCTCGGTGCCCTGAGGATCTTGAACTCCACCATTTCGTGGTCACTGCATTCCAGGCTGCCCTTGACCTTCATATATTCCACCAGCCCCTCCTTGTTGGTGAGAACAAGGTCCAGCGTAGCACCTCTCCTCGTTGGCTCCTCTATCACTTGGAGAAGGAAGTGATTATCAATGCATTCCAGGAACCTCACGGATCGCTTATGCCCTGCTGTGCTGTCCCTCCAACAGATACCAGGGCGGTTGAAGTCCCCCATAAGGACCAGGGCTTGTGAGCGTGAGGCTGCTCCTATCTGTCTATAGAGGGCCTCATCTGCTCGGTCTTCCTGGTCGGGTAGCCTATAGCAGACCCCCACCGTAATGTCACCTGTCCCTGCCCTCCCTTTAATCCTGACCCATAAGCTCTCAGTTGGCTCCTCATCCATCCCCAGGCAGAGCTCCATGCATTCCAGCTGGTCGTTGACACAGAGGGCGACACCCTCTCCGCTTCTCCCCTGCCTGTCCTTCCTAGAGAGCCTGTATCTTTCCATTCCAACACTCCAGTCATAGCAGCCATCCCACCATGTCCTCGTGATGCCAGTAAGATCAAATGAAAGCCTGAGACAGATTGCCAGGGATCTACTTGAAGTGATGCATCGCCCATAATCTGTCAGAGACTCAGCCTTGGTATCGAGCAGAAAAAAATTTATGCTTTGGGAAACAATATTAAATAAGTGAGTTTCTGTCTTCTTAAACCCAGATAAAATGAAGACAAAGCTTTGCTTAGCCGACACGCCTGGCTGTGCCATTCAGCATGCTCCAGTCGTGGCCCTTGGACAACAGTCCTTGGAAGAAGGCGGGAAATGTCCCTTAGCAGATAAGGAAGTAAGTTAGAGCGAGAAGTTGGTTTGTTATTAAAACAGTAGTGGGGAAACAAACAAATAAAAAACTATGAGCCCCAACCTTCAAGAAGAACAACAAACACCATCCTGCACAGATGTGGGACACATCCGATGAGACAGACGGAAGGAAGGAGACAACTTCCCCGAACACCATCCTTTCACCAGGAGGAAGGGCACAGCCAAGTGGGGATTTTCAGGTGTGGACAAGGGGCAGATCAAAGTGGGTATAAATCAGTGGATCTTGCTATGTCCCTGAACAGCGGGGAGCAGGTAGAGGCCAGCAGGTATCTCGTGGTGAGCGGTGGCAGCTCCAGCTGAAGGCAGTGCCACACGGTGGAAACAGACCCCAGTCATCCCTGCCCAGTGGCCCGTGGGCATCCTGCCTGCAGCAGCAAGGGCTGCCTGGGCGACGTGCTGGACCGTGGACCAGGATTTGGCTACCCCGGTGGACCAGCGTGTCTGCGGGTCAGATGTTTCTGTGTGAGAGGTGGAGGTGTTTGAAGAGCTTTTTTAGAGGAAATGCTCTGTAACAAATTTTGGAGGAATTGCTCGCACAAGGGAGAGCTCAGCCTGTGCTGGACACGCACTCATTCAGGGAGGAAGGGGAGCAGAAATCCTGCGTGGTAGAGTGACGGGGCCCCCTGTGCCTTACACCAAGATGATTCTAGGCTTCTGAGAAAGGATTTGCTATCCTCGGGTAACTGTGTCTGCAAATTAAGTGTTCAAGGTCAGGTTGGATGGGGCTTTGAGCAACCTGATCTAGTGAAAGATGTCCCTGCCCATTGCAGGGGGGTTGGACTATGATCTTTAAAGAGCCCTTCAACCCAAACCATCCTATTCTATGAGTCTACAAAATTTCAAGTTATGCTGCATCACTCCTTAAGGCTTATGCAACCTAAAGAAAGTAATAAGAATGTGTTTTCATGAATCCAGGAGTTTTCCCACTGATTTGGAGGCCATTCTCAAGGGCCTGCCCCACACAGACCTCCGAGTCAGACCTGCCAGCTCTGCACCGTGATGTGGCTGTTGGATAGTGACTTGACATAGCAGAAGAATTAAGAAAAACCTTTTCCTGAAGAAACCAAAGTTAATTTCTCATTAAGCAAGCCAGCTGCATTCAAAAATATATTACAACCTTCTGAGGGCACTTGCATGACTACGGACCTAATACTAAAATTTTCTGCAAATATGATTTACACCATACCAAAGAAAAGCCTAGTGTGAAAGGAGCTAAAATGTTTGCTTTTAGACCCAGTATTCCCACATTCCAGCCATAATTCAAGGGCTGGGGAGGGATCAGCTCCTTCCAAGCCCCACGTGTTCGTCTTTGCAGGCACAAACAAGCACTTCACACCCCCCTCGGCTGGTGTGTGCAGCCACGTACTCTACTGCAGCCAAGAGGATGCTGCACGTCTGCAGTTTCAGGGGTGGCTCTTGACATCTGCCTAGCAGACAAGTAATTCCCACTGGAGAGCTCTTCAGGAAGACCTTCCCCTGAGAGACGGTGCCCTGACGCACAATGGATTAAAAGCAATGACTGAATGCTACCGTCCGATCAAATTAGTATTGCCCTTTCACCAGACATACCCCAATGACCAGGGTCACTCAGTGCCGAAGGAGCCAACAGCGCATGACTCGGGAGGGGCTGCCAATGCCCCGGCTGCCTGGGAACAGCATGAGGAGTGGAGCATCTCGCAGGAGGAAGCCCTAACTGAGGCAGTATGGGCAGCCCAAACCAAGGCAGAGGGGGACGGTGTCGATGGTGTGGCTGCACTTCCAGAATAACTGGGATATGGCGATGTCCCAGCTCCCTGACGGTTAATGACCCACCCCCTGCCAGTCCATGACACATGCCTCACCAGGGACCGTTGTTTTGGGATGGGAATTGGGCTGGGCAGGGCAGCCACGGAGCCTGGCTGCCAGGACCACAGGGTGTGCCCACGTCAGTGTAGTCTAGACAGACACCCACAGCAAAACGGGAGCAGAGGACAGTGCAAAGAGGTGGAGCAGAGGAGGTAAAGCATGGGGCTGTGTGAAGGAGAAAGAAAGGGGAGGTGATAAAAGCCACCTACCACCCCACATTTGAGGCAGGGGGTAACCCCCCTCCAGGAGTGCAGCCAGCACACCCAGAGATGATGGAAACCACACTCACCTCCCGGCTACTGAGGAAGCACCGCTTCTTCAGCCATCCCTCACCGTGGCAGGGTGGTGGGCACACACTTCTCGCCCGAGATCAAACCATCCCGGCCACGACTGCCCACCCTGGCTCTCCCAGCCCCGCCAGCGCCACTACCTGTGCTGCCTTCAGGCTTGCAACAAGCTGCTCACATTGCATCATCTTCCCACCTTCCTCCCCTTCCCAGGCAGCTACCCTCCGCAATATTCCTGGCCATCACGAGCGGAGAGGGCAGCTAAAAACAGACTAGTATTTAGGAATAGCAGCAATGCAGAGTTTGGTCTTTTTTGCAAACACTACAAGCAGTTTCCATGGCAGCTTCGCCCACGCACTTGCCCACTTGCTGTTAAAACTTCACGCTGCACAAGTCGCCTGCTTTCGTCTCAGTGTTTGACCCAGTCCTGCCAGCTCTGCAGCCCTTCAGTCCTGTACACCGCCTGAGCCAGTAAAATCCCCTATTCAACAGGACAGGAGCACCCAATTAATTAAAAAAAAGTATATGAAATAGTATTATGGGTCTGACTGTGGGGAAAATTTCAGTCTCAGAAGTGTTTTGCAAATAAACCCACAAGCCGTCAGTGTACAGATTTTGCAGTTCCTAAGCGCTGATGGATTTACAATAAAATGCCTCTGAAAACTACATCCATTTTAGGCATTTGAGCCTAAAATAAGTACAGAGCATGGTAAATGATATGAGCGTGATGTCTGACTTGTCTGACAACAGGGTAGCCCCACTCCTGTTTTCACACAGAGATATCAGCACCCAGTTTTGATATATTCTACCTAAAGAAATCTTATCAGAAAGGAGTTACAACAGTGAAGCAGAATTACATTTCACAGCAAGGTAGGTGTGGAGTTTGTATGCTTTGGGTAAACACTCTTTTTTTAAGATACAGGCTCACCATTCAGCTCTCCCCTGCTCTCTGATAGGAGAGCTGTTGTCTAAGGGGAGTTTTGCCTCCATCTAACCCAAGCGTTCAAGACTGCATGGCTGCTGATGGGGAAGGGCTGGGGAAAAGAGATGTCCAAGCACAGCCCGTTTCATATTTATCTCAGACCCTTTCTCAAGGTACGACAAAAGGCTTCCCACTCCTGCCTGGGACTGAATCAAGACTTGAAGCTTTTTTCCCCAAAAAGCAAAGATGACACCCACCAGATGAACCGGGAGCCAGACCGCAAGATGCACGTTTCAGGTCCCACTGCTGACGATGCCACACAGAGGGACCCTGCACCCCCTCAATGCGGGGGCTCCACACTGGCCAGCCCAAAGAGGGATGTGGGCAGAAAGCTCATAACCATCACTAAGGGACGCAGAGAAAGGCACAGCCCTCACATGTGCCCTTTTTACTGGGAGAAAAATTACTACTATCATCCAGTCTGCTAATACCTTTTAAAAACCTTATTCTATTTTTCCACATCATCATTCTGGCATCAAAGGAAATCACTCTTAATTATATTTGTGGGGCTGGGGGATATGCAGAGAGGCCTAAATATGACAGTCTCTGAGAGGTGTTGCATTATACATTTCAACATACTTCTCTGAGCACGTACAGTGCCATCTCTCCCCATGTCACTTATCTAGAACAAGAAACTTTAAAGTATAATAAGCTCTGCTGCTGCTAGGCTCTTTAAGCAACAGCAGGAAAGAAACAAACTACTGGCTGTAAATATTCTGCTTAGCTCCACTGTACTGGGATTTGGAAAAAAATATTGGTGGTTTTAAAGCAAAATAACTGCAACAAATGATAATTAGCATTTTCCCCCAAGGGTCTGAACAGCAGCATGAAAAGCAAAGAGCTGCTGTTGCGCTTTTGATGGTGCCCTGCACCATGCTGTTCTGCTCTCCAGGTATTTCCTTCGAAGGAAAAAGCAGGTTCAAAAGTACTCTTAACATCTGTAATGATTTATCTGGAGCAGGCAAAGCACAACAGTGTGGCTTCATCACTTAGACAAGTTTCCTTGGGGGGACATCCTTGTATTTCTCCACATACCAACCAGGTTATGAGGGTCTTGACTAGCTTTAGCCAACTCTGAAGCAGACATTTGGGCTTAGGTTATCATCTCACCCCCCTCTGTAACCAACAGGCAAAGACAGGCACCTCCAGGTATAAAGATGTGATGTCCGGAAAGATGTGAAAGTCTTTGAACAGTCTTCAGGGCTTTAGCAACTCAGAAGTCCACTTCCCTCACAAGAACAACAGCTCCTCCTTACACTGGCGTTCCTCAAAAATAAGAGTGTTTTCTGGACAAAGCTTTGGATTTCAGGACTGCCCAAGCACTGATCCTAGCGCCTTCAGAGCAAAGCATAAACATTTTGCTTCTGCTCTTCTCCAGTTGCTTAACTGTTATGCTTTTCACTCTATTGCTTGTGTTGGTACCTTTCCTGAACTGAAAAGATGCTAGAGGCCAAATTCCCACTCTAATCTCACAGAAGTTGTCATTTCCAAAATCCCAACAAACACCTATTGTTTTTTACTCCTCCAAGATGTGGCACCTCCACCCTAATCCATCATTCAGCTGCTGACTTCTGGGTGTTGCCCTTTCTTCTCACTCAGGGTGCCAGAAGGTGCTCCTTTCTTCCAGCAGATTGCACAGCCAGAAAGGTCCTGCCTAATGCACCTGTGGTCAGCATGGGTGGATATACAATGGTCCGGCAGCTTTGTACTTCAAAATTGTATCAGCTAAATTCAGGTAGGGATTGGAAGAGACTTTTAAATACCTACTTTGATCACTTCCTTTCTATACAGCATCCACGTGCTTTTATTCAGTGGGTTGCTAAAGCAGCAGTGGATGAGTTTGTCAGGTCCTCAATTATACATTTTTTTCTACAGCAACAATTAGATTATACACTCAGTGTCAGTATCTCTTAATAGCCACATGATTCCTACTGCAAGTAACTTGCAAGAAAACTTCTGCTGCTGCTCTAGGTAAAGCAAAAAAGAGGAGGGGTTGATTTTGCTGTATTTTTCCTCAATGGCCTGCTCTCAGCTTTCAGAAGCTGTAAGCACACAAACCAGCCTGATGCACAGACTGTCACTGCAAAGTGAGACAAAGAATAAAATCTTCACAACACATATGTTACAGGTCACCCTGTTTTGTGAACTTTTTGGTAGGAAAAAAACAAGTAGCGCAGCATGCAGCAGCATCCTTTGCTTGGGAATTATTTTCAACCTAAGGATGAAAGACTATATTCTGGTTACCTGAGCCAACTAATCCCCTCTGGAGTATTTTCTAAAGATACATCACATTATTTACCTTGCTAGCTGAAACCACTTCATAAGAGAGTCACTTCAACAAAATAACCTAGTTCTACAAACTCAACAATGCAGTTTTTCCAACTGTTTAGTTTATTTAAGAACCTTTCACCCGATGAAGGCAAGCTCTTCTTCAGCTTAAGGAAACAGTTTGTTTATCAAATCACAGTAATTTCTTGCACAGTCAGTTTGCTTCTGTCACATATACATCTGAATAAACCTCCCACATCAGCATTCCCAAATGAAACTACTACTAGCATTACCAGTGGTCTGATTTTGTTATGCTTTATAGCTTGTACTTTTTTTTCCCCTCCTTTCTTATTTTGCAGAAATGGTTTTGCTTCCTGACTCCAGATTTCACAGGAGGGCCTTCTGTTCACCTGCTATCCACAGAGTTATACCACCTCCCAACCCCACTGCAGAGGCAGTACAGGGAAGCAGATCCTTTGGAAGCAAGTTCTCCCAAGCCCTGATCTCAACATGCTTTACTCATAAAATTAAAAGGTGATTTTGCATGGTATTTCTTTTATAGCAATGGAAAGTGGCACTAAACCACACCCCACAAATACCCCACAGCCAAAGCAAACTCACCTTTGCTTTACTCAAAACACTGAAGCAACATGGTCCACTGCAGACACGTAGAACAGCACCGTTATCAGTGTAGAAACTGGTTTTCTTAATGGCTCCAAGTGCACCGGCTGCAGAGGTAAATGTCCCCAAATGCTTGGTACCACCACTGCCTTCTTACCTCCCAGATGTCATCATCCTCTCCGATCTGTGCACTGAGCTATCTGTGTGGCATCCCACATCACTTCACTCAAATGCTGCTAACTCGAGTTAGCAAGTATTTTCTAGAGACACACCATACTATTTACTTTGCTAGCTGAAATTTCAGAGACATAACCTAGCTGCTAACTCCAGGTAGCAAAGAGTTACCACTGAAGCAGCCTGTGCTACCCAGCCTCATTTGAGCTGAAACAAGTCAGAGGAGAACTCTCTCAAGCATATCAGCCAGAAAACTGGAGCGGCAATTGCTTCTGCCGCTGGGATGCCAGCGAGCAGCCGCCAGCGGCAAACGTCTCAGTAGGCACAACTGCAACCAGAGATGATGTTCATCTACCCTACAGCTCAGTTCTTCTCACCTATATTAAAATACCTGGCAACGTAAGACAGTCAGGCTCACGCACAGCCAGGAATAATATGGGTCATGGCTCACATGGCTATTTGTTTTGAGAACACCTTCTCATTTGACAGAACGGGTTCCAGGAATAAATAAATGATCTGGTAGGGGGTATTTTAACCGCCTGCCTGAATCAGTACCAGGGACAAACCCTAGTTAAATAAAAAGCTCATTGTTCAATTTTTTTTTTTTTTTAACTCCAGAGTGGCTTATAATAAACTTTCAGAAGTGGATGACGGTCAAATAGCCACTAAATTTCAAGAAAAAGCATAGCTCACTCAGTAAATAAGGACAGTAATTAACTGCAAGTCCTCAAAAACAGGATACTAAAGTAAAATCCTCATCCTTGTAATTTACAAATTAAATGGGCGAACAAGATCTACAAGGAAAGATACAAACAAATTACAAGGATGCAGAAAATAATGAGGCAAGAGTGAATTACGAAATCTGTACAGCTCAGAAAAGACAGCTGGGATATTTGTCTGGAAGTCTGGTGAAAGGGAACCCAGGAGTTATTCCTCATCTCAGAAAAAAGCAGGACAGAGAAGTATAAGAAAATATGAAGCTAAATACTACCATTAAGTAGACAGTAATAAATTTAGTATTTTAGTAAATATAGCAATCACATGGATTTCTCAGAAAAGGGGTCAAGACACAGCATGGTAGGCACTGAGGAACAGTTTAGATTAACAGGAAGATTTAATGAGGGATCCTGCTCAGCAAAGGAGCTAGTAGCATGTTTTTTCCTACAGCAGTTACTGTAACTCCTGAACACACAAGAACTGCACCTCTGTGAAATAAAGTTCTGAACTGTTTTTCACTTCAGAAAAAAAAAAAAAAAACAAACCAAAAAAACCCCAGAAACTCAAAAATGTACCTGGAACCAAAAATCTCACAGTATTTTATTTTGGAAACTCTGAAATAAGGCACTTCTGTACCAGATACCATTCATGGGATTTATGACCCACCACCTTGGTGGTGTCCAGCAGAGTCAGGGACCCTGGCAAGGGCAGCAGCTGCTGACCCACCATCGAGGGAAGGCGGCTCCAGCCAGCGCTGCCAGGGCAAGCGGGATCCCGAGGTTTCTACAAACTGCAGCGGGAAGGTGGGAGCCCCAGCTCCTGATCCCTGACACTCCCAAACTGCCCACAAATCACAGGCAGTTGTCAGGAATGCTGCAACGGGTGGGCCTATCATAGGGCAGGTGAGAGCCCCCATGTTTTGTTTGACCAACATATTCAGCTGTGCCTTTCTTACCTTTTTTCCCTTTTTTTTTTTTTTTTTTTTTTTTAGGTTTAAGTAGCCAGTGACACTGCAACAACGGCACTAAGGAGAAAGTTCTCAAATACCAGAACAAACCCACCCATAGTGCAAATAGCCACGACTCTTCCCAAAGTCACTGAGGAATCTAAGAACCTCACAAGTTCATTGAGACAAACACTTAAGACATTTATAGTGCAGACTTTTACATCCAAGCTAATCCCCCAATGCCTCCTTTTATAGTCAGTGGAAAGCAGCTTTCAGGTCACAACTCATCTGCTTTAGTGTACTGGGCTGAGATGAATCACACCCCAGGAACGTCCAGCCCTCCCCTGGCTGACCGTAATGGGAGCCGGGGCTGACTACCTTGGACACAGATGACTACATTTGGCCAGATGAATGCTACCTTCAACACCATTCAGCACATGACAGATTTACAAGGATTTTGGACCTAGGATAACGAAGGATGAGGATATAGCAGGTAATGGAAAAAACCCTAGGATACTGCCAAACATACTGACGTACATAACAGAGAAGATCCACCCTGGGTTACTAACTCTGGGTCAGTATTAACTGGAGTTGACCCCAACCAACTCTGCCCAGAACTGATTAACTAGTTCTCCATACCACCCAGCCTCCCAGTTCTGCTGGTCAATGCCACTAGTTTCTACACACACTTGGTTAAGTCAGTGGGACTTCTTAGCTCATCCTTCAGGAGAGGCAAAGGGGCTCTGCCACATCCCCATCTGCCCTTTGGCACCACGGTGGCTCAGCCAACAAACCTCGCCAGGATCAAGCCAGCATCCACCAGGCACGTCTACAGCCAAAGTAAATCACCCTCTCTTCCTCCTGCCCCACACTGCATGCAGTTGAGCTTTTGGCACCACAGATACCGGCCAAGAGAAGAGTCAAAGTTACCTTGTTTTCTACTCTCTGAAAGCTGGGATACAACTGGAAGTGACATTTCTGAAAGGCCACTGAAGTCTCATTAACCTGTCATGGTGGATCAATGTTGAGGAACTTGATAGATCAAGGGTGAACAAAACATAGTAGAGGCAGTAATTGCAACAAGATCCCTGCCCTCCTTCACCTGAACTAGACAACGACCACCACACCTTTTTGCCTTCCCTCTTGCACAGACCAGACCATCAACTGCACTCAACGCTAGCTAGATTGGCACACATCAACCCTCACTCATGCTGTCACACAACCTAAAGCAGAGGCACAGAGCTCAGGCACAACACCATATGGGGATGAACCCTACCTTTGGCAGTAGACTACACAAAGAGAGAGTGACAAAGGTTTCAACAAAAATGCAACTCTGAGCTGGTTACTCCGATAACCAGTTAGATTAGAGAAGGAATTATGGGTTCCCTCTTTTGTCTAAGCTAATCCCTTCTGTACAGCAAATCCTTCTCTCTCCGCGTGGATTCAAGAGCATATTGCATATGTGCAATCACACGTCTCACCCACACTCACAACTGAATTGCCTGAATTAGAAGCCTAGCAGGCCTTAGCTTCCCATTACAGCCCACCCAAAACAAGGAGTGCCTTCTGAACACGTCCTCACTGATAAGCACAAGCCTATGAGCAGTGAGGCTCAAAACTTTACACATCCCAGCAAACCAGCATAAATCGGGGACTAAACACCCAGTCGTCCTGCTCAGGAAATGGGTTTATCTTGAAGCTAATTTGACTATCTAAAGCATGCATGCTGTGGAGCACAGTCAAGGTCTGTCCCCCTTCAGATGACTCAAAATATTAAACACTCAAAATACTTGAAAGTAAAATAACTTTTGAGGGCTGTGGCAATCAACAAGCTTGCTCCTTCTTTGTGCCAGGGTCAGCATTTGCAGCTATGTAGCCTGTGCAATTGCACTCTTTTGCATTATATGGAAATTCTGTCTAAAAGGCATTCTGGCTGACTGCTGAAGGCAACAGAAGTTCACATAGTACCTGATCAGAAAGGTAAGTTTCTGCCTCTTCTCTCCAAGTGTTCATTGTATTTGCCTCTGTCTTGGAGACAGCAGACAGACGGGTGTCACTGAGTAACTAGCTTCAAGAGGCAGAGCTGTCCCATCACGGAGGATCCCACACGGCACCTACATGCGTGACCCTGTCTTCCCCACTTGCCCCCACAGCTTAGCGGAGCCCAGAGAAGTGGGCAGAGGGAGGCAGGTTGTCCACTGGTTTGCCTGATGTTGGACATCACCGTGAGGTTGTTGCTCAAGAGCGAAATTAACGGTTGTAAATGACCACACGTGCCACATGCAGGTGGCAAAACCACTCAGCTAAGAGACAGTTAACTCATAAAGCTCCAGCACTGCGATCAACTCAGCTCTTCTGCCCGGATTTGCAGCCTGTGAACTCTCTGGAGCTGCAACTGCCTTTTTGTCCCGAGCCTGTACAGCACCTACAACGACAACACCACCCTCCTCCAAAACTAAGGCTTCTAGCAGCCGACAACACAACTAACTAGCATTTCTGTACGTAGTCCCAATCTTTCTGTCCAGCCTTAGCTATATATAAAATCCCTCTTGAGGTTTTTTGTGTTTCCCCCACCACCACCACCCTGTCTGGCACACACATTCACACATACATATGCAAAAAAGAAGAAATCCATCTGTTAGTCAGGCCAGCTGCCTGTAAAATGCTGACAAACAAAATGGAAACAAGTCCCTGTACTTATCATAGGAACAGGTTCAGGAACAGCAGACAGCAGCAACTCGCAGAGTATGGGGCTGACTCAAGCACTGTGAACAATACCCGGATTTTCAGTAAATTCTCAGGCTCTTTTGCAGTTTGAAAGAGAAAGCAAAGCACAGCATGGCAGTCACTCAGGAGCTATGTTGGACGTGGAAAGACCGTCAGGGAAACAGCGCGGGGTTTCTCCTTGACACCTGGGCCTTCACCTCCTGGCAAAGCATGCTCTCTATGGCGTTGCTCGTGTTGCAAAGCAAAGATAAGCATGAAAACGGGTTAGCTGGGAAACATGCATGCACTTAATGAGTTTCCCAACTCTGCCCTGGCTTGCTGCTTGCTCTGGAAGAGGGAAAGCGTGGCTGGAGGCGGCAATGCCCACCTCCGCCGGCACAGGGACACGCGCTCCGGGAGCCGACGATGGCAGGTCCCATCCCCGCACCAAGCAAAGGCCCTTCCCGCCAGGCAGGCGACCCCGACATTTTGGGGGATCCCTCCCTCAGCAGAGAGCTGGGACATCGCCCCGCCAGCGCGGGGAGGGAGAGAGGCAGGGGGAGGCGAGGGATGGCTCCCAGCAACGCTCCAGGAGGGACCTGCCGGGGACCGCGGGCGCGAGGAAGCCACGGAGAGAAAATGGAGG